>NC_051319.1:58231965-58539447 GCF_015220235.1 Choloepus didactylus | reverse complement strand
TCATTCTTTTGGATATGGATATCCAACTCTCCCAGCCCCATTTGTTGAAAAGACCCTTATGACTCAATTCAGTGACTTTGGGAGCCTTATCAAAGATCAGTTGGCCATAGATCTGAGGGTCTATCTCCGAATTCTCAATTCAATTCCATTGATCTATATGTCTATCTTTGTGCCAGTACCATGCTGTTTTGGCAACTGTGGCTTTATAATAAGCTTCAAAGTCAGGGAGTGTAAGTCCTCCCACTTCGTTTTTCTTTTTTAGAGTGTCTTTAGCAATTCGAGGCATCTTCCCTTTCCAAATAAATTTGATAACTAGCTTTTCCAAGTCTGCAAAGTAGGTTGTTGGAATTTTGATTGGGATTGCATTGAATCTGTAGATGAGTTTGGGTAGAATTGACATCTTAATGACATTTAGTCTTCCTATCCATGAACATGGAATATTTTTCCATCTTTTAAGGTCCCCTTCTATTTCTTTTAGTAGAGTTATGTAGTTTTCTTTGTATAGGTCTTTCACATCTTTGGTTAAGTTTATTCCTAGGTACTTGATTTTTTTAGTTGCTATTGAAAATGGTATCTTTTTCTTGAGTGTCTCTTCAGTTTGTTCATTTCTAGCATATAGAAACATTACTGACTTATGTGCATTAACCTTGTATCCTGCTACTTTGCTAAATTTGTTTATTAGCTTTAGTAGCTGTATCGTCGATTTCTCAGGGTTTTCTAGATATAAGATCATATCATCTGCAAACAATGACAGTTTTACTTCTTCTTTTCCAATTTGGATGCCTTTTATTTCTTTGTCTTGCCGGATTGCCCTGGCTAGCACTTCCAGCACAATATTGAATAACAGTGGTGACAGCGGGCATCCTTGTCTTTTTCCTGATTTTAGAGGGAAGGCTTTCAGTCTCTCACCATTGAGTACTATGCTGGCTGTGGGTTTTTCATATATGCTCTTTATCATGTTGAGGAAGTATCCTTCAATTCCTACCTTTTGAAGTGTTTTTATCAAAAAGGGATGTTGGATTTTGTCAAATGCTTTTTCAGCATCTATTGAGATGATCAATTGATTTTTCCCTTTTGACTTGTTAATGTGTTGTAATACATTGATTGATTTTCTTATGTTGAACCATCCTTGCATGCCTGGAATGAACCCCACTTGGTCATGGTGTATGATTTTTTTAATGTGTCTTTGGATTTGATTTGCAAGTATTTTGTTGAGGATTTTTGCATCTATATTCATTAGGGAGATTGGCTGGTAGTTTTCCTTTTTTGTATCATCTTTGCCTGGTTTTGGTATTAGATTGATGTTAGCTTCATAAAATGAGTTAGGTAGTGTTCCATTTTCTTCAATGTTTTGAAAGAGTTTGAGTAAGATTGGTGTCAGTTCTTTCTGGAAAGTTTGGTAGAATTCCCCTGTGAAGCCATCTGGCCCTGGGCATTTATTTGTGGGAAGATTTTTGATGACTGATTGGATCTCTTTGCTTGTGATGGGTTGGTTGAGGTCTTCTATTTCTTCTCTGGTCAGTCTAGGTTGTTCATATGTTTCCAGGAAATTGTCCATTTCCTCTACATTATCCAGTTTGTTGCCATACAGTTGTTCATAGTATCCTCTTATAATTTTTTTAATTTCTTCAGGATCTGCAGTTATGTCACCTTTTTCATTCATTATTTTGTTCATATGGGTCTTCTCTCTTTTTGATTTTGTCAGTCTAGCTAGGGGCTTGTCAATCTTGTTGATCTTCTCAAAGAACCAACTTTTGGTGATATTTATCCTCTCTATTGTTTTTTTTGTTCTCTATGTCATTTCTTTCTGCTTTAATCCTTGTTATTTCTTTTCTTCTACTTGGTTTAGGATTGGTTTGCTGTTCATTTTCTAGCTTCTTCAGTTGATCCATTAGTTCTTTGATTTTGGCTCTTTCTTCCTTTTTAATATATGCGTTTAGTGCTATAAATTTCCCCCTTAGCACTGCTTTTGCTGCATCCCATAGGTTTTGGTATGTTGTGTTCTCATTTTCATTCATCTCTATATATTTAGCAATTTCTCTTGCTATTTCTTCTTTAACCCACTGATTGTTTAGGAGTGTGTTGTTTAACCTCCAGGTATTTGTGAATTTTCTAAGTCTCTGATGGTTATTGACTTCTAATTGTATTCCATTGTGGTCAGAGAATGTGCTTTGAATAATTTCAATCTTTTTAAATTTATTGAGGCTTGTTTTCTGTCCCAGCATATGATCTATTCTGGAGAAAGTTCCATGAGTACTAGAAAAGTATGTGTATCCTGGTGATTTGGGATGTAATGTCCTGTATATATCTGTTAAATCTAATTCATTTATCAGATTGTTTAGGTTTTCAATTTCCTTATTGGTCTTCTGTCTGGTTGATCTATCTATAGGAGAGAGTGATGTGTTGAAGTCTCCCACAATTATTGTGGAAACATCAATTGCTTCCTTTAGTTTTGCCAGTGTTTCTCTCATGTATTTTGTGGCACCTTGATTGGGTGCATAGACATTTACGATTGTTATTTCTTCTTGCTGAATTGCCCCTTTTATTAGTATGTAGTGGCCGTCTTTGTCTCTCAAAACATCCCTGCATTTGAAGTCTATTTTATCTGAGATTAATATTGCTACACCTGCTTTCTTTTGGCTGTAGCTTGCATGAAATATTTTTTTCCATCCTTTCACTTTCAGTTTCTTTGTGTCCCTGTGTCTAAGATGAGTCTCTTGTATGCAACATATTGATGGTTCATTTTTTTTGATCCATTCTGCAAATCTATATCTTTTAATTGGGGAGTTTAATCCATTTACATTCAACGTTATAACTGTGAAGGCATTTCTTGAATCAGCCATCTTATCCTTTGGTTTATGTTTGTCATATTTTTCCCCTCTGTCTTTTAATATCCTTTATTGTACCCATACTGAATCTCTTTAGTACTGAACCTTTCTCCAAGTCTCTTTGTCCTTTCTTTGTTTCTCTGTGTGTAGGGCTCCCTTTAGTATCTCCAGTAGGGCATGTCTCTTGTTAGCAAATTCTCTCAGCATTTGTTTGTCTGTGAAAAATTTAAGCTCTCCCTCAAATTTGAAGGAGAGCTTTGCTGGATAAAGTATTCTTGGCTGGAAATTTTTCTCACTCAGAATTTTAAATATATCGTGCCACTGCCTTCTTGCCTCCATGGTGGCTGCTGAGTAGTCACTACTTAGTCTTATGCTGTTTCCTTTGTATGTGGTGAATTGCTTTTCTCTTGCTGCTTTCAGAACTTGCTCCTTCTCTTCTGTGTTTGACAGTGTGATCAGTATATGTCTCGGAGTGGGTTTATTTGGATTTATTCTATTTGGGGTTCGCTGAGCATTTATGATTTGTGTATTTATGTTGTTTAGAAGATTTGGGAAGTTTTCCCCAACAAGTTCTTTGAATACTCTTCCTAGACCTTTACCCTTTTCTTCCCCTTCTGGGACACCAATGAGTCTTATATTTGGACGTTTCATATTATCTATCATATCCCTGAGGTCCATTTCGATTTTTTCAATTTTTTTCCCCATTCTTTCTTTTATGCTTTCATTTTCCATTCTGTCATCTTCCAGGTCACTGATTCGTTGTTCAACTTCCTCTAGTCTTGTACTATGAGTGTCCAGAATCTTTTTAATTTGGTCAACAGTTTCTTTAATTTCCATAAGATCATCCATTTTTTTATTTAGTCTTGCAATGTCTTCTTTATGCTCTTCTAGGGTCTTCTTGATTTCCTTTGTCTCCCGTACTATGGTCTCATTGTTCATCTTTAGTTCTTTGAGTAGCTGCTCTAGGTGCTGTGTCTCTTCTGATCTTTTGATTTGGGTGCTTGGGCTTGCGTTATCCATATCGTCTGGTTTTTTCATATGCTTTATAATTTTCTGTTGTTTTTGGCCTCGTGGCATTTGCTGAACTTGATAGGGTTCTTTTAGGATTTGTAGACCAATTGAAGTCCTTATCTCTAATTTATCAGATCTACAGCTTCGTGGAGTACACTTTCTCTAACTAACCAGCAGGTGGCGTCCACGAGCCACCTGTTCTCCACAAGCCAGTTCTCCCCTGCTTAGCCTTTTTGGTGAGTGGGGGAGTGAGTCTTGTGGGGTCCAATTGGTGTACCAAGCTTGCGTGTGTAGTTGGTGTTGCCTGCCCTGTATATGGGGCGTGTTTCTGGGCAGTCAGGGAGAGGGGGGTGGCTCTAACAATCAAATCTCCCTGGTGATCCTAGAGGATTAAAGCTGCTGCAATAGTCTAATCCTTCAGTACAGTCCTGCCACAGTTTGTCTCTGCCACTGACCCACAAGTCCTTGGTATTGGCGTATGGCACCTGAGACTTGCAAGTGGGCCCCTCTTCCAGGCCGTGCACCCCGGGTCCTCTGTTGAGGGATGACTGTGCTATGTCACAGGTGAGTGCCGTCCCCGCAGGGCAGTTCTGGGCTGCTGGGCTGTGTAGGGAGGCTCCCAGTCTGCTGAAATGTTGGCTGAATGGGGCTTTGTTAATTCACAATGCTCTACCTTCCCAACTCTGGGACAATCAGATGAGGTTGCAGGGAAGGCTAATGTCCACGCCCAGTTTTGTGGTGTGTGCCTGTTATTTGAAGCACTTCCATCACACTGGGTTGTCTGGGACAGTTCTGGGCTATGGGGCTGGCGATGGGCAGGAGTGTTTCCTGTCCACCAGGATGATGGCTGTGAGTGGACACCCCTCTTTTCTTGGGATGTTGTGGTGTTTAGTGAATTTTCTCAGCCACTGGATTATTGCGTTTTGTCTCAGAGCTCTCCTAGTTCTACTCTTGACTTGACCTGCCCAAATTGCAAGTCTTTGAAGCTTTCTGTATTGGGCTTCTTAGAGTAATTGTTTTAGAAAAAGAAAAAAGGATTAAAAAAAAAAAAAAAAAAAAAAAAGGGCCCTCCTCAGAGATCTAATGGGTTATTGAAATGCTAATAGACAAAGCAACCAGGGCCATTAAGGAAAGTTCCACAGGGCAGAGAGATCAGCTTTTCTTGGGGATTTGCATATGCGCCTCAGGGCCTGAGCCTCTGCCCTTCCCCTTTCTATGTTCACCAGAACTCCAAAAATCCTGCACTTTTATTTTGGAGTTTTTCGTGTTGTTTTTTTTTCTATGCCTGTCTCCTCTCTGCTGGGCTGGCTGCTCTCAGATTCTCTGGTGTCTGGTCTCAGTCTATCTGTGGTTGGAGTTTGGATCAGTAGAATGAGTTTCCGATAAGGGCTGCCACTGCAGTTCTCCCTTCTCCTTCCCGGAGCTGACAGCCCCTCCTCCCATGGGACTGAGCCTGGCAGGGAGGGGCGCGGGACCCTGGCCGCAAAAACTCACAGATTTCGCTGATCTCAGCAGTTCCACGTTTTCGTGAGTGTTGTATGACGTATGCCCAAAGTCATATTGCTCTGTGGTGTCCAGTCCACGCAGTTCCTGGCTTTCTACCTACTTTCCTGGAGGAGTAACTAAAACATACAGCTCACCAGTCTGCCATCTTCCCCCTGCTCCCATTGGATGGGTTTTTATTGCTTTTTATTGCTTAATTGATCTGGCTAGAACTTCCAGTACAATCTTGAACAACAGTGGTCATCCTTGTCTTGTTCCTGATCTTAGAGGGAAAAATATCAGTCTTTCACCATTGAGTATGATGTTAGCTATGGCTTTTTCATATATCACCTGTATAAATGAGGAAATTTCCTTCTATTCCTAGTTTTCTAAATGCTTTTTTATGAAGAAGAGGTGCTGGGTTTTGTCAAATGTATTTTCTGCATCAAATGAGATGTGTGTTTGTTTTTTTCTTTCATTGTATTGATATGGTATATTATGTTAACTGATTTTCTTATGTTGAATCACCCTTGCATATCTGGAATAAATCTCACTTAATCATGGTTATGCCAGTTTGAATTTATTATGTACCCCACAAAAGCCATGTTATGTTCTTTAGTGCAATCTTTTGGGGACAGACGTATACATCTTGATTAGGGTGGAGCCTTTTGATCGAATGCTTCCATGGAGATGATACCACTTAACTGTGGGTGAGAACTCTGATTAAATTATTTCTATGGAAGTGTGGACCCTGCCCATTCAGGGTGGGGCTTGATTAGTTCTCTGGAGAACTTAGGAGAGCTCAAGAGCTGACACAGATGCTGATGCTTAGAGATGCTCAGAGACATTTGGAGATGCTAGCCCAGGGTTTGTGCCAGAGAAGCTAAGAGAGGACCCCCAGATGCTTAGAGAGAAATACCATAGGAGAAAAAGTAAGAATGCACAGGAGCTGAGAAAGAGAAGATGAGAGAGGACCCCCAGACAGTTACATGCACAAGGAGCTTAAGAAGGTAAAAGAGACAAGCCTAGAGACATTTTGGAGAAAGACATTTTGAAACCAGAACCCAGGAGCAAAGGATCAGCAGATGCCAGCCACGCCTTCCCAGCCAACAGAGGTTTTCCAGACACCATTAGCCTTTCTTCAGTGATGGTATCCTCTTGTTGATGCCTTAGTTTGGACACTTTTATGACCCTAGAACTGTGCGTTTGTAAACCAATAAATCCCCTTTATAAAAGCCAGTCCATTTCTGGTATTTTGCATAATGGCAGCATTAACAAACTGGAACAATGATGTATAAGTCTTTAAATGGGCTGTTGCATTTACTTTGCTAAGCTTTTCTTGAGGATTTTTGCATCTATATGCATAAGGAATATTGGCCTGAAATTTCCTTTTCTTGTGGTATTGTTATCAGGCTGTGTTATTCGGGTGATGTTGACCTTATAGAAGAGTTAAGAAGTTTTCCATCCTCATCAATTTTGGGGAAGAATTTGAGCTAGATTAGTATTAATGCTTCTGGGAGTGTTTGATGAGATTCACTCATGAAACCATCTGATCCTAGGCTTTTCTTTGCTGGGAGGTTTTTGATCACTCATTCAACTTCTTTATGTCCATTGAAATATTCTATTTCTTCTTTAGTGTCTGTAGGTACTTTGTGTGTTTCAAGGAATTCATCCATAGGTTATCTAAGTTTTGGTATACATTTTTCATAATATACTCTTGAATCCTTTTTATTTCCATCCATTTGTTACTAATGTCCCCCATTTCATTTCTGACTTCAATTATTTTCATCCTCTTTTCCTTTTCTTTTCTTTTTTTCTTTTTTTTTTTTTTTTTTTTTGTCAATCTACCTAAATAAAGATTTGTCAATTTATTGATCTTTTCAAAGAACCAACTTTTGGTTTTGTTGATTCTCTCTATAGTTGTTTTATTATCTATTTCATTTATCTCTTCTCTATTCTATGCTATTTCCTTCCTTCTGCTCACTTTATGTTTAGTTTGCTCTTCTTTTTATTCATCCTCCAGTTGTGAGGTTTGGTCTCTGGTTTGAGACCTTTCTGCTATTTTAATGGAAGAAATTTAGAGTTATGCATTTCACTCTCACTATCACTATTGTTGCATACCACACATTTTGACAGTTTGTATTTTTGTTTTAATTTGCTATATTTCCTAAATTTCCTTGTGATTTCTTTGACCCATCGGTTAAAGGGGTGTATTGTTTAATTTTCATGTATTTGTTAATTTTCCAGTTGTGGTGGTTTGAAGCTATAGGTACCCCAGAAAGACATGTTTGTAAATTTAATCCATTACTCTGGGTGTTGACCCATTTTAAGTATGATCTTTTGATGGGCCTTCTTTAGTTTAGGGTGTGACCGATCTCATTCAGGATGAGTCTTAATCTCCTGGAGTCCTCTATAAATGGAATGAATACAGAGATAGGAGAGAAACCCATGGAAGCAAGAAGCTGAAATCAGTGAATCCTGGAAGAGAAGGGAGAGACCAGAAGATGCTGCCATGTGTCAGAAGAGCCAACAATCTCCAGCAGATAGTCTTTGGGAAGAAAGCATCACCCTGATGGTGCTTTGATTTGGACATTTCCCCATACTCTAATCATAAACTAACAAATTCTCATTGTTTAAAGCCAACCCATTTCCTGGTATCTGGTTTGAGCAGCCTAGGAAACTAAAACACCAGTTCTCCCTGTTAATGGTTTTTAATTTCATCCCATTATTAATAGAGAAGATAGTTTGTATTATTTTTATTGTTTAAATTTTTGAGACTTGTTTTGTGACTTAACATATGGTCTCTTCTGGAGAATGACCAATGTGCACTAGAGAAAAATACGAATTCTGCCACTATTGGGTGAAGTGTCCTATATATTTCTGTTAGATCTAGTTGGTTTATGGTGTAAGTTCATCTCTTTCCTTACTTATCTTCTGTATAGATGTTCTGTCCATTATTAAAAGTAGTCTATTGAAGTTTCCTACTATTAATGTAGAACTATTTCTTCCTTGAAATCTGTCAATATTTGCTTAAAATATTTCAGGACTCTGCTGTTATGTCCATATATATTTATAATTGTTATGTCTTCTTTTTGAATTGACCCCTGTATCAGAATATAGAGATCTTCTTTGTCCCTTCTAACAGTTGTTTTGACTTAACGTCTATTTCGTCTGATATTAGTATAGCTACCTCAGCTTTCTTTTGGTAACTATTTGCATGGTACATTTTTTCCATACTTTCCCTTTCAACATACTTGTTTCTCTGAATTTGAAGTGAATCTCTTGTAAAGAGGATATAGTTGAGTCATGCACTTTTATCCATTCTTCCAATCTCTGCCTTTTGACTGGAGAATATAATCATTTACATTTAAAGTAACTACTGATAATTCAGGACTTTCTTCTGCCAGTGTATGTCTTATACCATTTTTTGTCCCTCAACCCTTCTGTCTATGCCTACTTTCATATTTAATTGATTTTTTTGTAGTATAAAATTTTGAGTCCCTTCTCATTTCCTTCTGTATGTATTTTTCCAATATTTTCTTTGTGGTTACATTGGGGCTTAAATTTAACATCCTAAATCTTTAACAATCATGTTTTATTTGATACCAACTTAGCTTTAATTGTATACACATATACTGTTCCTATAACTCTCCATCCCTCCATCTTTTTGTTGTACTTCTTACAACTTATATCTTTATATATTATATTCCAAAACCATATGTTTATCATTGCATTTTATGCATTTATGTTTTAGAAACTGTGAGAAGTAATAAGTGGAATTACATACCAAAAACTACAATAAGATAGTACTAGCATTTATAATTACCAATATGGTTATATTTACTGGTGGGCTTTATGCCTCTCTGCCTAGTGTCCTTTCCTTTCAGTCTAAAGAACTTCTTTAGCATTGCTTGTAGGGCAAGTCTAGTGACAAATTCCCCCAGATTTGTTTTTTTGTTTTTTGTTTTTTGTTTTTTTCCTGGGAATTTCTTAATCTTGCCGTCATTTTGGAAAGACTGTCTTATTGGATATAAAATTCTTGGTGGCAATTGTTTTATTTCATTACTTTGAATAGTTCTTCATACTATCCTCTTGTCTCCATGGTTCTGATGAGAAATTGGCACTTAATCTTATTTGGGCTCCCTGGAGCATAATATGCTGCTTTTCATATGCAGCTTTCAAACATTCTTGTCCTTTGTATTTGAGAATACATATTTTGACTGCTATGTTTCTGGGCATGGTTCTCATTGAAATTTTCCTGTTTGTGGTTTGTTGAGATTCTTAAGTGTACATATTCCAGTCTTTCATTAAATTCGGGAGGTTTCCTACCATTATCTTACAATATTCTCTTTGCCCCATTCTCTCTTTTTTCTCCCTCTGAGACTCCCATAATGTGTATATTGGTAAGTTGTTGGTGTCCCACAGGTCTCTTAGGCTATTTTGACTTTTTAATTTATTTTTTCTTTCTACTCTTCAGCCTGACTCATTTTAATTTTTCTGCTTTTCTAGTTCACTGATTCTATCTTCTGACAGCTCCATTCTGCTATTGAAACACTATAAGGAATTTTTCATGTCCATTATTGTTGTCTTCAACTCCAGTGTTTCTGTTTAGTTCCTTATTAAAATTTCTATCTTTTTAATGAGACTTTTGTATTTTCATTCATTGTTTTCCTGATATCCCTCAGTTCTTTCTTTATGTTTTCCTTTATCTCCTTTAGCATACTGAAGATCATTTTTTAAAAGTCTTTGTTTAGTATGTTCAAATTCTGGTCTTCTTCATTGATGGTTCTGGATTTTTATCTTATTCCTTTGGATGGGCCACCACTTCCTACTTCTCTGTTTGTCTTATAATCTTTGGTTGCACATTGTACATTTTAATGTTTCAAAGTGTTAACTCTGGGAATTATCCCTGAGCTGTGTCTTCCTTAAGTTTGTTTTCCGTCAGATAAAGTGATATGACAGAGATTTCCTTGAGTTCCAGGAGCTCAGTTTTCACAGTCATTGCAAATTGGTTCTGCATTGGCTGGTGCTCTCCTTCAGAGGTTAGCCCTCCTATCAGGAAGATTAGCACAAGGCAAAAGTGACTTTCAGGGTTGTCTTTGTTTTTTCTGGACCTGTATCTTGTTCTGGGTTTGTGCTTACTCATGACCTCTGAAATTCCCCCATGTTCAGGAATTTGAATGTCCACTCTACTCCATATGAAATAGATTGGAGCTCTCCTCCTGTGTGGTCTGTTGTATTTCTTAAAGCAGGTAATCCTTTACCCTGGGCCACTTTGACTTAATTGTTTCTTATACTGTTTTAACTGTCCATGAGCTTCTTCTACCAGCAGGACAAGTTCTGGGAGGGTGAGCCAGAGTTGAGTTTCTTGTTTCAATCTTTCAGTCTTCTACTCAGTGGATCAGCAGTGACATACAGGCACCCCAATTTTTGCATAGGGGTTATTCTACTACCTCTGGAAGAGGGCCAGGGGCTCATATGGCAGTGCAGGATGGCTCCACACTATACTGAGGAGGAAGTGGAGAGGGGTCAGCAAGGGTGACACAGGCATTTCCTATTGTTTTTAAAGCTGCATTTTCTTGATTTGGCACTTGCCCAGTTACTGCAACCCTTTAACTCTTTCCCAGAGTTTTGAGGAAGGTGACTCTAGCAGTTTTTTCTAGTTGTTCAAAGATTCTGTGGGGGAAATAGCACCCTGGAGCATGTTACACTGCCATCTTGATTGGCCAGAAGCCCGACTTCATTCTTTCTTGAAGCAGTTTTGCCATATTGTTGGCCTAATGTTAATGAGTTAAATAAAACTTTGACACATGCTCACTATGGATTTATATGAAAATTATGTTTTTTGTATTTTGTTCTTGATTACAAAAGCTAGTAGAATTTAGCTAATGGGATATTTAAGCAATATGTATCATTAGGGAAAAAACATAAGGTTAAGTGATATTTTAGGCTGAGGTAAGCGGAGAAAGAATATCATCTCTATGTGAAATAGTTTAAAACTTCTCCACATACCATCTGTTCACACAATTAATTCAATGACCATAAGAAGTAAGAGGAGGCTAATCTGTAAACTTCCAATTTAGTACTGTTTTTAAACCATCATTATCATTAAGACAAAATTCATTAAATTATCTGTTGTGCTGAGTGGTATATAGATCAGTTTAACAACATAGCTTTTGCCTCCAGGGAACAGCCAAATTAAAATAGATATTATAGATAAACTCAAGGGCAAACTGACATACAAGTAAGCTTATCACTATAAGTGTATTAAATGAATAAGATGATTTTTTTAATAAAAGAAAATGTAGGGATTTCATTCAGAGTTTAAGGAATGCTACAGTCTATATACACAAGCATTTAGTGACTGTATTAGAACTCCTAACTCTAGTTTTGGGATTTCATTATCATGGTTGAGAATGGACATTTTTGTGAAAAACATTTTTTCACTCTGTCAGTCAACCAACAGTTATTGTTGAGAATTTACTAGGAAGTATTTGAAAAGTACACAAAAACTCTGAAAATTTATTTCTGAGCTTAAGTAATCTGCTCACATAATGTGTTATATTAATCGGTCTTTCCTTAAGTTATGTTACCCTTTTTCTATGCAACTTGTTTGGAAGTGTGTTAGTATGTAATTTTCTGCTACAGCCTCTGAAATATTTATTTAGAAACCAAAGCTCTTGGTGCTAGGTGGACTCGTTGATATTAGGATGCCATTGTGTCATTGTTTCTAATCCCTTTGAAGGGGCAGAGCTAAGAAATATCACAACTTTGCTGATACAATTTCAGCCCAAATTCACAGGGTTTTCTCTTGCCTTTCTACAAGTCATATTTTTCTCCTCTTCATCCATGTTAAATACCTAACATCCAGACATTTACTCAGTTCTTCAATTCGACAATGCATGCAAAATAGATACAGAATCACTGCACCTATAAAAGGAATATAGTTTTAATACTAAGTTCAAAAGATATTGGTTTTTTATTCCCTCAGTTTTGTTTTGATATTCACTTTAAATAATACTAGGTCCATTTATTTCTGTTTGCTTTCAGTTTTAAATTTGTATCCCAATTATTGTTGATTTATTTTTTTAATATATAGAATACTAATGTGACTACAAAGCCAAAACGTAAAAAAGGATACAGAATTTGTGTCACTCTCCCTCAAATTTCTTCCATTCTGCCCCCACATCCCTCTTCATATCTTTATTGGGACAAATTAATGACTTTCTGGTTTATCTGCCCTGTGATACTGTTCAGCAATACTGCAAATGTATACATGATTTCTTATTTCCTGTTTTTTACACAAAAAGTAGCATACTATACATACTCTTAGGCATACTTTAATTTTTTTTTCAACTAACCATATATCCTGAAAAATTACATCATACCTGTTCATAGAGGTGTTACTCATTCTTTTGTATATCTGCGTAATACTCCATTGGAAGTAGTCACCATAGTTTATACAACAACTCTACCTTGATCAGACATTTAGGTATTTCCAACCTTGTGCAGTTTTATATTATAGATAAATTCCTAGAAGTAGGCTTGTTATATTGAACAGTAACTGTATAAGTAGTTTTTTTTAAATACTGTCAAAGTCCTTTCCTCTGGGGTGGTTTGAATGCTGATTTCCTACAGCTTTGCTCACAGTATATTTATGGACAAGTTTGTGAATTTTTGCCAGTCTGATATATGATGAAGGGCATCTTAGTATAGTCTTAGTTTGCATATATCTTAGTATGAGTGAAGGTGAACATGGGTTTCTACATTTTAAAAACACGTATTGCATTCCCAGTATCTTCTTTTTTTCCAGTGAGATTTTGATATACTATCTTTTGGCAGATATTATCTGTATGCAAACTTTTCTTCATAAAATATTCTATCTAGGATCCAATACTATTATGGGGTTACTCTTAAAAAAATCATTATGTACCTTATAGCTTCCATGAAATTAGATTTGAAATGAAATGGACTGTGAGATAATATACTCAAAAGGTGAGGCATCTTATCTCTGATAGAATTTTTCTTGACTTTAATATTTCTGTTTATACTTTTCTGAATTTCCTAACTTACTACAATTGTACCTATTATTACTTTTGTTTTTTGAGTTTTCAAATTGGGTAATAGTATACAAGATAGGGTGTGTGTGTGTGCATATATATAGTGTGTGCATATATATACTGTACATTCTTTTAATATTTTTTGTTGAATATTAATTTTAATTATCAACCCATGTAGATACATATAATTATATCTTTTTCTATATTTTATTCCACAATATAAACATAGCACAATCATTTCTTATACTATTGATGGAATTTTGAGTCATATCTCTTTTTTCCCTCACACACACAATCTTGCTGCTATAAGTTTATCTTTAAGTCCCATGGTTCATATGTATACAGTTTTTCTGTAGGACTTACCTAGGATTAGGCTGAATAATGGGGTATGTGTATGTTCAATATTTCTAAATAATGCCAGACTCTTTTCCAAAGTGGTAGCGCTACCACCAGTATTGTATGAGTTATTTTGTTTCATATTCTTTGCAATATTTGGCATAGTTCAACTTTAACTTTTGTCAGTCTAATTGATGTGGTTTTAAGTTGTATGTCCCTGAAATAATGAAACAGAACATTTTTTTTATACATTTATTGGCCATTCATTTTTATTCTTTGCTGAAATGTCTGTTTACACCTTTACTCAATTTTAAATTGAGTTTGTTTTCTCTTTCTTGGTGACTTAATATATTGTGGATATTGTTACTAAATTAATTCATATGCTTTCTATTAATTTTTAAATTACCCATTTAGTTCTAATAAACCTGTTTCATTTTTCAGTATTCTCTTTTATTTATTTAAACATATTAAACACACATCTTTTTTGTGTAATCAGTTAATTGTGATATATGTACATACTATGTTTCTGATTTTGCAGTTTGTCATTTCTACTGACTGTAGCTCATGTGGCTTGTATGTTTGCTGATGTTTTCCTAGGAACGCTTGTGCTTTGGAACATTTTCTGTTTGTATTATTTGAAGTCTGTTTTTAAAGCTACTTCAGAAAAGATTTTGAATTCTTTGTGCCAGGAACCTGATGATATAACAGTGTTTAATTAAAATATAATCTGGCTTGGGATTTTTCAGGCCAAAGAACATTTTAGCCCTAAAACCATTTGAATGTGAGCTTGTGGTTATAAATTCCAAGGGGAAATTTTCCCCCTTTGTTCCTCCAGAATCAAGGTTTAAACAGGCAGGTATCTACAAATACTTTGTGGGACAGAGCTTTTTGGCTAATTTTTACAGAGTGTAACTTTTTAGGGGTCACTGCTTTCTTGGAGTTCCATATTTTACTCAGATTAGACACATGGTGGTCTATATCCTCCCAATAGGACCCATTAAAATTCAGATTGTAGGTTGCTGGGCTCAAAGACAATGGGCTAATTCTGGTGAATAAAACCCCCTCTGCTTTTAGGCTTTTATTCTTAATTCTTGTCTCTGAACATCTCTCACTCTCTTGCAAAATCAGTCATATGACTTAAAATGTTTTATTAAATTCCATTTGCTACATTCCTGGGAAGAGACATTTTCTATTATTTGTATAATCATAAAAATTTCAGTTTATGCAATTTATTTAATGCTGTATTATAAAAGTGTATCTTAAAATATGAAAAGCAGAAAAGCTATAAATAATAGTGTAGTATAAAAATAGTTGTCTCTGGGTAATAGGACTATGGGTAAAATTTTATCTTCCTTGTATGTTGATAAGGGAAAACAAAAATGTGTTTTTTTTTTAATTCAGTTTTATTGAAATATATTCAGATACCATACAATCATCCATGGTGTACAATCAGCTGTTCACAGTACCATCATATAGTTGTGCTTTAATCACCCTGCTCTATTCATGAATACTGCCTCCATAAACACCAACTTGCAAATGTCCATTCATTTCTCTGCTCTCAGATCTCCCAAGTATATACCCCATAATGAGGTTGCAGTACCTTATGGCCCCACATACTTAGCTTCTTGTGGAGTCACCACAGTGACCTCCAGAAAGGCTGCACCTTTCTACCTCCTCATCAACAGTAAATGGGTATATCCCTCTCTACATTTATTTATATTTTTTACCATAATTTTTACCCCTATTTATATTTTTTCCTATAATTTTATAGAGATATATTCACATAATATACAGTTATCCACGGTGTGCAATCAGTTGTTCATGGTATCATTATATAGTTGTACATTTATAACCACAGCCAGCAGTTGAACATATTGATTACTATGAAAAAGGTGGGTTTTTTTTGCTGAATAATAAAAAAGATAATAAAAAGAAAAATAAAGTGTCATACAATACAATAGTAAGGACAGAAAACAACACCACTACCAAGAATCCCATATCCCTCCCTTATATCCCCCTCTCAAACATGTTAAACTTTGGTATATTGCCTTTGTTACATTTAATGGAAGCACATTACCGTGTTGCTGTTGAACATAAAATCTAGTTTGCTTTCATTATGTTTTTTCCCAAATACCATCCCTTTTTCAACACTCTGCATGTTTGACGTTCATTTGTTCTCCCACATGTGAGAACATTTTTATATTTCTACACTTAGTAGCAGTCATTGGCCAGTCCAGGTTTTGCCAAGTTATACAGTCCCAGTCTTCCTCATCTATCTTTACCTCTGGTGTCATACATTCCCTTATCCCACCTCTTTCAGCCTTACTCACAGACATCTTTGTTCTTGGTACAGAACAAATTGTTTGTATAGATCCAGAAATAGATAGCATAATACTGTGTGATGGTAGCACAAATGTGTTATTTTTAAATTGGAAAAATTATTGATCTTCTTTTAAAAAACCTTTTGGTATATATATATGTGTGACTTTTTTGTACACATTTCAAGGAACACATAGTTCCCATGCTGTGTATATTGTTAAAGAGCGCCCATAGAGGGAATTCCTTTCTATTTTGTAAGCTAATTTGCATTTGATGTTAAAACATGACCAAGTTGACAAGAAAAGCAGAAGTTCAAATAAATCTGTGCTCAATGAATATAAAGGTAATAGTGCTAAAATAAATATTAGTAATTTCATTGAATACAGGGAAAATTTGTTATAGGAATGTATTTTTTATCTTTTTATTTTGAAATAATTTTGGATTATTGGAATGTTATAACAGTGGAAAGAGTTTCTATATATTCTTTACCCACCTTTTTCCTTTATTAACATCTTCCACAGCTATAGTACTATTGTCAAAAATAGGAAATGACATTGATACAATATTCTTAACTAATGTACAGATCTTATTTGTTAATGTGGTGAATTACAATGATTAATTTTAGAACATAAAGCCAACCTTGCATTCCTGTGATAACTACACTTGGTCCTGATGTACTATCTTTTTTAAAATATTGATAAATTTAATTTGCTAAAATTTTGTTTGGAAATTTTGCTTCTATGTTTATATGGGATACTGGTCAGTAGTTTTCTTGTAATATCTTTGGCTGTTTTTGGTAATGGTAATATTGGTCTCATAGAATGAGTTGGAAAGTATTGCCTCCTATTTCGGGGAAGAAATTTTGTATAATTAGTATTATTTATTTTTTAATATGGGTTGAAGTCACTGATGAAGCTGTCTGGGTCTATAAAATTCTCTTTCTTTCATCAAACTTAATTTCTTAGGTATATATACTTATATACACACATATACATATACATATATGAATATCAATAGATATATAAATAATTATATGTATGTAATATAATAATGTATATAAATATTATTTATGCAATAATATATATGCATTATGATGTATGTAAGTAATAATATATACAATAAGATATATAATAAACACATACATATATGAATATCATTTTAAAACATATACGTATATATGATTATTCATTTTACCTAATTTTTTCTGACAACTTTGTTCATTTGTATATTTCAAGGAATTAGATTATGTAATCTAAGTTGTTCAATTTATTGGCATAATATTTTTTATAGTATTCCCTTATGTTTTTAATATGTGTAGAATCTACAGTACTATTGCCTCTCTCATTCCTAGATATTTTTAATTTGTATCTTTTCTCTTTTTATTCCTGGTCAGTCTGGTTAGGGATTTATCAGTTTATTTGATCTTGAGGGACCAGCTTTTGCTTGCTACAAAGGCTTGTAGCAGGAAGAGATGGAAAGGGAGCAGGTGAAATCATACTCAGTTTTTTAGTAATTTTTCTCTTTTTACTTACATTTATTTTAAAGTTTAGGCATTCCTCTATCTTTAAGTTATATTAAGACACTGATTTTATGTAGAATTATTTTTATTGTTCTGCATTGTTTTTGGAGAGACTATCATGAGTTAGGTATCTTGATGACCACTGTTGTTTTTCACTATTCAGAAATATAGAATAAGAGTTTCAATCTAGAAATTCAATATTAGTTTAAGGATATTTTAATACAAATCAAGTTATAAGTTATATTGCAATACTATAAATTCTTCCTAACCAAAGTTACAATCATTTTGGCAAGTTAAACTCAAAACAAAAAAATTAAATCATTTTGATAGGATTAATATTTTGAAAAAGAAAAGCAATTAGGGGGAACATAAAAGCAAAGTTTAAAACGTGTTCATTAAAAGTGTACAATTATAATAAGATTAACCTAAATGTGTATCTATGAGCACATAATATTTGGCAAATAAAATATTATTTTTGCAAAATAATATATTGTGAAATAATCATTATTTTCCTGTTTTTCATATACAATATTTGGCTAGTAATCAGTGTGTATGGCATTTATTTAATCATTTTTAGGAATTATATGTGCATTCAAAAAGAATATTAAATGAGGCATAATTTTAGTTTTCTTTGTACTTTTTTATAATTTCTAAATTTTGTACAGTGAAATGAAAAATAATTAAATATATATTTTTAATTATTAGGAAACATTCTATTTGTTACCTCATGATTTTATTGCCAGATGTGTTTCCTGTTAAAATAATGAGAAATGTTCACAAGGATATATTTGTATGTATATTAAGTGCAATATTTAACAGGAATGTTTAAATTAAGTTACATGCTTATATAACATTAAAGCATGTTACCTTTTAAAGTAAAATTTTCAAAGTTCATTTAATGGAATGTTCAAAATATTGAGTGAAAAGCAATGTAAATCTATAATCTATATATAATTATAATCAATATAAGTGAAGTGAAAAAATAGAATGTTAAGTAAAGTTATCTCTGTGTCATATTGTAGGTGGTTTTGAAAAATAATGTACCATATTAAACTGTTTAAATGTCACTTAGAAAAAAAGTCAATAAATGGTATCCTATTTAAAAGAGGGATAAACCAATAGCTTCAAATACCACAAAAAGTTTAGTGAGATAGGGGTTGAAATGTATCCCTAAAATTTAATAAGAAGAATGCCTGCACAGCCCCTTTACAGTGGAGCCTGATGGCATTGCTAAGAGGGCTGAGCATTGAGTGAGTATTTAAAGAGTCTGTTTACTCTTTTAGCAAATTTAGCAGTGAAGGTAAAGCGAGTTAGGGCAGTGGTGGAAAAGGAGAGATTTGAGCCTATATTGTCAATGGAAAGACCCATGAAAGAGAAGAAAGAAAGGGGAGAGGCAGTTTGATTGATGGAATGAATTTCTTGAGGAAAAAGAAGGGAATAACTGGATGGAGAATATAGATGGAGGAATTAGACTCAGACAAGAAGACAGGACACAGACATAATGAGAGAGGATGAGAAATGGAAAAAGATTTGAATAAATATTTAGATTGGGACCAAGAGGAAATTTTCCGGACATTTGCAATTTTCTCTGTGAAATAGAAGAATAGGAGGCTGCTTAAGTAATTGTCCATTTTTCCTACTGATTTGTAATGAAACAAATAAATTTCTAATCATAAATATTCTAGAATTGGTAGTATTCCGAGCACTCAAACCAGTGCTTTCTGATATACATGTACAAGGAGGAAACTTCTACATGTTGGTGATGGCCTCATTATCTTTTTGTTTTTTTTTTTTTAAAGTCTTCAATTTCTAAGTTTACAGCATGTAAATGTTTCTTTTTTTGTGTGCTTACCACAGTTTGTGTGGCTATGTCTAGTTCAGGAGTGTTACGACAATATACTATTTCTTAGCCATCAGTTTGATAGCAATTAATATGTTAGGTGGTGCCAAATATTGATCAGGTTTTGATAAATGAGAACTCTCAAACATTGTTGTTTTGAGTGAAATTAATACACCCACCCTGGAGAATAATTTAGAATTCTGGGTAAGGTTAAATATAGCACTTTTGGTAGCCACCCTAACATAAAATTGCATGTGAACAAGGAAATAGGTGTAAGGATGTTCGTTATAGCACTGTTACATTAGCAAAGCTATAGAAACAAATTAATTTTCTATCAGTGGGGCAATCGACTGTGGTTTATTCACTTGATGAAAAATTGTACAGAGATTAAAATGAATAAATTATCATAATTAAATCCCCAAATTAACATTAAATAAAATATCAAGTTGAAAAATCAACATATGATATATCGTTTATATATATGAATATGAACATTTGCTGAAAATTTGTAAAAACATACATGGAAATTATAGACACAACCTTTAGGAGATTGGGTATCAGTAGCAAAAAGGGAGAAATTATATGGAGTGGAAATTTAGCTGCATCTCTAACCTTTTCAGTTAGACATTTCTTAAAATTAAAAAAATATGAAAGTTATATGTATAAGTCAAAATATGTTATTAATCAAACACACACTCATTTACCTCTGTAATTGCCTATGTGGAAGACAGAGATAAGCATAAACTAAAATTGGTACAATTTGAGTCCTTGGGAAAAATCATCATGTAATATGAAGTATTTTGATATGTAAAATCAAGAATAAATATGAGCACATTTGAGAGGATAAGTAAGGTGAGGCAACCCCTTCATATGGGAAGAAAAGAATTTCTATCCTGAATCTATCAAGAAACTTAGTAATTTGAGCTCACCCAAGAGCTAGGATTTTGAAATTCAAACGCAATGCAAATGTTTAAAGAGTTGCTGCTTAAAAGCCTAATTAAATATTTTGGGATGAGGTTATAAAATCTAGAATTAGGATCATCTATTGAAAATTATAAGGACTTGTTTATGGATTCAAGAAAGCACTGTCTAATGATTAGAGGTATCTATATGAACACATCTGGTGATGGAGAATTTTATACCTTCTAAAAAAGTAAAGTTGATTTTTTTTGCCCATTATTTGAAGCCAGGGATTAACAGTTTATAGAAAATGTACATAATTAGATTCCTCTAAAATCTGAAAGGGATTTAAGATTCTTTTCTCAGAAATTTTTGAGTGAATGTTTGTGTGTATCTAGATTAGAGCAGTTAATAAACAGTGAATATGAAGATTATGATTTAGTTTAGATTAAAAAAAAACATGAAGAAGGAAGGAAGGAAAAAATCTAGAAAAGACTGTTACATTTATATGTTCAAAGAGAGGTTCTGAGGTGCTGGCATTATTCTATTCCCTGACTTGAATGAGCTTTCACAAGCGTGTTCAATTTGGGATAATATGCTGAGCTGTATTTTGTGATTTAACACTTTCTGCATGTTTACCATATTTCAATTAAAGATCAAAAAAGAAAAAAAAAAGAAAAGTAATTCTGTGGACATTAAATTTTGCAAGTTCAGGGGACAAACTGCATGTAAGTAAAGTCAATGAAGATTTTCTTTTTTTTTTTTTTCTTTAATGATACTGTAAGTGTGAAAAGTACCATGACCTCAAAAGTCATTATATCTCATTTTTACTCTTTGAGAGTCATAGATGAAAAACCCAGCATGAAATAAGATAATGAATCCGCAAAGCTTGCTTCTCTGGGGGCTTAATGAACTCAAGGAGAGAAAGGACATTTCAAAGTTTTTATTAAGTATTAATGCCAATATTTAGTCAAGCAGAGCAGCTTTTCTCCTAGGTTTTAATTTTTATTGATCATGGTAGTGAGACCATGACTTCACACTATTATTTGGGCACAACTTGTCCACATGTTGCCTAAGCAAATTCACTTCTTGACTCTGTATAAACATGTTTAACATCTTGCCTTGCTACAATATGGAAATGAGGGCTACTGTACTTTCAAAGACATAGAGATAAAATGGCGATCCAAAAAATCCAGACAGAAAATCTGGATATGAAGTAATAACTGCAATTACCAACTTGATGCCCCTTGTGAAAGGCTTTATGAATTTTCATTTTATCTCCTTTCAGAATCACTTACCTTAAATATAGCTTAGATTAAAGCCAGCTATGATATATTACAGCCATTTTCTGGGGCATATCCCCAGCACAATACTTTAATGGAGTCAAGTTTCATTATAATTTACACTAATTTGTACCAGGAATCTGCTTGGATTATTCTAGCAACTGTGAGTTTCTGTAATTGATATCTTAGCTGAACTCCTTTTAGAAGGTATTTTTCAGAGCACTTTGATGAAGAGCCAACTTGTTAACAATCAAGCTCTTATTTAACAAAGCCAGATATTTTTATTACCACGTTTTACACATCTGTGCAAATGACAAAAATAGGGTGGCTAAAATAATGAAATAATTCTGTAGACCTTTTTCCTTTTTAAATAGTTCTTCTATTATCCCAGAGATTTGTATTCTGTCCTTCTGCAATAATAATGAGAATGGTAGTTAAGATTTGTTATGGACTTTACAAGCATCATTACAGAAATCTTGTAAAGCAGTTGGGATCATTTTGCCCATTTTATGGAAGTGTAAATCAAGGGTTCTGTCAGATACTAACTTTCCACTTCTGTAAAACAAAGCCACCGCCAGCATGGATTACTCCTTGACATCTCCTGCATGTTTTCAATTGAGTACTAACACATTTACCCTCTTAATCATGTACATTCAAAATCCTAGACACTTTTTTTGGCTATTTCTTCCTCAGACTCATGTATCTATTCCAGTTGGATAAAAAGTATAAATGCAAACTAAAATAATAGAAAACAAAGACAAAGAACCCACAAATAGACTAGAAAAAATCCCCAAGTCTTCTAATGTGAAAAACTTTTCTAAGTATAACATGTAATATTCAAATATGAAAGGAAAAGACTGATAGAAAAAATTTACTATAAAAATTAAAAATCTAAAGATAAAGAAATAAATCAGTATATATTTGTATAGCAAGAACACTCAGGGCCCAGGACCCCACCCTCTCCTCCATTATGAGATCCATGCAGCCGCCTAATGACCAGGCAGCAGACTCCTCCCCACCCAGGGGGAAAGCATTAAAACTTCCCTCCCCTAATCACTGTTAATAAACAAATCTCATGTGACCTTGCTGTAATCAAATCTTGTGAGATCCTGTTGTAACCAAATCTCCTGAGAAATCTGTTGTCACAAACCGTTATAAACCCCTGCCCTTGGCACTCCACTCTTTTGCCTGCAGTTCACTCTCCATGGCTGGCCACAACCATGAAACCATCATCTCCTGTCAGTGAGAACCAATTAAACCCATGTCCTCTTCCATGTCTGTGTGTTCTTTGGTCTTGGGGCTAAGCTGGGTTGGAACAACCACATGAAAGTCAAGAAAGATATCAACTATGAAAAATATTAGCAAAAAGTAAAGAATTAATTTCTCTAAAAAAGGAAAAACACTCAAAATCAATTATTATTGACAAAAATTCTAATAGGAAAATGAGCAAAAGACATGTAATAGGAAGTTAAGAGAACAGGCAATATCTTTGGCCACAATATGTGAAAAAATATGCTCAATCTCACAATGAGGTGTCAGGTTTTATCAATCAGGTAGAAAACTAATAATATAAACTTTTGGGTAAAATGGGGAAGGGAGAGAGTTTACCAATAGAAACTCAATTTGGCAATATTTTGAAATTAGATTAAAGGTACTCATATTATTTGACTTACTAATTCCAATTCTAAGGGGAGTATCCAAGGAAAACATATATCGGGGCAAATATATATCTAGAGGATAGTCATCCTTTAGATGCTTAATAGGGAAAAGGCAAAAACTACTCAAGTGTCTAAAAGTTGGGGAATGAAAAGAAAGCAACCGTTTTTCTTTTTTCTTTTAACCTAGGCTTACAAGGCTGGGTGTGCTCTGCCCCTACTCACTGCTCCTGCATTGTGCCACTGTCCACTGTCCTTTCAACCTTTTTAGGCTTTAAATTCCACTAATGTGCTATATATTTTCCCATTCATTGCAACACTGTTGCAGTCTTTTCACTAGTAACTCTTAACTCTGTTTCATTCTTCATCTCTCACCCACTCTGTGCTATTTTGGATCTTTTATGCACCCCAGAAAAGCCTATGTTCTTTTAATCCAGTCTTGTGGGTGCAGACCTATTGTGGGTGGGAACTTTTGATTAGGTTATTTCCATGGAGATATGACCCTGCCCATTCAAGGGTGGTCCTAATCCCCTTGCCTTAGAGTAGTCTTCTTTGAGTGGTTAAAAGGCAGAGACTTTTGGAGAGAGCTCAGAGAAGCTAAGAGGAAAAAAAGCTCCCAGGAAACCAGAATCTAAACCCCAGAAAGAAGGACCAGCAGGCTCCAGCCAAGTGCCTTCCCATGTGACAGAGGAATCCCAGATGCCAGTGGCCTTTCTTCAGAGAAGGTTTTTCTCCTGATGATGCCTTAATTGGGATATTTTCATGGCCTTAGAAACTAAACTTGGGAACTAATGAACCCCTATTGCATTTCTGGTATAGTGCATTCTGCCAGCTTTAGCAAACCGAAGCACCCTCCGACCTACGTCCACCACTCCTAGGCATCCACAGTAAGTTAGGATCACGCATCCCCTCTTCTAACTCCATTTTGTCTCTTTCTTTCTGCTGTATTTTTGGCTCCATGAAGGCAGAAACTATTTCTGGTCTACTTTTCCTGTATCCCTAGCACTTAGCATAGTAACTAACACCCTTCAGGCACTTAATAAATGCTAACTAAATTAATTCATAAAATGATTTTCTGTCTCTACAGTGGAATATTATACATTGACTACAATGATGTCAGAGCATATTTAATGAGCTGAAAAGTAGTTCATGATGTAGTATTAACTGGAAAGTGAAAGCAATTTTTTCTTCTACCCATAAGAAACACTCAAGTTTCAGTTCCACTATCTTTCTAGACACCATCAGCCTAAATATTAAGTCCTTGACTACTGCTTAGGTCAGTGGTCACAAGAAACTCAGGACTTCCATGTGTTACATTATACACTAGATTATAAACTATGTAAGACTCTGAATATCCCCTCTTTTACTGGACCCCCTTCTCTCTCTTTTCCCTAATTATTTCCACTGTGCTTCCCAAAATTCAAAATCAGTTATCAGTTACTCCTCTATAATCTCAAGGTTCCCTTCTTTTGTTCTAGTTAATACCTGGCTCAACCCTGTATAAAATGTTTCCCTTGAAAATTTCTCAAGGGTTGAGTTTTCTCTTCCTCATATCCTTGTTCCTGAAGTGGGATATGTGTCCTCCTTGTGCCTCATTACCACTTCCAGAATATCAAGCCTTTCTTCTCCCAAATAACCTTCAGCTTTGAATCTCACGTCACTGGATGGCACACTCCAATTCCCAGAATGGTGCAGACCTACAAATCCCTGGGTCACTTCCCCTCAGACCCTGAAGACTTGATCTCCTGGCTCCCTCCCGTTGGTTCCTTTCCTTATTCTGGGTAATTTCAGTAGCCTTATAGATGATCTTGCTAAGTCTCTGTCCTCTTCTCCAGCCATCTTGCACTCCATCCTACTTCAGCCACTGACTTCACTGATCATAATCCAGACAATATATAGTCTGCAACTTCAATCCTTCAATATTCTCCATTTTAAACATGCCATCTCTGCCAGATACTTCTGGTCTTCCAGCATATTTTCTTCTCTATTGCACTCTAAAAATTCCTTGACCCAACCAAGAAGTTCTTTTGCGTTCTACCCATTGAGTTCTTTCCTTACACAGCTTAAATTACATAAATCTGTGTTATAATCACTCTCTTCTATATAACTTAAATTCATTACCCATCTGTCTTTCATTACATTTCTCTATCAAATATCCAATTTTGGTAATATCCAACTACAAAGAGCTGGAAAAATAAAAATCTATTAAACAATGCCAGTTTTCTCTCATTTTAAACTTGTGGTTACTAATCTTAAATAGGCCTTTACTACAGATGCCCTGACAAATCACTCTTAACTCTCTTGATTGTAGTTTCCTAGTTTTTTTTCTTTCTTTTCAGGCACTCCCAGACCCTCCTCATTCCCATCTCATAGCTTAATTTCCTTTATAAGGAGAAAATTGGAATCATCAGAATCAGAAGAGACTCTGCAAGTTTCTACCACCACATCTATTTATTTTGTTTTCCATCCTGTTACTGTGGATTAATTTTCTGTGTTCCTCTCTGGGACCAACCCTTCCAATTCTGCCCTAGATACACCCTCTCACACCTTTTCATTCCTTTCTCTCCTGTGTCATATTTTTTCTCCCTTTTTACCAGATCATTCCTATCAGGTCAATAAAAAATGCTATTATTTCTTCCATTTTTTTAAAAAAAGAATCCTTTATTGTTTCCACAACCTATTGCAGTTACTCACTCTACTTGACAGTAAAACCCTTTGAAAAAGAAATCTGTCTACTTCTCCAATCCCCACCTTCCATTATCATTTTTTCTTTATTAGAGAAGTTGTGGGTTTATAAAATAATAATGCATAAAATATGGGATTCCAATATACCACCCTATTATTAACACTGCATTGGTGTGAAACATTTGTTACAATTGATGATAGCACATTTTTATAATTGTACCATTAACCACAGTCTGTGGTTTAACTTAGGGTTCACTGTTTGTGTAGTGTATTTCCATGAATTTTTAAAACTTTTTATTCTGTTACTATATATACAATCTAACATTTCCCCTTTTAATCATATTCAGATATATATTTCAGTGCAATTAGTTAGATTCACAATGTTGTGCTACCATTATCCTTTGATCACATTCTAACCAACCTTTTGCCTCATCCCTCCATAAAACTTCTCTTATAAAGTCATCAATAACCACACTGTGTATTAACCAAACCTGGGTTACTTTGAGATGAAAGTGAGAGAAATTAATTTTTTCCCTGGAACATTGGACATAAAGCTAGACTGTCCCAGGCAACTTGAACATGTGATCACTTTACCTGTGATATTCAGGTTGCTAAATTCAGTTGTCTGACTTAAGGTTACTTTTTATTTGTCCTTTCTATAATTCATCATTATCTTTCATTTGAAGTATTTTGCTCTCTTGTCTTCTAGGTCACCAAACTCCTTCTTTTCTCTCATTTACTGATCCTTTTCAGTCTCCTTTGCAGATTTTTCTTCATCTGTGCAACCCCTAAATTTTGGAGTTTACTAGTGCTCAGCCCTTAACCCTCTTCTCTCCTCTTTTCTTCTCTATCCACGCATCTCTTGGTTATCAAATCTCTAGATAACTGAGCTCCAAACTCATCTAACCAACTGCCTACTGAGCATCTGAATTTTGATGTATAATAGACCTCTCAAACTTAACATAAATGGTAATTGCTTCCTACAAATTGGTCAGGCCCCAAACATTGGTGTTATCCTCGATTACACTTTTTCACTTATATTTGCCTTACAGACATCCCTACCATCTATACTGTTACCACTCTGGTATCTTTACCCATCATCTTCTGTTACTTGGATTATTTCAATAGCCTCCTTACCAATTTCCTTCTTTCTCCCCTTGAGTCCTTCCTCCACCACCTACCTCCTTCATACACAGTTTATTCTTCACACAGAATCCAAGGTGATCATTTGTATGTTATAAGTCAGAGCATCCCATGCCTCTGCTCAAATCTCTGTAATGCCAAAACATCTTACTAAGTTGTAAAATTCCAAAGCTCTCAGTGGCCTATAAATCCCCACATCATCCCCTCCACCTCATTTCTTACTTCTCTCCTCCTTTCTCATTCAGTTCCTGCCACACTGGCTTCTTTGCTCTTGATAAACATGCTTGTCATGTACTTGCTTTTATGTGCGATTGGCTTTCTAAGATTCTTTAAGCCTTTTTAAACACACCCTTCATAGTGAAGATCCCTGACCAACCTATTTTAAATTACATCCTCACCCTTACCTACCACTCTCCCTGTGCTCCTATACTGCTTTATATTTGTTAGCAATAGTCATCATCTGACTGCGTCTATCTATCTATCTATCTGTCTGTCTATCTATCTATCTATCTATCTATCTATCTATCTATCTATCTATCATCATCATCTTCACACGCACATACATTCCTGCAGTGTCTCTTTCCACTGAAATATAAAGTTCATGGGCATAGGGATTATTATCTGTTTTTTTTTTTTCTATTGCTGTTCCACATTTCCTAAAATAGTGCTTTAAGTGGATGAGGTACTCAATAAATGTGCATTGAATGAATGCATGAATGGGTAATCTTACTCAATGTGGCCTGAATTAAATAGAGCAATAACAACACTGACAGCTGCTACCACGGCTGGGCACCTTTAAAAATGATTTTCATATAATATACTATTTTTACTACATACGCATGGAGAGAAACAGATTAGTAAGAGTATGCAAGAAATTGTTAATGAAATATATGTTTGGGTGCCAAAGTAATAGAGGATTGTTATTTGCTTTTATTTTCTA
Source organism: Choloepus didactylus (assembly GCF_015220235.1). Classification (NCBI taxonomy): domain Eukaryota; kingdom Metazoa; phylum Chordata; class Mammalia; order Pilosa; family Megalonychidae; genus Choloepus; species Choloepus didactylus. Next base: position 58,511,446 of record NC_051319.1, on the reverse strand, counting down.
CCTATCTTTCCTTTCTAAATGTTCTACTGAGGACCTATCCTAACATTATAATAAAAAAGATACATATTTTTAAGAAAAACTAATTTTTTGTCTTCACATTAGATTATTATTATCTAATCTGAGATAGAGAAGAGTGTCTTCTCTTTATCTTTCCTATTCTCTTTCTATAGCATATCTCAGTTATCAAGAATTTCTTTCTTGTTCTTCCTATGTCTATCATAAGTATTGGTCCAATAAAAACCCCCAAATCCTGTATGTGTGTGTGTGTGTGTGTGTGTGTGTGTGTGTGTGTGTTTAGGTTCAGGGCACATCCTGGGCATCTTTATAGCACAATAGCCTACTTTTTAGAGAAAATGTAGCTCCTTTTTGGAAGCCAGCAACATTTCTTATTTTCAAGCCCATGCTGTTTTCTTTGAGCAAACACATTTTGTCACAAAACACATTTTAAATAATAATCCAGTTTTGCCTGTACCATCACAAAGAAGCTCCTTGTGGATTTCAGATAAGCTGTGACTATAGCACAGAGCATTTACTTTTCACTTATAATTGGGGACTCTTTCCCATCAAACTAAGAACCATGTAGAATTTGCAAGAATTGAGAATCCAGAAATATAACTGAGATATCAACCTTTTCCTGAGACCATCCTGAATATCCCATCACTTTCCCTGCCTCTTTGAAACTCCAAATGCATTACAGATACTTTGCAGTTTGGCTTAGAAATTAGTAATTTGGATTTTTCTGAACTGTGCATTAGTTATCTGGAAGATGTCAAGTAGTAATTTGCCAACAAATAATGACACACCCCGCAAGACTAGACTGCTCCTTGTCATGACCAGAATCCTCTTTCTTTCTAACTTTTGCTTGAAAATCTGCAGCTGTACCTACCTGCCTGGCCCTGGAATCTAAGGTAAATCTGATTATGTTTCTTTCATACAGAGGTACAACCCATGAAAATGAGGATAAATGAACACCCCTTTCTCTTCTACAAATTCCTAAAAGAAAATTAATATTATATGGTTCCTCTAGTAAAATATGTTCATATGTCATTATGGATTGATTGGAAAAAACCATGATACCCCTATAAAGTGGTTTGGTTGTGAAGGCTGGATATTTTCATGAAAATATTTCTGAGGTTAACCTAGCAATGCTGGTTGCTGGGCTCAGTGGCAGCAATAAGATGGAGCTGGAAGGGAAGTGGGCCATGTGGGAATTCTTGCTGAGTCTGTGTGTTTATCATATTGCAAATGCTACAAGGTACTTTTGCTTGTTGTAAGCATTTAAAATAGAATTAATGAAATTCTGGGGAGATTGTTTCCCTAACTTTTCTCATCACCTTCCAAAAAAAAAAAAAAAAAAAAACTTTAAAAACATTCCATCATCTTCATTCAATATTTCAGTGTATTACAGATACGCCTGTGTAGTCCCTTCCTCTCCCTGCCTTCTCTCAGCAATGACAGTGTATCCTTGCCAGACCATTTCTCACAGGTTTAAGATGCATTTCTTTTCTTAAGAATAATCATTTCTTGTTTGGTTTTAATGAAGTTTCCTTAGATGGCCACCTCTTGGACTTCAACACCAAGTTTTTCACATCCTTCCCAAAAAAGTTCATCTCTCTTTTGTTTAGTGATTAATATAAAAACTAACAACAAACAAACAAACAAACAAACAAAACAACCTTTCTTCCAGGCTGTCACACAAAGCAATACACTAAAGTAAACTGACTTTATTGTTTTCCAAAGAAAATATTGTATTCCACCTTGGTAGATGATTCAAAAACCTGTTCTTTCCTGACTAAAATCTATGACTATAAGCTTCCATCCTTAGTGCCTGGGGTCAGTAGCTAAGAAATTATCTAAAACTAAGGAAGGGTGGTGAGGTGATAATTCCTGTCTCAGGAATTTGATCTTCAGGTTCTTGTCAATCTTTATTTTCTTGATCTTCCTGTTGCCCTTAAAATCTACACAAGCTTCCCTCTCTATTCTGTTCTCTTCCTTAGAATAGACAGCTGTACCGCTCTCATCTGACTCATCTGTGGATCCTGAAATGGTAGAATTCTGGTTTATGAGTTAATGTACCATTAAAAATAAGACTATTGCATCTTTTCCAAAGCTAGGCTTAAGATGCATAAACAGGAGTAGGGAATGTGTGTGTGTGCATGTGCTTGTGTGTGTGGTCCACTGATAATAAGGCAAATTCCCATTTACAAATAAGGAAACCAAGGCCTAACAAAACTAATTAACCTTAAAAGTCGAAATTCTCTCCCACAGCAGAGACAATATTAGGAGCACATCTGTCTTCCAAATTGTCACAACATAGCCAGTCTCACACAGAGCTTGACGACAAAATAACATCCACAAGCTGTAATTTTTTTGTCTATATAAAGACTATTCATATGAAATAAAATTGATGAGCCTGAAATTCACCTTATCTTCTTCTTTTATGTCACCTGTTAGGTCAGATGCTTAGAGTCAGAGGGATGGCCTGGAGATGGGCAGCAGTTAGGGAGAGGATGAAAATCATAGGCTTCCCCTAGAAAATCAAAAGCTATCTGTGGCTTTCATACCCTTGGGTACAGAATCTACTTTGCTTACTCGTGACCAACGCTATGCTGCATCTCTGTGTTGCCATTGATAAAGAGAGTATCAATATATTCTCCTGTTTCTACACCGATACTTCAAATAGGAGATTTTTACATTTTCTCTTCCCTGCTTTCCTTTTTACTTTTCTTGTGATCAAGCTCTTGCACAGATACCAAACTTGTTTTAGAAAAAAGATGTATTTTAAAAATAACAATTCACAAACAATGGTTTCTCTAACCCCTGCTTTTAATTTATAGATATTTGCTTAGTATATTTATTCTAAACACCTGTTGTGAGGCTTAAGAGAAAAGAGTAAATGAGAAAATAGCCCCACAGAAGTTTTTGCTGGACACAGGGCAACTTACCAAGGCATTTCTAACTTACATCAGGCAAGAAAAACTGAATCACAGTTTCCCTGATTACAGCCCAGAAATGAAGTCATTTAAGAGTGTAAACTGAAAGGTATCTAACAAAAACATAAATTTCCTATAATATAATATTCATGATAAAAAATGAAATAAACTGTTCTCTGAAATGCAGAACAAATTTTAAAAATAAAGCAAAAATAAAATCTCATGCACTAAAACTAGTCTTAGGCCATTTAAAAATAGGCTCACAGACCAAAGTTTTGCTTATAATATGACTTTGCAAGAATTGAAGCTAATTGAATTTGGGAAATGTCAGGCACTATTTATAAGCAAAACAAAATGCTATGAGATTTTTAAGCTCAAATCTAGTTTAGCTTGAATGAACTCAATTTACAAATTCAGGCTCAACATGCTGAAGAAAATGAACATGGGTGGAATGTGCTTTTGTCAGCAACTAATTGGGAGTTTACATAAATACATTCTATCCTATCCCAAATCATAAAAATACTTTGGGACTTTGAGGTAAAAGTTCAAAGGTAAGAGATGGGAAAAAAAAAAAAAAACATCTAAGATGTGTCAGTTTATGTCCTGTCAGTCAGAAAAACTAAGTAGAAATGTAAATCAGAGAATAAAATACTTTGATGTGTTTGTGTTTCTCTTCTGAGTTACTTTAGACTGCGACTTCCAGAATGGGTAATGCAACCTGGTTGTTACCTATCCAAATTGTAACTGGTGGGTTTCTCTATCCGGGATCATAATGGTCTAAGCACATTTAAAGTAGTCTGTTTATGGTCCCAGGGGATTCACCATCATGAACCAGGCAGCCCAGACCACGGACATGTGGCTCTGAAGAAAAAAGGCTTAGTAATGGTGCAAACCACAAAAGGTATACAAGATGGCAGGATGAGCAAGGCCCTGTAGGCTGACAGTATGAAACAAGATGAATGCATAATGGATCTAAATTCTTGGAAGTCAGTAAAAAAGGAATAGGAAATGATGAAAGAGGTCAGTCAGAAGCACTGAGATAGTACGTTCTTTTAATGAGAATGCACAAAGGAAATAAACTTTGCCAGTGAATCTAGTGGCACTGCTCCTGTAAACACTGCATGGGAGTTCACCTAATGGTCAGCAAGGGTTGCTTTGTTTTATGAAGTCCTTGCTGCTTCTTTGCTGTACGGATAGTAGAATTAGAATGCAAGTCCTTTCCCAGAATGCTGATGAACTATAGATTTCCCCAAAATGGCAAAAATGTTGAGAGAGGGCCTCCTTTTTTATTTTTCTTTCCAGCACAATTTCTTGAGTTCAAGTCACTTTGTCCTATTGCTTTGCTTTTCCCCAAAGAGATCGGCCTACATACTAATAGTTCAATTGATGTGTTTATTTTTGTGTGTGCCCCCCTTAATCCCCTTTCTTAATATCCATGTCTTTGGCAGAGTTGTTAGGAGGACTTAGTACCCCTCTTCTCTTTACAAGCGCCTCTCTGGTCTTCCACTGACAATCTCAGTCTCCGGCCCCACTCCAGTGTCAGTGCTGCTCACCTGCTCACTGAGATCCAGGTTGTGCTCTGACATTTGTCTCAGCTGCATGATGTGCAACACCCTACCTCCTATCTTGGCCGTAAACTTGCAAGGGTGAGGTAGTTAACTTGTAAGGCAACCCTAATTCCTGGAACTTGAGGAGCTGTTAGAGAAATACTTCCCACTTAAGTCTGTTGGGTGGACAATGTAGAAATGTTTTCTCCACTGTCCCTCAAAGGCTCCCAAGAAGCATCCATTGCCCATTGCCCTTGGCAGACATATACTCAGTGCATCCTCAGATTGCTTTTTTTTTTTTCCTTTTTCTTTCTTTCTTTCTTTTTTTTTTAAATTGATACCAGTTTCGAAATAACTATTTACCCACTCTTGTGGTTTGGGTAAGTTCCCCAAGTAAACTCAGCTACGTGCAAGTCTGTCTCAAGCTCTGCTTTATGGAGAAAACCAGATTAAGACAGTCTTCATTTTAAACTCCCTGGACTGTGGTAGTAATCTAAATAAGCTTTTCCCAAAAAGTTCTGTGGAACACAATTTCCTCAAAATGCTTTTTAAAAAAAAAAAATTAGTTTTATTCTGAAATAAATTTTGAAAGCACTGCATCTTATAGCATATTAAAAGGTTTGAAAAGTTCTGCACTTAAGTTTGCCTGTTTAATTTGGTTTAACCAATCATTTATTCAGCAATTTTGACCAAAAAATCCACAGCACCTTAAAAACAACAGTGCAAACAGTAAGCCACACAATCTATCATAAGAAATGCTGTGAAGAATTTCTTAGTACTAATTTAACATTGGGTAAGATCTGAAATCATAGACAGTGTTCAGAAAGTACACACGACCTTTAAAGGGGCCTTCTGCCATTGGGAGCCAATGTCCTTAAATGTTCCTGTAGCCCCTCAAGGAAGTCTGTGCCAGTTGGAATGTATTATGTCCCCCAGAAAAAGCCATATTCTTTGATGCAATCTTGTGGGGCAGACATAATAGTGGGGATTAAGTTGGGATGTTTGAATTAGGTTGTTTGCATGGAGATGTGCCCCACCCAACTGTAGATGACAGGATATTTCCATTGAGGCATGGCCCCACCCATTCAGGGTGGGCCTTGATCAGTGGAGCCATATAAACGTGCTGACTCAAAGAGATGGAACTCAGTGCAGCTGTGAGTGATGTTTTGAAGAAGAGCAAGCTTGCTAGAGAGGAAAGTCCTGGGAGAAAGCCATTCTGAAACCAGAACTTTGGAGCAGACGCCAGCCACGTGCCTTCCCAGCTAACAGAGGTTTTCCGGACGCCATTTGCCATCCTCCAGTGAAGGTACTTGATTACTGATGTGTTACCTTGGACACTTTATGGCCTTAAGACTGTAACTGTATAGCCAAATAAACCCCCTTTTTATAAAAGCCAATCCATCTCTGGTGTTTTGCATTCTGCAGCATTAGCAAACTAGAACAAAGTCCCAGTTTTAACTGATGAGAAACTTTAGTAGTATCCAGTCAGAATAATCCATCTTTCATTCTTTTGTCTTCCCCTCCCTTCTTTCTTCTTTTCTTCTTTCTTATAAGACTCTGTTTAGGAGGAGGGTGATGACTGTACAAATAAAATTAAAATGCTATTTTAAAATGTATCAAATTGTATCAAAAACAAAGCTTGTATCAAGGTGTTGTGATTTTGATAAATATTTATTGTTTCATAGATTCGAATTTTTGAGACTTCTATTTGGGAATACATGTCAATTAGTAAAATGATTTAAGTTTAGAAAAATTTTGTTCATACTCCACCAATAATTCTCTTTTTTTCTCAAAACTTTACTTATATTATTTTTATTATAAAATTTCCAAACATTCAGAAAAGAGAATAGTATAATTAGCACCAATATACCCATAACTAGATTTAACAACATTTTGCCATATTTCATCTATTTTTTTGCTAATGTAATTTTATGGTTAATTATAAAAATCATGATCTTGATCTTTAAATACTTTAGTATGAGATCTCTAATAAATAAGTACTTTATGCTAAATACAACCCAAAACTTTGATCACACCTAAAAATAATACCATAATGGCATCTAACACCTAGTCCATATTAAATGTCACACAAAAAAACTTTTTGATTAGATCAAACAGTTGGTTTGCACAAAGTAGAATCTAATCAAGGACCCTATGTTAATTTTTATGTTTTGTCTCTTTAATTTCTTTTAATTTAAAACAATACCTCCTTTTAGTGATATTGACCTTTGAAGAAAGACAGCAGTTGTTTTATAGAATGTTCCACCTTCTAGATTTGTCAGATTGTTTCCTCTTGATACACTGAATTTTTTCCTCTCCCTCCTGCATTTTCTGTAAATTGCAAATTAAATGTAAAATGATGATTAGATTCAGTTTAATCATTTTCAAGAGGAAAGTTTTATAGATGATGTAATGTTGTAATATTTTTCTTCATTAGATTCTCATATGAAGCATTATAATTATTGAAAGTCTATTCATAGTAAACCTGGCACCTAGCGCTGAAAATATACTGGGAAAGAAGGCAATTAGAGACTCCCTTTCAGAAAGATCATACTCTGCCGAGTTCTCCTCAATAAACGTAGGGACGCTTTCCTGCTGAAAAGGCATCTTTTAGATTTGTTTCTCTTTAATTTCCAAAGAAATAGTTGTCTTACTTCTGTACTTGTATTTTTAATACAAGGTCTTTTTGTACCTTTTGTGCCATCAAGTTTCATAATCAGTGACCCATTGCTTCTATGTCCTGAATTCATTTATAAGAATCTTGCCTTGTGCCTTATCCTTGCTGAAAAAGCAGATGGGTTCTTGGATTCTGGGCAAGTATATGGGCAAAGTGAGGTTTAACAGTTTATTGCATAATTACTTCAGACATGCTGATGAGCTGATTGTCAGGCAAGGTATTTGTTATTTTATCTATTGCCCAACACCTATTGAATAATCCAACATATTCGCTATTCCAGCAAACACTTTTCATTTAATTTCATCTTTATTCTATCACAATTTTCTTTCTTAAAATAGTCCAACTTATTTACCTCCTAACTCTCAAATTTCTTTCTGAATCATTTTCCTAACTCTTTCTGATTCTTTTTAGTAAGGTAGTATATTTTGTCACAGATAGTAAGTAAAAGTGGACCTTGTTCTCACATGATTGCTAAATCCGAAACTACCACTCATTCCCCCTTCTCAAGCATCATCTCTATACCAAAATGATAGAATTTTTTTTTACTACTGTTCATTTACTAATATTAAGATGTAACTTATTTTCATTTGAAGTTGACTTTGATATTTATTTTAATATGTTTCATCAATATTATAAGGTTCAGTGTAGGGATAAAATTATTCATATTTTTGCTGCTCCAAATTATTGGAAATGGGCCCAGTTAGTCAATGTTAAGAAATCACTCTTAGTCAAGAATTATTTTTTCCAATGGGATGTATATATAATTTCCGCCTGCAAGGATCTTCTATTGCAGTAGCTTGCAAAGTCTCAAAGTGCAGTCCTAGGACCAGCATCTTTAGCATCAGCTGGAAATCTGTGAGAAATGCAAATTCTTGGGCTCCACCCTAGACCTACTGAATCAGAAACTGTAGGGATGGGGCTTAGTAATCTGTGCTTTAAAGGACCTTCCAGGTGATTCTGACATATACTAAAGTTTGAGAAACACTGTTCTCGTCTAAGCAATACCATTATGGTCATATGCAGAATGCAAGAATTAGGCTACAAGCAATCTATTTCCCTTTAGTTTTTTTTTTTCCATTGGTCAGCCTACCTTTAAATTGTCTCAAATTAATTCAGTTATTTATAATACAAATCTATATATAATTCCCTTGTCCTGTCCTTGGACCATTTGTAAAAATGTGAAGGGGCAAAAAGAGAATAATTGTAGGAGAATACATATAAAAGACTTTCATCAATAATATTGAAAGTATATTTTCCTTGAAGTTCTAGATAACTGTAAGTTTTCCTCTGTGAATTGCAGGGCTGAAACCAGGTGCAGAATGACTCTTATATTCATTTTCTTGAGCTATTGAGAAAAAGTGACAGTGAATCATAGAATCTCAGAAATTAGAGATGAAGGAGATCAGGCCTCATATGTCATCTGATCTATTTACTTGACAGGACAAGATAATTTCTTACAATGTTCCTTCTGGTATTTTGTTCAGCCTAATTTATTCAACTGGTAAGTGTTTTTGGCTTTATAGATAAAGCAGGTTATAAACTCAACCTGGTATTTTTTCTATTTTCTATGCATTTGGACAGGGAGTTGCATCAGCAGCTTTCATAAGCACTTTGTCTAATGTGCTTATAGGCATATTTGACTCTCTTATTCCCTTTTCACAACTTTATTCAGCCCTACATGTGTTACTCTTCTAAAAATGAGTTGCTAAAGCTGGTATTCTTTATATATTCTTAAGTATTTTTTTTTAAGTACGCAGCTTAAGCAAAACAAGCAATTAGAGGAGTTGAATAGAATATAAAATGTGCCACTGCATTTGTGGCATTGAGATAAAACAAAGACAAACTAAAGCAGAACAAAACAAAATGTGGGTTTTAATGGAACTTAGAAAAATCTTGAATTGCTCTGAATAACTTTTGGTGGACTCTGAATAGTTTGGGAAGCTATTCTTTTAAGACTGTGTAACAAATTTGCTTTTCAATTTTACATAATCAGACTTCATCCATTCATTCATTCATTACTCTTCATTTGACAAATATTAATTGAATACCCAACATGTACCAAAGGGCTTTATTTGCTAGAAGTGGGAATTTAGATGGTATTTAACACTGCTGTGCTGCAATTTTCTCATCAATAAAATAGTAACAACCTCATAGACTGAGTGAATTAAATGACATACTTCATGTGAAAATGATGACAACAATGTTTAGCAAATTTTGTGTAAGATTTAGATATTATCTCCATTATCATCATCACCATCTTTAAGAAAAAGTGCAGCAGAAAATGAAATAAATATAAATAATATCTTTATTCAATGAAGATGATAATGTTCCTACTTAAGATCAAATTAATATTGTTTCAATGTTCCTGTACATCCAACTTGGAGTATCTCTTAAAATATATATTTATTGAGTGAGGAGTATGTAAGTTTTTGGTGTGAACATGCATGAGTGTTTGCAAGTGTGTTTGGGGAAGATTTGGAATGTCCCACTGGTAATTAAAGGGGAATCTTTTATTAAAGCTAGTTTTATTAAAGCTAGTCACTAATCATGCATTTCTAAAAGAATTGAGAACAGTGAATTCATTGTATAGTACTTTGGTTTGTGAAAGCTGACAAAATGAAACATATTAGAAATGGGTTGAATTTCTTTTTCAATTTTTTGAGATATATTCAAAAACCATACAATCATCCACAGTGATGATCAATTATTAACAGTACTATCAATTGTTAACAGTACTATTATACAGTTGTGCATTCATCACCACAGTGAACTTTTGAACATTTTCATTGCCACATAAAAATGAATAAGAATAGAAATTAAAATAAAAAAGAACACACAAAACATCCCATAATCCCCATACCTCCCTAATCTTCATTTACTTTTTGTCCTCATTTTTCTACTCATCTGTACATACACTGAATAAAGGGAATGGGAGCCAAAAGGTTTTCACAATCACTTGGTCACACAATATAAGTTGTACAGTTATACAATCATCTTTAAGAATCAAGGCTACTGGGTTTCAGTTCAGCAGTTTCATATATTTCCTTCTAGGTATTCCAATACACTAAAAACTAAAAAGGGTATCCACATAATGCATAAGAAGGATCTCCAAAATGACCTCTTACCTCTATTTGAAATCTCTCAGCCACTGAAATTTTATTTTGTTTCATTTCTTTACACCCTTTGGTCCAAGAAGGCTATCTTAATCCCACAGTGTCAGTGCCAAGATCATCCCCTAGAATCATGTCCCACATTACCAGGGAGATTTACACCCCTGGGTGTCATGCCCCTCATAAGGGGTAGGGTAGTGAGTTTACCTGCAGAGTTGGCATAGAGAGAGAGGCCACATCTGGGCAACAAAAGAGGTTCTCTGGGGGTGACTCTTAGGCAAAATTTTAAGGAGGCTTAGACTTTCCTTTGCAGTATAACAAAATTCATAAGGGTAAGCCCCAAGATCAAGGGCTTGACCTTCTAAATTGGTAGCCCTCAATTGCTGTGAAGATATTAATTCCCCAGGTGGAGAAATTTAATATTTGCACATTTTCCCCCAGTCCCTCAATGGGGCTTTGAAAATACATTTTTATTCTCTGCCCAAATTACTCTGGGATGTATTGGAGCTTCACGCTAAACTGTACAAACCAACTGTTCAAACTTCCATGTAACTATGGTGTTTGAATAAACTGACCACAAAAGTTAAACTATATAGTGTGTTACAAAAAATATAGATTTTGCACCTAATAAACATCTCTTCCTTTGGTCTCACACAGAAGTTGAAGTTTTAAAACACCATCAATATTGTTTTTTACCCTTTAGTTTGATTTACCTTAGTCCTAACCAAGTCCATTTTGTTCATATCTCTGATTGAAGTCTGATCATTTTTTTCAGACTCTTTAATATTTGCTGTATGGGGTAATGCTGACATTCATAGTGGCCAGGCTCTGGCTCTGAGTCTTAGATGTCACAAATACCCAAAGTTTCAGGGACCAACGAGGTTATACACAAAGGGCTCAACATCTCAGAATTTAGAAATAACCATTATAACTCAGGAATAGATGTGATTGCTGTAAGAGCTTACAATCTAGAAACCTTTACAATAAGCCTTCCCCTGATAACCTATGTTCTCAGATTCAATTCTCAGAGATTACACATTATATTTAGTCCATATTAGTGAGGCATTATAATGTCCATCTTTTCATTTCTGGTTTATTTCACTCAACATCCTTTCCTCCATGTCCATTCAACTCACAACTTCATTCCTTCTTGTAGCAGCTCAATATTCTATGGTATGTGTACTCCACAATTTGCAATTCCATTCATCAGTCAGTGTACACTTAGGCCACCTCCATCCACTGCGGGTCATGAATACTGCCACCATAAACCCACTGTGCAAATGTCCATTTATGACCCTTTTTTCTGTTCTTCCAAGTATATACCCAATAACAGGGTTGCAGGACATTGGCAACACCAAGCTTAGTTTTCTGTGGAACCACCACACTGTCCTCCAGATGGGCTGAAGTATTCTACTTCCCCACCAACGGTGTTTAGATACATCCCTTTCTCCACATTTTCTCCATACTTGTATCCCTCTGTTTATTTTTTAGATGGTTTAATCACATATCATACATTCCATCCTAAGTAAACAATCAGTGGTTCCTTGTACAATCAGGTAATTATGCCTTCACCACCACCAACTATATGAGGACATTTCCATTTCTTCCACAATGAAAGAGGAAGAGGCAAAAAAAAGGGAAAAGAAAAAAACACAAGAAAGAAAAAAAAAGACAACTAAAAAGCAACAAAAGAAAAAAATAGAAATTAAATTAAAAAGTGTGACAACACCACCAACACCAGTAATCACATACCTCTCCCTTATAGCTCCATCTTATAGACATTTTTTTTGGTATATTGCCTTTGTTACAATTAACAGAATCATATTACAATGATACTTTTAACTATAGACTCTAGCTTGCATTGATTGTATTTTTCCCCAACACCATTCCATTTTAACACCTTGCAAAGTTGACATTCATATGTTCTCCCTCATATGAAAACATTCTTATATTTGTACATATAATCAAAATCATTGACTACTCTAGGTTTTATTAAGTTACACTATCCCAGTCTTTATCTTCTATCATTCCTTCTGGTGTCCTACATGCCCCTAACCTTCCTCTTTCTACCATACTTAAAGTCATCTTTGTTCAGTATATTCACAATATTGTGCTACTGTCACCCAATTTTGTGCTCTCCATTTCTGGATCTATACAGTTGATCCTGTTGAACATTCTGTACTCCTTCAGCATCAAATGCCTGATCCTTACCCTCTTTATATCTGCTGGTATCTTCATTTCTACACTCTTCTACAAACCTTCCTCTCCTGTCTTTTCCTATCTGTCTGTAGCACTCCCTTTAGTATTTCTTGTAAAGGAGGTCTCCTGTTCACTAACTCTCTCAGTGTCTGTTTATCTGTAAATATTTTAAGCTCTCCCTCAGTTTTGAAGGACAGTTTTGCTGAATATAGGATTGTTGGTTAGCAGTTTTTCTGTTTCAGTTCTTGAATATATCATACCACTGCCTTCTTCTCTACATGGTTTCTACTGAGAAAACTGCACTTAGTCTTATTGAGTTTCCCTTGTATGTGTTGGATTGCTTTTCTCTTGAAGCTTTCCATATTCTCTCTTTGTCTTTGACATTTGACAATCTGATTAGTAAATATCTTGGAGTAGGTCTATTTGGATCAATTGTGTTTTGTGTACACTGTGCTTCTTGGACCTGTAATTTTATGTCTTTCATAAGAGTTGGGAAATTTTCATTGATTATTTCTTCTATTGTTCTTTCTGACCCTTTTCCCTTCTCTTCTCCTGGGACACCTACAACACATATATTTGTGTTCTTTATGTTGTCATTCAGTTCCCTGAGCCCCATCTTATATTTTTCCATTCATTTCACTGCTGTTCTTTTGTGTGTATGATTTCAGATGTCTTTCTCCTCTAATTCACTAATCCTTTCTTCTGCCTGTCCAAGACTGTTGTTGCATGTCTCCATTCTGTCTTTCATCTCTTCTTTTGTGTCTTTCATCTCTATAACTTCTGCCATTTGTTTTTTCAAGATAATGAGTTCTTCCTTATCATCACCCAGTGTCTTCTTTTTATTCTTCATCTCCTTTCTCACATTTTCTTTCAAGTCATTGATTTGATTTAAAACATTTGTTTGAACATCTTTAATTAGTTGCTTCAGCTCTTGAACTCAGTTTAGGTGTTAGATTGTTCCTTTGACTGCTCCATGTATTTGTGCTTCCTGGTATGGGCTCACGATTATATGCTGTCTAGGCACATGATTTTCTTGTTTACTTTATTTTGGAGGTTGTTTTCTCTCTTTTGCCTTGGGTTTTCTTGTTGGTTTTCTTTTATCTCTATATTTCTTTGTTTATGTCACTGGTCAGTTGTCAGACTGGCTCTGCCCCCCTGTCTTCCCCCAAATCAGTCACCCACCATAGCCTTCCACAAAGATGGGAAGTAGGCACTAGGCACCCCAGCATGTTCACTGTGTGTGGTAATTTAGATCTGCTGGCTTCCAGTAGTGCTTGGTTTTCCACATTTCAGCATGACCTGGGTAAGTTTTAGAACCCTGCTTTGACAGTTTGGTTGTCCATAATTTTCAATCAAAACTGGGCTGGGTCTCTGTGCAGAGCATGCAGACCAGCTCCTGTGTTCCTAATAAAAGGTCTGAGGCATCTTTTTTTTTTATTGCAATTGTCCATATACCATACAATTATCCAACGATCCAAGGTGTACAATTAATTGCCCATGGTACTATCATACAGCTGTGCCTTCATCACCAAAATTAATTCTTTTCAATTTTTAGAATATTTTCACTACTCCAGAAAAGAAATAAAGACAAAAAAGGAAACTTAAATCCTCCCATTCCCCTAACCACCCCCCTCCAGTATTGACTCATAGATTTGGTATAGTACATTTGTTACTGTTGATGAAGGAGTGTTATAATACTACCAACTGTAGTGTATAGTTTGCAATAGGTATACTTTTCCCTATATGCTCCTCTATTATTAACATCTAGTTATAGTGTCGTACATTTATTTTAGTTCATGAAACAGATTTCTAATGTTTGTACAGTTAATTATGGACACTGCCCACAACAGTATTCACTGTTTTATTCATTCCCATCTTTTGACCTCCAACTTTCCTTCTCGTGACATACATGACTCTAAATTTCCCCTTTCTACCACATTCACACACCATTCAGCACTGTTAGTTATTTTCACAATGTTCTACCATCACCTCTGTCCATTTTCAAGCATTAAAGTTCAATGTAGTTGAACATTCTGCTCATAATAAGCAACTGCTCCCTATTATATTTCATACACACACACACACACACACACACACACACACACACACAGTTCATATCTGTGCCGGTTTGAATGTATTATGTCCCCCAGAAAAAGCCATATTCTTTGATGCAATCTTGTGGGGCAGACATAATAGTGGGGATTAAGTTGGAACATTTGGATTAGGTTGTTCGCATGGAGATGCGCCCCACCCAACTGTAGATGATAACTGATGGGATATTTCCATGGAGGTGTGGCCCCACCCATTCAGGGTGGGCCTTGATCAGTGGAGCCATATAAATGTGCTGACTCAAAGAGAAGGAACTCAGTGGAGCTGTGAGTGACATTTTGAAGAGGAGCAAGCTTGCTAGAGTGGAACGTCCTGGGAGAAAGCCATTTTGAAACCAGAACTTTGGAGCAGATGCCAGCCACGTGCCTTCCCAGCTAACAGAGGTTTTCCAGATGCCATTGGCCATCCTCCAGTGAAGGTACCCGATTACTGATGTGTTACCTTGGACACTCTATGGCCTTAAGACTGTAAATGTGTAGCCAAATAAACTCCCTTTTTATAAAAGCCAATCCATCTCTGGTGTTTTGCTTTCTGCAGCATTAGCAAACTAGAACAGATTTTGGTACCAGAGAAGTGGGGTGCTTTTGCTGCTGAGTTTGCAAATACCAAACATGTTGGAACGGCTTTTTAAATGGATAAGGGGAAGATTCTGAAAGAATTGTGAGGAGCTTGATAGAAAAGGCCTAAACTGCTTTGAAGAGACTGTGGAAATATGGACTCTAAAGATACTTCTGACAAGGGCTTGAACAGAAATGATGAATGTGTTTTTGCGAACTGGAAGAGAGGTGATCCTTGTTTTAAAGTGGCAGAGAATTTGGCAAAATTGAGTCCTGGTGTCAGATGGAAGGAAGAATTTGAAAGCAACAACCTGGAATACTTAGCTGAGGAGATCTCTAGACTACGTGTGGAGGATTTACCCCAGCTTCTCCTTGCAGCTTATAGTAAAATGTGAGTAGAGAGAGATAAACTTAGAACTGAACTCTTGGGTTCAAAGAAACCAGAAGCTGATGGTTTGGAAAATTCCAGGCTTCCAGGGGATGGAACCCCAGAAGCTAGAGCCCAACATGAGGATTTAACCAAATTATGGAACCCAACTGCCATTCCAGTACAAGCCAAAATTGAAGATGGAGTTATCCAGAAAGGATTTGTGGAAAGTCCTATTGTCTGATGGCTTTGACCCCTGTGTGCTTCATTTGAAGCCAACAGAATTTTTGTAAGACCTTTATAGACAGAGCCACTGCCAGTCTGGAATGGAGGGGACAGACAAGGAACAAACTGAAGGAAAAATTTCTTCAAAGACAAAGCCATGAAGATTGAGGTATGGAGTCAAGAGGCCTTGGGCTGGGAAAGCGGAGTGGTCCACATGCATGGAAAGGGTGAGTTTGCCCCAGAGGTCAAGGGTGGGCCTTCTGCCTCAATGCTCTGGAACAGTTATGCCACCCCAGGTCCCAAAGAGGGTAAAGCACATTCCCAGGGAATTGGGGAGAGCCTGGCTGCCACCACACTGTTCTGAAGGGGTTGAGCATGTGCCCCAGAGATGGAAGGGAATCTGGGAGCTGCCCCAATGTTTGAGGAGGGTGGGGCCGAGAAGGTGGTCTCCCCAATGTGTGGATATGTTGGAGCACTCACCTAAGCATTTGGAGAGGAAAGGGCTGCTTAAAAGGCCCTTAGGAAGGGTTAGGCTCCCACTCTCTCAAGCCCCAAGGATTCAACATTGTTCTGTAAATGACTCTCAGACTTTGAAATCTAATGGAGTTTGTCCTGCAGGTTTTAGGAACTGTTTTGGTCCTGTTAACCCTGTTTTCCTCACTCTTTCTCCTTATGGCAATGGGAATGTTTATCCTATGAATGTCTCTCCTTTGTATATTGGAAGCACATAACTTGTTCTAAGTTCACAGATCCACAGCTAATGGAAAATTATGCCTTAGGACTGACCACGCCTATAATTGATTTTGATAGGATCTTGTACTTAACTTTTGTTACTGAAATGATTTAAGTTTTTGTGATATTGTGATGGAATGAATGTATTTTGTATTTGGAAAGAATATGTTTTTCTGGGATCCAGGGGGTGGAATGTGGCAGTTTGAATGTATTATGTCTCCCAGAAAAAGCCATATTCTTTGATGCAATCTTGTGGGGCAGACATAATAGTGGGGATTAAGTTGGAACGTTTGGATTAGGTTGTTTGCATGGAGATGCACCCCCACCCAACTGTAGATGATAACTGATGGGATATTTCCATGGAGGTGTGGCCCCACCCATTCAGGGTGGGCCTTGATCAGTGGAGCCATATAAATGTGTTGAGTCAAAGAGAAGGAACTCAGTGCAGCTGTGAATGACGTTTTGAAGAGGAGCAAGCTTGCTAGAGTGGAACGTCCTGAGAAAAAGCCATTTTGCAACCAGAACTTTGGAGCAGACGCCAGCCACGTGCCTTCCCAGCTAACAGAGGTTTTCCAGATGCCATTGGCCATCCTCCAGTGAAGATACCCGATTACTGATGTGCTACCTTGGACACTTTATGGCCTTAAGACTGTAACTGTGTAGCCAAATAAACTCCCTTCTTATAAAAGCCAATCCATCTCTGGTGTTTTGCATTCTGCAGCATTAGCAAACTAGAAAAGTATCAGTGAGACCCTGCAATATTTGTCCTTATATGTCTGACTTATTTCACTAAATAAGTGCCCTCAAGGTTTTTTCATCTGCCCATTCATTTAGATGGTTTTCTTCACACACCATACATTCCATCCTAAGTAAACAATCAATGGTTCCCTGTATAATCATGTATTTGTATTCGCCACCATCACCACTACCTATATAAGGACATCTCCATTTCTTCCACAAAGAGGAAGAATCAAAGAAGGTAGAGAGACAAAAGAAAAAGAAAAAAGAAAGATAAAATAAAAACATGACAGCTAGGAAGCAACAAAAGGAAAGATAGCATTAAACTAGAGTAGGATAAAGAGTAAGACAACATCACCAATGACAAGAGTCCCATACCCCCCCCTCCCTTATGTCTCCCTCTTATATTCATTTAGCTTTGGTATATTGTCTTTGTTACATTAAAGGAAGCATAGTACAATGTTTCTGTTAATTATAGTCTCTAGTTTGCACTGATTGTACTTTTCCCCTGATACCACACTATTTTTAACACCTTGCAAGATTGAGATTCATTTGCTTTCCCTCATATAAAAACATATTCATACATTTTATCACAATTGTTGAGCACTCTAGGTTTCACTGAGTTATACAATACCAGTCTTTATATTTCCTCTTTCCTTCTGGTGTCCCACATGCTCCTAACCTTCCTCTTTCAAACATACCCAAAGTCATCTTTGATCAGTGTACTTACATTGCTGTCCTACCATTACCCCAAATTATGCTCCAAACCTCTCTCTCTTGTCTTTTTCTATCTGTCTGTAGTGCTCCCTTTAGTATTT
Source organism: Choloepus didactylus (assembly GCF_015220235.1). Classification (NCBI taxonomy): domain Eukaryota; kingdom Metazoa; phylum Chordata; class Mammalia; order Pilosa; family Megalonychidae; genus Choloepus; species Choloepus didactylus. The sequence continues at coordinate 58,493,434 of NC_051319.1, read as the reverse complement.
CCTGTAGAGCAGGTATTTTGTTCATAAACTCTGTCATTGTCTGTTTGTCAGAGAATATTTTAAACTCTCCCTCATATATGAAGGACAGTTTTTCCAAATATAGGATTCTTGGTTGGCAGCTTTTCTATTTCAGTATCTTAAACATATCACACCACTTCCTTCTTGCCGCATGGTTTCTACTGAGAAATCCATACATAGTCTTATCAAGCTTCCTTTGTATGTGATGGGTTGCTTTTCTCTTGCTTTTTTCAGTCTTCTCTCTATGTCTTTGATGTTTGGTAATCTGATTATTAAGTGTCTTGGCATAGTCCTAGTTAGATGTACTCTGTTTGGGGTACACTGCACTTCTTGGATTTGTAATTTTATGTCTTTCATAAGAGATGGGAAATTTTCATTGATTATGTCCTCTATTATTGCTTCTGCTCATTTTCCCTTTTCTTCTCTTTCTGGGACACCCATGATACATACATTCATGCATTTTATGTTGTCATTCAATTCTCTGAGACATTGCTCATATTTTTCCATTCTTTTCCCTATCCTCTTTTTTGTGGGTAGGATTTCAGGTGTCTCATTCTCCAGTTCCTGAGTGTTTTCTTCTGCTTCTTGAGATCTGCTGTTGTATGTCTCCATTGTGTCTTTCATCTCTTGTGTTGTGCCTTTCATTTCCATAGATTCTGCCAGTTTTTTTTTTGAACTTTTGACTTCTGCCTTATGTTTGCCAGTGTTTTCATTATATGCTTCATCTCTTTTGCCATACCCTCCCTAAACTTTTTGAATTGATTTAGCATTAGTTGTTTAAATTCCTGTATCTCAGTTGAAGTGTAAGTTTGTTCCCTTGACTGGGCCATAAGTTCCTTTTTCTTAGTGTAGGTTATAGTTTTCTGTTGTCTACGTATCTGGTTTCCTTGTTTACCCCAATCAGGGTTTCCCAGACCAGAACTGGCTCAGGTCTCAGAAGGGGGTAATATATAGTATCAGGTATCCCTGAGTGTGTGTCTTAGAAGTTTGACATGCCCTGTGAGGCCTCAAGACACTGTGTTTTTCCTAACCTGCCCAGCAGTTGGTGCCTGCCATCTTGTCACTCCTGACTGGTGTAAGGAGGTGCGGCCCACTTAGTTTCTGTTTTAGCTATTTGCCCCCAGGCTCTGGGGTTTGGTTCAGTATGGAAGGCCAGTCATAGAGCTGGGCACCACCTCCTTCCTTTTAGGGAAGATACACCCCCTAGGGAGTTATCATCTGCATTTCAATAGGTTCTTTGTCTCTCTGACTGTTATCTCCACCCTTGTCTGGGTCAGAGTGCTGCGGATTGAAAATGGCTGAGGCTTTCTCCACTGAGCTGCTCAGGTTGAGAGAGAGAAAAAGGGAAAGAAAGCCCCCTTTCAGGGCCATTCCACATGCCTCCCCTGGTTTCACCCATCGGCCAAAGATAGCACCTGGTCCTCTGGGCTCCCCCTCTCAGGACAGAGAAGTCTTCTGTCTCTTTAAGTTCAGTTTTCACTAGAAGCCTGTGTCTGCTTGTTGGAAATTTGTAGCTTGTATTGAATAGTCTACATTTGTTAATTAAAACTCCAGTTGTAGTTGGCTGAGCAACACCACTTTGTCAGAGAGTGCTGCTTTCTACTACAATGAGGTTTTGCAGTTTGGGCTGCTGTGAGGGGAGGGGGGCTCCTGGCTTGAGTCCGCAGTTTTTACTTACAGATTTTATGCTGTGATATCAGGCATTCCTCCCAATCCAGGTTGGTGTATGATGTATGGACAGTCACAGTTGTCCCCCAGCATTTATTCCAGATTATTAGTTGTTCCTGGTTGTTTATCAGTTGTTCCAGGGGGACTAAGTAACTTCCATGCCTCTCTATGCTGCCATCTTCTTCCTCCTCTGATGCATCTTTTTAAAAGTGTTTATGTTCTCTTGCACTTTCCATACTGTCCAAAGATGCTGCTGCTTGGTAACTTAATTGTCCTCAGAGGCTGCTTTGCCCCTGAGAACAGGTTGTGTCTACAAAAGTAAGCTGAAATTACAGGATTCCTATGTCCTTACTTTGCTGGCCAAAATCTGGTTTGATATGGGGCTCCACCTGTGGCAAAGTACTTCCTCAGCTGACCTAGTACTCCAGCCATCCCCAAAGCAAGGAAACAGCTGCCAGCTCTTGCTTCCCTCAAGCATGAGGGAAGTGTTTGCAGATCCAGGGCTGGAAATGCAGTCTTTGTCCATGTTTTCTCAGCCTCTTTCTTCTCTTTCTCTCATTTCATTCTTGAAATGCCCTTCCCTGTACCTAGGTCTTCAAGCAGCAGGGATATGTCTCACTGCTTGAGAGATTTTAAAATCTGTGTCCCTGGTGGGAGGGTTTCCATCTGCTGATTCCATACCTTTCCCACACTGAGCCTGAGTGAGAGGGTGGGGAGAGAATTGGCTGATCTGGGATGGAAGATTCCTACCTGATATTTCTTCTCCTTCTTCAATTTGGCATCTGCAGGGTCCTTCTCAAATCTATATCCTCCCCCAGAGTTTCAAAGAATTCAGAATTGTCCTTTTTTTCATTGAGTCTCTTTAGATGAGTTTTGAGTAGCTTTTTATGTCACCATATTGATGACATCACCCACTAATGGGTTGGCTTTTACTATGGTAATTTATTAACTTACAAGTTACAGTTCTTAGGCTGTGAAAATATCTAAATCAAGGCATCAATTAGTGATGCTTTCTCCCTAAAGACCAATCAATGATTCTCAGATCCTCTGTCACATGGCCAAGCACATGGCTATGTCTTATGGTTTCTCCCTTTATTTCTCCCAGGTTTCATTGCTTCCAGCTTCTGGCTTCTGTGGCTTCCTCTCTCAGATTCTCTGGGGCTTATTCTGTATGCTCTCTCAGCTTCTCTGTAAGCTTCTCTGAATTTCATCCCTTATGAAGGACTCCAGTAAGAGGATTAAGACCCACCTGGGGCATGCATCAACTGAAATAACCTAACCAAAAGGTCCCACCCTCAACATGTCAACATCCTTAGGAATGGATTAGTTTTAAGAATATGACTTTCTGGGCTATATACAGCTTCAATCTATGGCACACAAAGACTCGCACATCAGTTTATCATATTTAGTGGATTTGGAAAGTCTGACCTTCAATTGAAGTGATGCCTAAGAAGAATTTAAAATTTCCTTCCTTTTTAGGTTTAATGAGTAGTTCTTTCAATGGACAAGTACACATGTGATTTGATTACAAATTCCTTTGGAGTTTAGTTTTTTATATTCAAGTTTTAATATAATTTAAATATATGTAAGTTATATTTTATAATTTTAATAATATTAAAACTTTTTAAGACTTTGTCTTGAATGAGAATTATAGGATGCTTGTACCTAGTATATTATATTACAGACAGTGTTTCATCCCATTAATAATTAGCAGTCATTCAGTGCATCAAAGATCTTTGCCACAGAGATTCTAACCTGACTAGATTTTGAAACAGAATGATAAAGATATTCAGTATACTTACTCTGATGAGTACCTTAAAGCATTATTTTTTCATAATTTTAAAATAATCACTTGATTTGGGGAGCCTGATGATTAATGAGTATTAGATTAACAGCAACAACAAAAATTCTTACTCTTCCTTTCCTGCCTCTATTACTGCCCCTTCGACTCAAGTTTCTTGTGATTTGATTCTTGATAAAGCATTGGTCATTTAGTTAATAAATCACCAGTTTGTCTGAGAGCTCACCTTCTCTTCTGTCTTCTGCTTTTTCCTCTCTAGGAAATCAGTACTTCTGTCTAGGCTTGAGAGACACTCAATATATGAATACATTCTTTGTTTTTGCTTATTGAAATTGGGAACTGGAGAAGGATGTGAAAGTAACTGATTGAAGAAAAGTGATATTTTTAAGTGAAGGTACCAATGGAATGTTGAGATAAATGGAGTCTTTTAAACCCGTTTTGAATCATTACTCCTTAAAATATCCACAAAAGGAAAATAGTGTCAGATTTCAGTGTTACAATAAAGTGAGGCTCTTTCTGTCCAGTGGTAACCAAACTAAAGATTCTGTGTTAAGAAACCAGCACCATGGATTTCTACAACCATATTATGTGTACTTTGCTTGCACTGTACTATCCACTCATACTTTGTATCTTTCAATAATTTTCAGAATGGTGAGTAATTAATTTTTTTCAGAACATGCCCAGAAGAAAGACAAAGCACAATTATACCCTGAAGGGATCCCAATAGATAAAATCCTCCCCAGATGCAAATCACATACATATGCACTTTAATAGCCATTGGTACTTTGTTGTAAAATGATTATCAAATCTACAAATATATGCGTGTGTAGATTCATTAGGATTAAAATGGGTGATTAAATAGAAAACTTTAACAAATTGAACATAACCATATAAAGAGCTCCCAGAGCAAGAAATAGAACATTAGCAGCATCTCCCAAGTCCTTCCCATGCTGCATCCCAGCCATTTGCCCCATCCCTCCATATCCATGCCAAAGCTAAGGGTAACCACTATTCTGATAGAAACCACTATGGATCATTTCTTTCTGTTTTTGAAATCCACATTAATGGAAGCATGCACTTTTTGCTCTTTATGGTTGACTTCTGTTGTTTAATAATATGTTTGGAGAGTCATTCAAGCCATTGCTTATACTCATAATTTGTTCATTTATTTGCTTTTTGATTTCCATTGTATGAATGAATATTTGAGAAACAATTCATTCAATCTACTGGTGATATACTTTGGTTGTTTCCAGTTTTGGGAGATTCTTATGCTGTGTGAACATTATTTTTCTCCACTTTCTATGAAGATATTTATATTTTTTAATGGGTATATTCCAAGAGCGAAATTGCTGTATCATATTATATACATGTGTTGAGGATGCCATACCTCTTAAAAATGTGCAGCACATGAACTTTTTTTCCGATTGTTGCAACGCTTTGTAATATAGAAGGACAATGGACACAGGATTTTATGTATCATCCTGCTCATATAATTAAAGTTGAGAATAGTGGACCCATGGTGAATTTCCATATGAAAATGATAGCTTTTACCATTGGCTCACCTTCTAATTCCTCATAAAGTAAATTGTCCAGATTTCATAACAACAAATGCATAGCAAATGTAACATACATTTTGCTCTGTGAAAGATGATTAAGAAATGCTCATAGAATTTAATAAAGTGCCTGCTACACAATAAGTATTTGTTAAAAATGTGTTCTTGGTCAAAGTCTCATACACTTTTGTCAGCTCAAAATGTTATTCATTTAGAAAATCAAAGTACTAAATCTTGAGCCAGAAAGAAATAGAAGTGACCCCCTTTATCTTTGTCTACAGAATTTTGGTTGTCATCTATTCCAATAATCCAGATACTTTTAGTTGAAGAAAGCTTGATTATTTCAAATACAAGAAAATCAAGCAGTGAATCTGTTGGGGATAGTATCATTAGAGAATTCAAAGAATAAAATTCTTAAAATGTTCAAATGAATAACAATTTTGATGCAAAGCTTAATCTTTAAAAAGCCCATATACATGGAAAATGAATCATAATAAGATGTCAGACACCAAAGAATATAATAAATTGTTACTTTCTCTCCATTTTTTGGTATTTTCTTATAGTTTAATGTTTCCCACCTAGAAAGCTTGTCAGGAATGTTCCTCAGATTTTAGAGAAAGTACATTTTAAAAACTGAACCCCAAATTCTTATGAGATATCAGAAAATTATATTATCTTCAACATTTTCTACCTGATATATATGTTTAGGCCCTAAGTCTATATTTGAATTAAAAATCAGAATATTTTAATGAGTATGTAGAGAGAAATCCTTCATAATGAACCTAATTTTTAATGCATCTGGTTCTGTTTTCCTGCTTACATTATAAAAGAATTAAGATTGTCTATATCATATTATATCATTGATCCGTGTTAAAAACACAAGTGGACTTGCAACCATATAATCTTAGAAAACAAGTGTTCATTAGCAATAATCAAATAGATATAGGCTCATGCAAGTGTGGGTTGTGAAGTATTGCAAACAGAGAGAAAAATCCTTTATGGAATTTTGCTGTAATGGGGAACTCAGACATGGGGTACTAGAGAAGAATGTAAAGTCTAAAGAGGGCTGTTTTTAGATGGTATAAATTAGAACATCTGAGCTGCTGGGAATGATATACTTGAGACGGAAAAATGGATGATGGAGAATGGGGAGGTGCTGGAGAGATGTCCTTGAGTGGGCAGGAGGGGATCAGATCCAGTGCAAAAGTAGGATTGACTTTAACTGTGAGCTTGGACAATTTATCCAGAGTAATAGGAGGTATGGTGGAATTTTCAACTGCATATTTAGGAAGGTAGGTAGAGGAATTAGTGAGAACTTAGTTTTAACTTTTTTCTAATTGCATCTCTTTACAGCAGGAAAACATATAGAAAACATCCCCAGCAATTGACTGAAAATCACAGAGAACTAGGAGTTGGAATTTTGTGGAAAAGGAGATGAGAAAAAAATATCTGGTGTAAGCATAGGGGAATGAATTTACATATGGGAGAGGAAATGGGCAAATACAACAAGAAATATATGCTATTATGCATTCTACTAGATTGGCACATTCTAATCATAGCATTAATACCTGAACTCTAAGAAATATTTCTTTTATACTATTAATATAAGAGACTAAATATACAACAGACAATGGCAGACCATTTGTGACAATAGAATTCTAATGCACAGCCTCTGCAGCAAGCAGTGCAGAAAGCCAAACAAAACCTCTGCAGCAACCAACCCAGAATGATCAGGACTTGGTCAATTGATTCAAGGTTTCCCAATTTTTTTAAATTCAATTTTATTGAGATATATTCATGTACCATGCAATCATCCATGGTGTACAATCAGCTGTTCACAGTACTGCTATATTGTTGTGCATTCATCACTACAATCAGTTTTTGAACATTTTCATTACCACACAGAAAAAATAAGAATTAAAGAGTAAAAAAGAACACCCAAAATATCCCATACCCACCATTCCTCAATATTATTCATTACATTTGTCCTTATCTTTCTATTCATCTGTCCATGTATTGTATAAAGGGAGTGGGAACAACAAAGCTTTCAAATTCATATGGTCACACAGTGTAAGTTCTACAGTTATATAATCATCTTCAAGAATCAATGCTACTGGGTTGCAGTTCAACAGTTTCATATATTTAGCTCTAGCTATTCGAATATACTAAAAAGTAAAGAGGATATCTACATAATGCATAAGAAGGACCTCCAGAATGACCTCTTACCTCTATTTGAAATCTCTCAGCCACTGAGACTTAATTTTGTTTCATATCTCTTCCCCTTTTTGGTCCAAGAAGGCTTTCTCAAACCCACGAGGTCAGGGCCAAGCTCATCCTCATGAGTCATGTCTCATGTTGCCAGGGAGATTTACACCCCTGGGAGTCATGCCCATCTAGGGGGGAGGATAGTGAGTTTACCTGCAGAGTTGGCTTAGAGAGAGGCCACACCTGAGCAACAAAAGAGGTTCTCTTGGGGTGACTCTTAGGCAAAATTTTAAGTAGGCTTAGCCTCTCCTTTTCAGTAACAAACTTCATAAGGGCAAACCCCATGATCAAGAACTCAACCTTCTAAATTGGTAGCCCTCAATACTTCTGAGAATATCATTAATTCCCCAGGTGAGAAGGTTTAATATTTGCACATTTTCCCCCAGTCCCTCAAGGGGGCTGCCCAAATTACTCTGGGATGTATTGGGGAATCACACTAACCTTTACAAATGAACAATATTTTACTCTCTATTCAACATTCCATATAATTATGTTGTTTGAATAAACTAACCATACAAGTTAAATTATATAGTGTTACAAAAAATACAGATTTGCACCTAATAAACTTTTCTTCCTTTGGTCTCACAGAGAAGTCAAATTTTAAAAACACTGTCACTATGGTCCTTTAACCTTTAGTCTGATTTATCTTAGACCTAACCAAGTCCATTACATTCATATCTCTAATTGAAGTTGGATCTCTTTTTTCAGACTCTTAAACATTTGCTGTAAGGGGTAATGCTGACATTCATAGCTGCTAGACTCTGGCTCTGAGTCTCAGGTGTCACATGGATACCCAAAATTCCAGGGAATAACTGGGTTATACACAAAGAGCTCAGCATCTCAGAATTTAGAAATAACCATTACAATTCAGGAATAGAAATAACTGCTGTAAGAGTTTACAATCTAGGAACCCTTACAATAAGCTTTCCCCTGATAACCTATGCTGTCAGACTGAATTCTCAGAGATTGCACATTATAAATTGTCAATATTATTGAAGCATCTTCTTTTCATTTCTGGTTTATTTCACTCAACATCCTGCCCTAAAGGTCCATTCACCTCACAACCTCACTCCTTGTAGCAGCTCAATATTCCATTGTATGTATACACCACAGTTAGCCATTCCATTCAACAGTTGTTGTACCCTTAGGCCACCTCCATCCACTGAAAATCATGAATACTGACACCCAAAACCCCACTGTGCAAATGTCCATTCATGCCCCTCTTTTTTCAGTTTTTCCAAATATATACTCATAACCAAGTTGCAGGACCATATGGCAAACCCATGCTTAGCTTCCTCTGCAACTACCACACTGCTCCCCAGATGGGCTGCACCATTCTATTTCACCACCAATGGTGATTAGGTACATCACTTTCTCCACATTTTCTCCAGCACCTGCATCCCTCTGTTTATTTTTGGATTGTTTTATTCACACACCATACATTCCATCCTAAGTAAACAATGAATGGTTCCCCATATAATCACATAGTTGTGCATTCACCACCGCTATCTATATGAGGACATTTCAATTTCTTTCCCAAAGAAAGAGGAAAAGGTTAAAAAAAAAGTTAAAAAAAGAAAGAACAATTACAACTAAAAAGCAACAAAGGGGAAAATGAAATTAAAACAAAATACATCAAAACCAATGCCAAGAATCCCATATCCCTCCCTTATATCCCTGTCTTATAGACATTTTGCTTTGGTATATTTCCTATGTTACAATTTATGGAAGCATATTACAATGTTACTATTAACTATAGACTCTAGTTTGCATTGATTGTATTTTTCCCCAATACTACTCAATTTTTAACACCTTGCAAAGTTGACATGCATTTGTTCTCCCTCATGTAAAAACATACTTGTACATTTAATCACAATCATTGGCCACTGTTGGTTTCACTAAGTTATACAGTCCCAGTGTTTATCTTCTATCTTTCCTTCTTGTGTCCCACATGCCCTTAACCTTCCTCTTTCAAACATACTCAGAGTCAAACAATCAAAAGACAAACAACCCAATTATAAAATGGGAGAAATACATGAACAGGCATTTCTCCAAAGAGGAAATGCAAATGGCTAAAAAGCACGTGGAAAGATGTTCATCTTCATTAGATATTAGGGAAATGCAAATCTAAACCACAATCATCTCACACCTATAAGAATGGCTGCTATTAAACAAACAGGAAACTACAAGTATTAGAGAGGATGTGGAGAAAAAGAAACACTTTTTCACTGCTGGTGGGAATGTGAAATGATACAGCCTATGCAGAAGATAGTTTGCCAGTTCCTCAGAATACTACATATCAAGTTGCCCTGTGACCTGGCAATTCCACTACCCAGTAAATACCTAGAAGAACTGAAAGTAGGGACATGAACAGATATTTGCACACCTATGTTCATGGTAGCATTATTAACAATTACCAAAAAATGGAAACAATCATGTCCATCAACCAATGAATGGATTAAAAAAAATATGGTATTATACATACTACATACATGGAATATTACTTAGCAGTGAGAAGAAATGAAGTCCTGAAGCACATTACAACATGGATGAACCTTGAGGACATAATGCTGAGTGAAATAAATCAGACACAAAGGAACAGATACTATATGGTTTCACTAATATGAACGAACCACAATATGCAAACTCATAGTCATAAAACATATACTATAGGTTATCAAGAGATAGGTTGATGCTACAGAATGGGGAGCAGTTACCTATTATGTATAGGATCTTAAATGAGGTTGAAATTAATTGGCAAAAAATAGAAGGGAGGGTAGCTTATTGTTGGGATTATAAGTAATAGTGCTGGATTATAGGTGAATTTGGTTGAATAGAGTTGTTTAGAGTCATATTTCTCACCAGAAAAAAAGCTATAGTTTTAAATATGGGATTGTATAACACAGTGAACCTTGAGATGGATGTTGTTTAAGATTAACACTACAAATAGAAATAAATTTTTCATGAACTAGTGGAAATATACAACACTTGTTAAAGAGTTAATAATAGATTGGTATATGGGGAAAAAGTACCTAATGCAAACTAGGAACCATAGTTAACAGCAATGTCTTAATATCTGTGCTGGTTTTAATCTATTATGTCCCCCACAAAAGCCATGTTCTTTAATGCAATCTTGTGGGGGCAGACTTATTATTCTTTTGATTAGGGTGGAAGTTGATTGAGTGTTTCCTTGGAGTTGTGAGTCACCAATTGTGGGTGAGACCTTTGATTAAAATATTTCCATGGAGGTGTGGACCCTACCCATTCAGGGTGGATCTTGATTAGTTCACTGGAGTAGTTAAGAGAGCTCAAGCCAACACAGATGCTGATGCTTGGAGAAACTTGGAGATGCTGTAAGAAGGATGTTTTGAGAGGCTAAGCTAAGAAATGAAGCCCAGAGTTGGCCTCAGAGAAGCTGAGAGGACTCCAAGATGATTAGAGAGAAATACCCCAAGAGAACCAAGCAAAGAGCTGAGAGAACCTAAGAGAGACAGAAAGTGAGAGACATTTTGGAGAAAGCCATTTTGAAATGCAACGCAGGGACAAAGGACCTGCAGAGGCCAGCCACATGCCTTCCCAGATGACAGAGATGTTCTGGACACCATTGGCCTTCCTTCAGTGAAGGTATCCTCTTGTTGATGCCGTAGTTTGGACCCCTTTATAGCCTAATAACTGTAAATTAGTAAACTAATAAATTCCTTTTATTAAAGCCAATCCATGTCTTGTATTTTGTATAATGGAAGCTTCAGCAAACTCTGGTACCAGAGTGGGGTGTTGCTGAGTTTGCAAATACCAAACATGTTGGAACAGCTTTTTAATTGGATAAGGAGAAGATTCTGGAAGAATTGTGAGACGCATGATAGGAAAGACCTAGACTGTTTTGAAGAGACCGCTGGCAGAAATATGGACTCTAAAGTTACTTCTGATGAGACCTTAGAAATGATGAATGTGTCATTGCCCACTGGAAAAAAAGGTGATCCTTGTTTTAAAGTGGTGGAGAATTTGGCCAAATTGAGTCCTGGTTTCAGATGGAAGGCAGAATTTGAGAGTGATGAGCTGGGATACTTAGCTGAAGAGATCTCCAAACCAAAAGTGGAAACTTATGCATGTCTTCTCCTGCAGCTTATAGTAAAATGTAAGAGGAAAGAGAAAAGCCGAGAACTGAACACTTGGGTACAAAGAAACCAGAAATTGATTATCTGGAAAATTCTGGGCTCTCAGAAAGTGAGACCCTAGAGTAGAGTGTGCCACGTGAGGATGTAACAAAACCTGGAACCAGCCATCTATGTCACTACAAGCCAGGATTCGAGATGGATTTATCCAGAAAGGACTTGTGGAAAGTCCTGTTGTCTGATAGTTTTGATCCCTTTAAGCTGAATGCCAAGCCAACAAAATTTTTTTTTTGAGATTTGTATAGACAGAATCCCTGCCAGTCTGAACTGGAGAGGATGGAGAAAGGACAAATTGAGAGAAGGATAACTTCAAATGCAGAACCATGGAATCTAAGGTCTTGAGCCAAGAAACCTTGAGCCAAGAGAGTGGAACTGCCCATGCATGTGGGAAGGGTGAGTTCACCCTGGAGGCATAGGATAGGTCTTCCACTTTGATGCTCAGGAAGAGTGCTGCTGCCCCAGGCCTAAAAGAGGGTGGGGCACATTCCCCATAGACTGGGGAGAGCCTGAGCACAAACACACTGTTCTGAAAGGGTTGTACACATGCCCCAGAGATGGAAGAGAGTTAGGGTGCCACCCTGATGTTTGAAGAGGATGGGGCCAAGAAGGTGATCTCCCAAATGTGTGGATTTGTTGGATCACTCACCCCAGCATTTGGAGAGAGTAAAGCCACTGCATAAGCCTTTGGAAAGTGTGGGATTGCCACTCTCTCAAGCCTTGAGGATAAAACATCATTCCATAAATGACTCTCAGACTTTGCAAACTAATAAAGTATGTCCTTTTCAGAACTGTTTAAGTCCAGTGAACCCTGTTTTCCTTCCAGTTCTCCTTATGGCAATGGTAATATTTATGACTGTCCCTCCTTTGTATATTGGAAGCAGATAACTTATTCTGAGTTTCATAGATCCACAGCCAGAGAAGAATATTGCCTTAGGAAAAACCACACCTGTAACTGATACTGATAAGACCTTGTACTTATCTACATTGTGATGGAATGAATGTATTTTTGCATTTGGAAAGAACATGTCTTTTTGAGGTCCATGGGGTGCAATGTGCTGTTTTTAATCTATTCTGTCCCCCTCAATAATGATGTTCTTTAATGCAGTCTTGTGGGGGCAGACTTATTAGTCTTTTGATTAGGGTGGAAGTTTCGATTGAGTGTTTCCATGGAGATGTGATTCACCCAATTGTGGGTGAGAACTTTGATTAAATTATTTCCATGGAGGTGTGGACCCTACCACTCAAACTACTTCACTGGAGTAGTTAAGAGAGCTTGAGCCAACACAGATGCTGATGCTTGGAGACACTTGGAGATGCAGTCAGGACATGTTGAGAGGCTAAGCTAAGAAATGAAGCCCAGAGTTTGCCCTGGAGGAGCTAAGAGAGGACTCCCAGATGCTTTTAGAGAGAAATGCCCCAGGAGAACCAAGCAGAGGACTGAAAGAAGCTAAGAGAGACAGAAAGCCAGAGATATTTTGGAGAAAGCCACTTTGACATGCAACCCAGGAGCAAAGACCAGCGGATACCAGCCATGTGCCTTCCCAGCTGACAGAGGTGTTCCAGACACCATTGGCCTTCCTTCAATGAAAGTATCCTCTCATTGATGCCTTAGTTTAGACACTTTTATGGCCTAAGAACTGTAATTTGTAAACTAATAAATCCCCTTTATGAAAGCCAATCCACTTCTAGTATTTTGCTTAATGGCAGGTTCAGCAAACCAGAACAATATCCATTATCAACAGTCACAAGTGTACTTACCACACCAATATTAGGGGTCTGTAATAGGGGACAATAAGGAGTATGGGGTGTTTTGGGTTTTCTTTATATATATGTGTGTGTGTGTGTGTGTGTGTGTGTGTGTGTGTATTATATATGTGTATATATATATGTATATGTATGTGTGTGTGTGTATTTTTTTTTCTTTTTGGAGAATTAAAATTGTTTAAAATTGAAAATGATGGTGATTCCACAACTAGGTGATGATACTGTGAGAAATTGCACACTTTGGATGGAATATAAGCTATATGAATACATTGCAATAAAATTTGCAGAAAAATACAGGAAGAACTAGAAAAAGAACAAACTAAACTCAAAGTGAGCAGAAGGAAGAAAATAACACATATTGGAGCAGATATAAATGACTTAGAAAAATATAGAGGGAATCAATGAAACCAAACGATGGTTCTTTGTAAAGGTCAATAAAATTGACAAATTTTTAACTAGATTGACAAAGGAAAAAGGGCGGGGATACAAACAAGGAAAATCCAAAATTAAAAGGGGGCCAATCCTACTGACTCTTCTCATAAGAAAACAACTTTAAGAGGATACTATGAACAAATACAAACCAATAAATTAGATAACCTAAATGAAATGGACAAATTATTACAAACACAAACTATGTACAGTGACTCAAGAAGAAATATAAGGTATCAACAAAACAATTACTAGTAAAGAGATTGAATCAGTAATTTAAAACCTCCCAACAATTGTTGCTGATCTCACATATACTGGGGACTGAAGGCTTGATGTTCTGAGCCCTCTGTCTTGAAGCTGGCCCCTATGAAGCTTGTTGCTGCAAGGAGAGGATAAACCTGCTTATAATTGTGCCTAAGAGTCTCCCCCTGAGTGCCTCTGTTGCTCAGATGTGGCCCTCTGTCTCTAACTAAGCCACCTTGGTGGGTGATCTCACTGCCCTCTCCCCTACAAGGGATCTGACTCCTAGGGGTGTAAATCTCCCTGGCAATGCAGGATATGACTCCCAGGGATGAATCTGGACCCAGCATCATGGGATTGAGAATATCTTCTTGACCAAAAAGGGGATGCAAAATGAAGCGAAATAAAACTTCAGTGGCTGAGAGATTTCAAATGGAGTTGAGAGGTCACTCTGGTGGACATTCTTATACACTACATAGATAACATTTTTTAGGTTTTAATATATTGGGATAGCTAGAGGTAAATACCTGAAACTACCAAACTCCAACTCAGTAGCCTTGACTCTTGAAGATGATTGTATAACAATGTAGCTTACAGGGGATGACAGTGTAATTGTGAAAACCCTATGGAACTCACTCCCTTTATCCAGTGTATGAATGAATGAATAGAAAAATTGGGACAAAACCTAAATGAAAAATAGGGTGGGGGGGACGGTTTGGGTCTTATTTTTTTATTTTTACTTTTTATTCTTATTCTGATTCTTTCTGGTATAAGGAAAATGTTCAAAAATAGATTGGGGTGATGAATGCACAACTATAAGATGGTACTGTGAACAGGTAATTGTACACCATAGATGATTGTATGGTATGTGAGTATATCTCATTAAAACTGAATTAAAAAAACAAAAACAGCAACAAAAAAAAACAACTCCTAACAAAGAAAAGCCTAGGAACAGAAGGATTTACAGGGGAATTCTACCAAACATTCCAAGAAGACTTAACTACAATTCTGCTCAGAGTCTCTCAAAATATTGAAGAGGAGGGAACACTCCCTAATTCATTCTACAAGGCCAACATCAACTACATGCCAAAGCCAGATGAAGATATTACAAGAAAAGAAAATTAAAGATCAATATAACTTATGAATACAGAGGCAAGCATCCTCAGTAGAATCCTAGCAAACTGATTCCAATAGCAAATTAAAAGAGTTATGCACTATGATCCTGTGGGATATTTTCCTGTTATGCAAGGCTGAGGCAGCAAAAGAAAATCAATTGGTGTAGTACACCACATTAAGATAATGAAGGGTAAAAACCACACAATCATCTCAATTGATGCAGAAAAGGTATCTGACAAAATCCAGCTCCCCTTCTTGACAAAATCACATAGTACACTAGGAATTGTAGGAAACTTTCTCAACATGATAAAAGGCATAAATGAATGTCTACATCTAACATTCCTACTAAATGATGAAAGACTGAAATCTTTCCCTCTAAGATCAGGAACAAAGCAAGGATTCCATTCTCACCACTTTTGTTCACCATTACACTGTAAATTCTTGCCAGAGCCATTAGGCAAGAAAAATAAATAAAGTCACCAAGACAGAAAGGAAGAAGTAAAACCTAACCTATTTATAGATGACATGATTCTATATGCAGAAAATCCTGAAAAGTCCACAACAAAGCTCTTAGAGCTAACACATGAATTCAGAAAAGTGGTGGAGTAAAGGATCAATACCCCAAAATCAATAGTGTTTCTGTACATAAGCAATGAACAATCAGAAAAATAAATCAATAAAAAAATTCCATTCACAATAGCAACTAAAAGAATCAAATATCTGGGAATAAATCTAACCAAGGATGTAAAGGTCTTTTACATAGAAAACTATGAAACATTGCTAAAAGAAATCAAAGAAGACCTACATAAATGGAAGAATATTCCATGTTCATGGATTGAAAGATTAAATATTAAGATGTCAATCCCACCCAAAGCAATTTATGGATTCAACAATCTCAATCAAAATTCAAACATTATTTGCAGAATTGGGAAAGCCAATCATCAAATTTATGTTAAACGGTAAAGGGCCTAGAATAGCTAAAGCCATTTTGAAAAAGAAAAATGAAGTTGGAGGACTCAGACTTCCTTATCTTAAAACTTATTGCAAAGTCACAGTAATCCAAACAGTACAGTGCCATCACAAGGACAGAGATAAACACAGAGAATTGTGAGCTCAGAAGTCAACCCTCACATTTATGGCCAACTGGTTTTAGACAAGGGGGCAAAAAACACTCAGTTAGGAAGAATAGTCTTTTCAGCAAAAGGTTCTGGTGAAACTGGATTCCATTTACAAAAAAGGGGGCGGGGAGGTAAACCGCTACCTCACACCATATACAAAAATTAACTCAAAATGAATCAAAGACCTGAACATAAGAGCCAGAACTATAAAACTCATAGAAGAAAGCATAGGGAAGCATCTTAAGTCCCTGTCTTAGGCAACACTATTTTTAGATTTTACACCTGAAACACAAGAAACAAAAAGAAAAATTGATAAATGGAACCTCTTCAAAATTAAAAACTTTTGCACCTCAAATGACTTTATCATGAAAGTAAAACAGCAAGTTACACTGGGAGAAAATATTTGGAAACCATATATCTGTTAAAGGATTAATGTCCTGAATATACAAAGAAACTGTTCAACTTAATAAAAAGAATAGCAACTCAATTAAAAAATGGTCAAAAGATTTGAATAGACATCTCTCCATAGAAGATAGGCAGATGACCAGAAAGCATATGAAAAGATGCTCGACATCATTATCCACCAGGAAAATGCAAATCAAAACCACAAAAATATATCATTTCACACCCATTAGAATGGCTGCTATTTTAAAAATAGGAATTCAAACAGATACTTGCACATTGATGTTCATGGCAGCATTATTCACAGTTGCTGAAACATGGAAACAACCCAGGTGTCCCTCAATGAATGAACAGATAAATTAAATGTAATATGTACATACAATGAAATATTTAGCTGTTGAAAACAATGAAGTCCTCATACAGGAGACAACTTGGATGAACCTTGAGGATATATTATTGAGTGAAATAAGTCAGACATGAAAGGATAAATGCTCATTGATTTGAATGAATTAGAATAAGCAAACTCACAGATTCAGAATCTAGAATACAGGTTACCAGGGAATGGGGTGGGGATAGGGAATGGGAAGTCAAGGCTTAAAATGTACAGGCTCCCTTTAGGAATGATGGAAATGTTTTGGTAATGGATGGTGGTGATGATAGCACAGCATTGTGAATGTAAATAACAGCATTGAAATGTATATCTGAATGTGATTAAAAATGTTAGATTGTATGTATGCTAATACAATGAAAATATAAGAAAAGTCCATTGAATTACACTATACAAACAGTGAATCTTAAGTTAAACCATGGATGATAGTTAATAGCACAGTTATAAAATTTTGTTATCATCACTTGTAACAAATGTTCCACACCAATGCAAGATGTTTTTAGTGTGGTACATGTGGAATCCTGTATATTTTGTGTGATTGTTCTATAAACTCACAACTTCTCTAATAAAGAAAAATAAATTGATTGGAACAAAATTCAATCATGCAAACTGAAAAAAGATTAAACTATGGGTCATTTTGGGGATAGACCAGAAAATATCATCTGTGATGGTTAAGTTCATATGTCAACTTGGCAGGGTTATGGTGTTCAGTTGTTTGGTCAAGCAAGGACTGTCCTGATTTTTACCGTGAGGATATTCCATGGATTTAAATCATCACTGCATTGGTTGCATCTATGGCCTATTACATCTATGATCAACAAAGGAGATTGCTATCATCAATGAGAAAAATAACATCCAGTCAGTTGAAAGCCTTAAAGTGAGAACTGATGATTTCAGCAGTCAGAAAGAAGACATTCTATCTCTGCATCAGCCATCCAGCTTCTCCTGGAGAAGTCGTCAAAACTTTCTTCAGCACTCCCAGCTTGTCACCTGCTCTATGTAGTTTTGTTTTGCCCATCCCCATAGCTGTGTGTGCCAATTCCTATAATAAATCTCATAATATTTACATATATACATTCTGTACATATTGGAGACCTAATTTAAAACCAGAAATTAGAATGGGAAATAGCCCCTTAACCTGAACTACAATACTTGGAAGATCATTTTGAAAGGGCTTTAGAACAGACACAAGATAGAACCCTGTATAATCTTACAGCCCTGCATATCAAACATCTACATAGCCCAATTCTCAACAGACCACCTATTGGCAATTACACTTAGAAATATTCTAAACACAAGGGACACTGGAAAAATGATTGTCCTATCTTACAAAAGAAAAAGCAAGACAAAGGAAAATATCTCAATTCAAATCAATGAAGGAGCTCTGAGAAAGAAAAAAAAATCACCCAATTTCCTGCCTTCCTCTTAAATACTAAGGGTGAATTAATTACGAATATAAATGATTAAACTAATGAGCTCATGGTAGATATGGGTGCTACTCTTTGATTATTAAACCCTGATTCCTTTGCTCAACTTCCTCAGAGTAAACATTATACCCATGGTAGTTATTTCAAGTAGATTTTCCCTAACTTCCAGTCCTTAATTGTGACCCTTGAGCCCTTGGTTGAAAAACATTCTTCCTGCTCTGTGATGCCACCCTGGCAAATTTAATAAGGAAAGACTTACCTTGCAAATGGAATTGTAATATTAAATGCACATCAGAGGTTCTTTGAGGTTTCTGAGGACTCTTGTATTCATAATTGTTTTGTCCACTCTGGATATATCTTTACCTTCTCTATTATATTTGATGTGCACAGAAAAATTCTTGACACTGTCCATGACACTATTAGGGATAAATCTACCACGGACATAGGAAAACGAATTGGAACATATTACATTTCAGAGAGTACCTAACAAATCCTACCAATATCCCTTGTAGCTAGAGGCAAAAGGACTCAAGCTTTCTCATATCCCGCAGTAGCTCTTTTTAACACTCCCATACTGCTAGTAAAGGAACGAAATGCACAAGGATATTGATTGTTCAAGACCTCAAGAGTATCAACAAAACTGCTATCCCTTGCTTCCTAGAAGTACTAACACCAAATTCCATCCTGCCAACAATTAGGTCTGAAGCTAGTTTCTTCACTCTAGTAGAACCTTTCTCTGCCTTTTCCTTCTAGAAGAAAAAAGTCAGTACATTTTTGCCTTTACTTGGGAGAACAACAATATACCTGGAGAATCATGCCCCAGGGGTTCACAGAAGTTCCATCATATTTTTTCCCAGGCCCTCAATAAAGACTTAAACTATCTAAACTTCTCTTTTTATTCAATTCTGATACAGTATATAGATGATCTTCTACTTTGTTCAGTGAACAAAGAAGGCTATATTAAGGGTTCTGTTCACTTGCTCTCCATCTTAGCAGAAAAGGGACATACAGTTTCAAAGATAAATTACAATTTTGCCAAAACATAATTATTTAGGGCATGACCTTTTTAAGAAGGTAAAAGCACTCTCTTGACTAAATACTATCGAAACAGGGTTCTAAGCTCCTCACAAAATACAATAGAGAGGATTTGGGGGGGGTCTAACTGGATATTACAGACAATAGATGTCAAATTTTTCTGAGCTTGCAATAACCCTTTACTAATTGGCTAAGTCCTTAGTAAGAAACCCTCTTCTTCAGCAGTGCAAACGGGAACAGCCTTTGGTGCCTTGAAGAAGGCTTCAACAGCCTCCTTCCCTAGGCATCCCTAACCACAAAAGGCACTTTTGTCTAGTTGCACATGGCCAAGTCCTTGTGATAAATACTCAGCTTCATGATAGCCATCAAAAACACATCACTTGGCCAGTGCCGCCCATTCCTCAGTCACCACTGCCACCATGCTCTCTGTGCACATCCCGCTGGCCACCCTGGTGCACCAGCAGCAGCTCCAGCTCTTGGGGCTGCAGGAGTTCAGCCAGGCCAACAAGGAGAACATGCCCCTGGCCCTTGGCAGCACCTGCATTTGGGCCAGCAACGTCACCTGGAAGATCTTCCAGGAGCCCACTGAGCCAGAGAAAACTAAGATACCTGCCCTGTTCTAGTTTGCTAACGCTGCTGGAATGCAAAACACCAGAAATGCATTGGATTTTATAAAGGGGGTTTATTTGGTTACACAGTTACAGTCTTAAGGCCACAAAGTATCCAAGGTAAGGCATCAACAGTGGGGTACCTTCACTGGAGGATGGCCAATGGTGTCTGGAAAACCTCTGTTAGCTGGGAAGCACGTGGCTGGTGTCTGCCCAAAAGTTCTGGTTTCAAAATGGCTTTCTCCCAGGATGTTCCTCTCTAGGCTGCAGTTCCTCAAAAATGTCACTCTTAGTTGCACTTGGGGTATTTATCCTCTCTCAGCTTCTCCAGCACCAGAGTCTGCTTTCAATGGCCGTCTTCAAACTGTCTCTCATCTGCACCTACTGTGCTTTCTTCAGTGTCCCTCTTGGCTATAGCTCCTCTTCAAAATGTCACTCACAGCTGTACTGAGTTCCTTCTGTTTGTCAGCTCATTTATATGGCTCCACTGATCAAGGCCCACCCTGAATGGGTGGGGCCACGCCTCCATGGGAATATCTCATCAGAGTTATCACCCACAGTTGGGTGGGGCACATTTCCATGCAAACAACCTAATCCAAACTTTACAACTTAATCCCCGGTAATATGTCTGCCCCACAAGATTGCATCAAAGAATATGGCTTTTTCTGGGGGGCATAATACATTCAAACCAGCATACTGCCCCCAGTATGGTGGATGAACCACTACTGAGAAAATCCCAGCCACTTTGTCGTCTTTCCAATTGAATACCATGATATTTGGCAGATGAGCCAAATATTTAAGAAAGCTGAGGCTACCTTTTGGACAGCTGAGGAGGTAGATCGTTCCAAGGACATTCAGTACTGGGAAGCCCTGAAGCCTGAAGAAAGATATTTTATATCACATATCCTGGCTTGCTTTGCAGAAAATGATGGCATAGTAAATGAAAACTTGATGGAGCCATTAAGCCAAGAGGTTCAGATTACAGAAGCCTGCTGTTTCTGTGGCTTCCAAATTGCCATAGAAAACATACATTCCAAAATGTGCAGTCTCCTTAACAACACTTACATTAAAGATTCCACAAAAAGGGAATTTCTCTTCGGTGTAATTGAAACATCTTGCATAAAGAGGAAGGCAGACTGGGTCTTGCATTAGATTGAGGACAAAGAAGCTACCTATGTAGAACGTGTCATAGCCTTTGCAGCAGTAGAAGGAATCTTCTTTTCAGGATCTTTTGCATCAATCTTCTGGCTCAAGAAATGAGAATTGATGCCAGGCCTCACATTTTCCAATGAATTTATTGGCAGAGATGAGGGCTTACACTGCAACTTTGCCTGCCTCGTGTTCAAATACTTGCTTCACAAACCTTCAGAACAGAGAGTTAAAGAAATAATTAGCAATACTGTTAGGATAGAATAGGGATTCCTTATGGAGGCCTTGCCTGTGAAGTTGATTGGAATGAATTGCACTTTAATGAAGCAGTACATTGAATTCATGGCTGACAAAATTATGCTGGGACTGGGTTTCAGCAAGGTTTTCAGAGTAGAGAATCCATTTGACTTTATGGAGAATACATTGCTAGAAGGGAAGACCAACTTCTCTGATAAGAGAGTAGGTGAGTATCAGAGGATGTGGGTGATGTCAAGTTCAATAGAAAATTCTTGTACCTTGGATGCTGACTTCTAAATGAACTGAAGATGTATTCTTAGTTTTCTGATTTTTTTCCCTACTCAGCGAAAACAAAACAAAACAAAACAAAAAAGCAGCTACTTGAAACATATTAACCATTCTCCTCTATGAAATGACCCCAATAGGAATATTTGATGGCATCTTTGAAACTGTATGGCTACATCAAAACTAGTTGTGTTATTAATACTAGTGGAGTCATCTAGAAAGAGGCTATCTAAGACACAAGGCTAGTAGGATTTTCATGGAAAAAAAAAATAAAATCACATTACTTGCCTTGCCCAAGATAAAATGGCAGAGTGAGGCATTTCAGGGTTCCACTCCCCAACAGAGATTTGAGCAACCAGCAAATATGGCAGAAACATATTTCTCAAAACTCCAGAAAACAGTAATGAACTATAGTAGCAGAGTGAGAGCTGAATCAAGAATACACTACGTAAAAGTAATAGCAACTTGTGGCACCCTAGTTGCACCACTCCCCCCACCCCCCAACACAGACACACATACACACACACTGGCTCAGCATGGAACAGCCTTCACTCTCAGTGCAGATTCTTGATATCTCCAGAGGGAGCAGAGTAACCCTCTGGTATAAACTGGGAGCATGTACATCTGGCCCAGCCTATCTAGTGGTGGCCTGATAGACTCACCACCCCAGAAATTGCCCTGCATATATAAAGCACTTTCCTGAGCTTTCTGATAGACAGAATGCGATGGGACAACAGTCAAGTCATGCTACTTGGGTGTAAGACATTCTGCAGTACCCAGGACTGTGAGGATAACTATTTCCTAGAGAATTGTAACTGTGTAAGGAGGGGAAACCACCTGTAAAGAATAGATGAGGCATTTGCCCTCTCTCTGTCTCCATGTTTCCTATAAGCACTCCCACTTTTATGCCTGCCTTGGATTCTCAGCTAAATGCAAGTGATTATGAAGGACTCCTTTGCTATAGTAAACTTTGAATTGATAACCTCTGGTTATTCTCATTTGGGTGGTCTTCATTTATTTCAACAATAGCTTTGAAACCATATTATATGAGCATTGTTTTTTCAAAATCAATGTCTTCTCTATTGCAAAATGATAAAATTTTTTGGTATTATGTCAGTAAGAAAACTGCTGGGCTTGTTTTTGCTTAAAATTTTCAATCAACTGTATTGTA
Organism: Choloepus didactylus; assembly: GCF_015220235.1. Classification (NCBI taxonomy): domain Eukaryota; kingdom Metazoa; phylum Chordata; class Mammalia; order Pilosa; family Megalonychidae; genus Choloepus; species Choloepus didactylus. Next base: position 58,470,588 of record NC_051319.1, on the reverse strand, counting down.
GGAGACAACATAGGGTTGTGGCAGAAGGGTGGGCTTTGGACTAGCCAGACCTAAACTCAAATCCTTTTACACATATTAGCTAAATGACTTTGGTGAAGTTACTTAATCTCTAAATGTCTTAGAAGACCAGTTAAGAAGAATATATGAAATATGTGTAATTCAGATTCATACACAAGGTCATTTCCCTCTGTGGTTCTCCCCCACCCCTTCCCCCTACTCAGATACATTGGCAGCATGTTTATGTATGAACAATCTAAAAATAAAATGCTTCTTTTCAAAAACTGTTTTCTTTTTTCTTTTCTCTGTTCTTTGAAAACCATTGTCACTGGAGCAAATTCAATAAGCAAAAGGATAGCGCACTTACGTGTCTCTACTAAGCAACAGTTACTTGATTTTTTTTTCTAGTAAAGGTTTATATGCTAGAAAATTTGTAAATACTTGCTTTTTAAGGGAACTATATGTCTTTCCTAAATCACTAGGTACTGGGTACCGTATCTTCTCCAATTAATTTTGTAGCCCCAATATCTGCACAGTGCTTGGCACAAGGCTGATGCTCATTGTATTTGAAAGGTTATATATGTAGAGGTATGAACAGCTGACTCTCTATCTCCATATAGCATCTCAAAATAAATTTCCAAACTCCATTTACAATTTGAGAAAAAGTTTTAGTAAATCCTGTGAAACAAAGTGTTGCAGTAAGTTCTACTTCTTGGACTCGAAAAACTGGCTGAGGAGATATTTAGATAAGTAACTAATTGTTAAGAACAAAGTTTGTACATTAGCAATGCCTAACTCTTTAATTGTTAGGATATGAAAGTCCCTCTCCAGGACTTGGAGAAACTCATTAATTTATATCTAGCTCTCACAATTGGTTTAGCTTCTGTATATGCAGCAGCTACATTTCCAACATCTACTTTAATTTCACAGATCCAATTACACTTAATTAGATTCAGAGAAAGAAAAAAAATCCAATTATTTGTAAATGTAATTTCTATTCATTATACATATCTCTCTAAAATTTAGTTAATTCTTGTGGTAATAAGTATGTCACAAAGTTATAGATGGGTACTTTAAAAATGATACTGTGATATAATTTATATAGTATCTTTTTTCATAAATCATATAACATATAGAATACTAGAAGCATTTATTGACATTGTGAAAGGCAAACTTTCAAAACGGAGAGAAAGGGATCCATTCAGATTTTATTTACAAAATGTATTTTAGTAGGGCTTTACAGAATAAAGATCCATGTACCCAATTGGATCACCAACTTTGGATACAACTTCAGATAAATTCTCATCAGCAATTTTTTTTTTTTTTTTTATTTCTTAACTTTTTATTCTGGAAAATTTTACAATATACAAAAGAGAAAATACTATAATAAACCCCTATATACCCACCACCCATTTCAATAATTATCAGCTCACAGCTAATCTTGTTTCTTCTGTATTCCTACCCATTCCTCCCATCTTTGCCACTGGATTTTTTTTTTTTAATTGAGACTGTTCAGATACCATACAGTTATCAAAAGATCCAAAGTGTACAATCAATTGCCCATGGTACCATCATACAGCTGTGCATCCATCATCACAATTAATTTTTTTCAATTTTTACATTTTCATTACTCCAGAAAAGAAATAAAGACAAAAAAAGGAAACTCAAATCCTACCGTACCCCTAACCACCCCCCTCCATTATTGATTCATAGTTTTGGTATAGTACATTTGTTACTGTTGATGAAAGAATGTTAAAATACTAACTGTAATATATAGTTTGCAATAGGTATATCTTTCCCCATATGTCCCTCTATTAACTTCTAGTTATAGTGCCATACATTTGTTTTACTTCATGAAAGAGATTTCTAATATTTGTACAGTTAATCATGGACTTGTCCACCACAAGATTCACTGTTTTATACATTCCTATCTATTAACCTTCAGCTTTCCTTCTGGTGACATACATGACTCTGAGCTTAACCTTTTCACCACATTCAAACACCATTCAGCACTGTTAGTTATTTTCAAAATGTGCTACCATCACCTCTGTCCATTTCCAAACATTTATGTTCACCCTAGTTGAGCATTCTGCTCATAATAAGCAACCATTCCCCATTCTTTAGCCTCATTCTATATGCTGGTAACTTATATTTCATGTCTATGAGTTTACATTTTATAATTAGTTTGTATCAGTGAGACCCTACAATATTTGTCCTTATATGTCTCTCTTATTTCACTCAATATAGTGCCCTCAAGGTTTCTTCATCAAACCATTTTTTTCTAATATGGTTTGGTTCACACACCATACATTCCATCCTAAGTAAACAACTGATGGTTCCCTATATAGTCACATAATTATATATTCACCACCATTGTTGCCACTGTCTGTATAAGGACATCTCCATTTCTTCCACAAAGAAGGAGGAAGAGTCAAAGAAGGTAGAGAGACAAAAAAAAAAAAAAAAAAGAGAGAAAAGAGAGAAAGAGAGAACAAAACAAAACAAAACAAAACATGACAGCTAGGAAACAACAAAATGAAAGACAGCATTAAACTAAAGTAGAGTACAGTGTCAGACAACATCACCAACTCCAAGAGTCCCATACCCTTCCCCTATGCCCCCCACATGCATTTAGCTTTCGTATATTGCCTTTGTTATATTAGAGGAAGCATAATACAATGTTTCTGTTAACTATAGTCTCTAGTTTGCATTGACTGTATTTTCCCCCAATCCCAACCTATTTTAAACACCTTGCAATGCTGATATTCATTTGTTCAACCTCATGTAAAAACATACATGTACATTTTACCACAACTGTTGAGTACCCTAGGTTTCACTGAGATATATAGTCTCAGTCTTTATCTTTCCTCTTTCCTTCTGGTGTCCCACATGCTCCTAACCTTCCTCTTTCAACCATACTCACAGTCATCTTTGTTCAGTTTACTTACATTGCTGTGCTCACATCACCCAAATTGTGTTCCAAACCTCTCACTCCTGTAGTTTCCTTTCTCTCTGTAATGCTTCCTTTAGTGTTTCCTGTAGAGCAGGTATCTTATTCACAAACTCTGTCATTGTCTGTCAGAGAATATTTTAAACTCTCCCTCATATTTGAAGGACAGTTTTGCTGGATATAGGATTCTTGGTTGGTGGTTTTTCTCTTTCAGTATCTTAAATATATCACCCCACTTCCTTCTTGCCTCCATGGTTTCTATTAAGAAACCCACATATAGTCTTATCAAGCTTCTTTTGTACATGATGGATTGCTTTTCTCTTGCTTCTTTCAGGATTCTCTCTTTATCTTTGTTGTTTGATAATATTATTATTAAGTATCTTGGTGTAGGCCTACTCAGATGTATTCTGTTTGGGGTATGCTGCACTTTTTGGATCCATAATTTTATGTCTTTCCTAAGAGATGGGAAATTTTCATTGATTATTTCCTCTATCATTGCTTCTGCCCCTTTTCCCTTCTCTTCTCCTTCTGGGACACCAATGACATGTTCATTCCTGCGTTTCATGCTGTCATGCAGTTCCCAGAGATGTTGCTCATATTTTTCCATTCTTTTCTTTATCTGTTCTTTTGTGTGTAGGTTTTCAGGTGCCTTGTTCTCCACTTCTTGAGTGCTTTCTTCTGCCTTTTGAGATCTGCTGTTGTATGTTTCCATTGTTCTTTCATCTCTTGTGTTGTGCCTTTCATTTCCATATATCCTGCCAGTTGTTTCTTGAACTTTCAATTTCTACCTTACGTTTGCCCAGTGTTTTCATTATATATGTCATCTCTTTTGCCATATCTTCCCTAAACTTTTTGAATTGATTTAGCATTAATTGTTTAAATTCCTGTATTTCAGTTGAAGTGTTTGTTCCTTTGACTGGGCCATAACTTCATTTTTCTTAGGGTAGGTTGTAGTTTTCTGTTGTCTAGGCATCTGGTTTCCTTGGTTACCCCAATCAGGTTTTCCCAGACCAGAATAGGCACAGGTCTTGGAAAGAGGCAATGGTATCAGGTCTCCCTGAGGTTGTCTTAGAAGATTGGTACACACTGTGGGGACTCAAGTCACTGTGATTTTCTGCCTAGCAGGTGGTGCCTGCCAGCCTGTAGCTCTAGACTGGTGTAAGGAAGTGTGGCCCATGGCTCTTTTCCCCCAGGCTCTGGGGTCTGGTTCTGAATGAAAGGCGGGTGGTAGAGCTTGGCACTACCTCTTTCCTCTTGGGGAAGATAAACTCCCTAGGGAAAGATCATTAGCATTTGAATAGTCTCTATGACTCTGCTATCTCCACCCTTGTTTGGGTCAGAGGGCTGGGAACTGAAAATGGCTGAGGCTTTCTCCCCTGAGCCATAAAAGGGACAGAAATCCCTGTTTCAGAGCTGGTCTGTGGCCCCCCTCAGTTTCACCCATAGGTCAGAGATAGCACCGGTCCTCTGGGCTTCCCCTCCCTCTCAGAGGTGTTCTCTGGCTCTCCAAGTTCAGTTGTCACCAAAATCCCCTGTCTGCTTGTTGGGGATTCATAGCTTTTATTGAGCAGTCCATATTTGTTAATTAAAACCCCAGCTGGAACTCAGCTGATCCACATTTGCTTGCTCGGAGTGTGCTGCTCTCTAACACCACCGGGCTTTGCAGTTTGGGCTGTGGAGGGAGGGTCTTCCAGCTCAGGTCCACAGTTTTTACTTACAGATTTTATGCTGAGATCTCAGGCATTCAAGCCAATTCAGGTTGGTAATGATGAGTGGATGGTCACGTTTGTCCCCCCCGCAGTTATTCCAGATTATTTACTAGTTGTTCCTGGTTGTTTATTAGTTGTTCCAAGGGGACTAGTTAGCATTCACTCCTCTGTATCCTGCCATCCAGTAAATTTTTAAATTGTCAATCAACTAAAAATTGAAATCAGAGGAATATTTCTTTTTTAAAATTAATTCTTATCATCCCAGTCTAGCAAAAATTGTTATTGATCTATGGAGAGAATGCAGAAGCAATTTCTTTAGAAAACTGAAATTTAATTGGACTTCTAATTAATGAATATACAAAAACTGTAACACCACATAATGTCGAATTACTAAATTAGTGAGACAGATTTTAAAATGCTTCAACAGTTTAAGAGGTATCATTGTTAGTTAGATAATATATGAAGGTCTGAAGCTCAGAAATGATGTGGGTTAAGCTGAGCAAGAAAAGATGGGTAATGTTAAAAAATCAGTAAAACGGGCTCAGTTAAAGCAGATGAAGGATCAGTGTGAGCATTGTTTTAAGTTTGGAACATGGCAAGCAATGTCTTGATTATTGTGAGTGAAATGGAATTTCCAAAGGGGAATAGTAGGGATAGAATTGGAAAGGTGATTTGTTATTCTGTTTACTGTTAGCTGTTACTATTACTTCTACATCATTCTTTGATATTACATTGGAAATGTTAAGAAAAAATGCAATAACTTGAATATACAGAAACATAATGTCAATATGAATCAATTCCTTATTATGATTTAATAGTTAGCACCATGGTAAAGCTACAAAGATACAGAAGAAATTATCCCTGTCTTCAAGGAGGTTGCCATTAAAAAACAAACACACACATAAATAAAATCTTGCCATGTGTGGGGGCCACTCCACTCTCCCAGCCTGAGACCTCTTGACTCCAGACCTCAACCTCCATGGCTCTGTCTCTGAAGAAAATTTCCTTCAATTTGTTCCTTTGTTTGTTTCCTCCAGCAGCATCTCTGTCTATAAAGATCTCACAAAATTCTGATGGCTTTGCATGAAGCACATGGGTCAAAGCTATCAGACAATAGGACTTCCCACAAATCCTTTCTGGATAACTCCATCTCCAATCCTGGCTTGTACTGAAATGGGGTTGGGTTACATGTTTGGTAAATCTTCATGTTGGGCTGTAGCTTCTGAGGTTCCACCCCCTAGAAGCCTGGAATTTTCCAAACCATCAGTTTCTTTGAACCCAAGTGTTCAGTTCTAAAATTTTTTTTCTGCTGGTATTTTACTATAAAGCTGCAAGGAGAAGCCATGCTATGTCCACAAACTTTAGTTTTGAAATCTCATCAGCCAAGTATCCCAGCTCATCACACTCAAATTCTTCCTTCCAACTGACATCAGGACCCAATTTTGCCAAATTCTCTGCCACTTTAAAACAAGGATCACCTTTCTTCCGGTTTGCAACAACACATTCATCATTTCTGCTCAAGGCCTCATCAGAAGTATCTTTAGAGTTTATGTTTCTGCCAACAGTCTCTTCAAAGCAGTCTAGGCCTTTTCTATCAAGCTCCTCACTAATCTTCCAGAGTCTTCCCCTTATTCATTTAAAAAGCTGTTCCAACATGTTTGGTATTTGCAAACTCAGCAGCACCCCACTTCTCCAGTACCAAAATCTGTTTGGGTTTATTAATGCTGCCTTTTTGCAAAACACCAGAAGTGGATCAGCTTTTATAAAGGGGGTTTATTTGTTTACAAAGTTACAATCTTAAGGCCATAAAGTGTCCAAGGTAAGTCATCAACAATTGGGTACCTTCACTAGAGGATGGCCAATGGTGTCCAGAAAACCTCTGTTAGCTGGGAAGGCACGTAGCTGGAGTCTGCTCCAGAGTTCTGGTTTCGAAATGGATTTCTCCCAGGATGTTCTTCCCTAGGCTGCAGTTCCTCAAAAATGTCACTCTTAGTTGCTCTTGGGGCATTTTTCCTTTCTTAGCTTCTCCAGAGCAAAAGTCTGCTTTCAACATCATCTTCAAACTGTTTCTCATCTGTGGCTCCTCTCTTCTCAGTTCCTGTGCATTCTTCAAAGTGTCCCTCTTGGCTGTAGCAAGCTTGCGCCTTCTGTCTGAGCTTATATAGTGCTCCAGTAAACTAATCAAGGCCCACACTGAATGGGCAGAGCCACACCTTCATGGAAATTATGCAGTGAAAGATCTCTCCCACAGTTGAGTGATCACATCTCCAAAGAAACATCCAATCAAAAGTCTCCAACCGAATCAACACCAATACATTTCCTGCCCACAAGACTGCATCAAAGATAATGGCGTTTTGGGGGACATAATACATCCAAACCAGCACCATACGATGGTCATTTGTTATTTTATATTTACAAAATTATGCAGTACAAGAAATGGAAATGCTTAGATGAATCAGAATTAATGTAGTTCTAAATTTTAAAGGCTGAATGAGTTTTGAAAAGGGTGTCAAAAAGTGGGCATTTCCTTATTTCTAACTATCCCTCCTCTTTTTAAAGGGAGAGGGCACTTTTATTTCTTTCCTTTACATACAAGAGTATATTTTGCTCTCACACTCTGGAGGGCTGAAAATTAAATCCTCCTCTTTAAGTCAGTGAAAAAGACTTAAGTAGAGCTGGAGTGATGAAAGGAGTCTTCAAAAGGGAGACCTTTTCAGAAAACTAGCAGCTGGCAAATACATATGGGTGTCAATGCAAAAAATGGTTTCAACTGCCAGTAGAATAAGTGCAAATATAGAGAAATATGAAGCTTTTCCTTGTTAACAAACAAACAAATAAGCAAACAAACCCTAGAGAATATCTTTTTCCATAGATCTTGAGAAAACAAAGGTAAGTTTGGTAAATATTGGTAAATTTGGTAATTTTGGTAAATTTTACCTGTGTCTTAACAGAAAAGAAAAATCTTAGAAGGACTAGTGTTGAAGTAGGAAAAGTCATGGATACAGCATGAGACATAGAAATAATATCTTTACATAAAGCACCTTAGAATACTTTTCCCTCCTTTCCTTTTGTGAGGGTTGGAGACTGTTCAGTAATGGACAAGCACCAATAGTAGTATTTAATGGGCCACTCTGAAGAGATGTGATATAGCTTCCAATGCAAGCTTCAATCTTACTAAAATAAATGTAACCACCAATCTATTAAATGTCTAGTCCTTTGGAATCAAAGCCTGGTGCAATAAAGGTTCTGTAGCATCCTCACCATAAACTTTATTTATACCCTCCTTAGAACAAATTTTCTGATTCAATAACCATTACCACGTACTCACTGATCCCTTCTTTTTAAAAAATAATAGTACAGTGTCATTTTTTGTCCTAGGGAAGCACTGATAAAATATTCAGAAGTTGAGGATAAGTAATAAAAGGTTCATTTGACTAGAAATGAGCTCATTATTGTTAGCTGCCCTTGCCTGCAACGTTTTCTTTTGCACACTGCATTTAGGGAATGCTCATGTGTTATGAAGTCAGAAACTAGTGAGTAGATTCATTAACATTTGGAGGTTTCCAGTTGTTTTCCCAAGTCCTATGAATCACTCCATATGCTTTTTAAAACATTAAATGGCAGTTTTGTGATGTTGAACATTATACCTTCAACAGGTTTAATGAAGACAAAGGCTGAGATAGACGGTGTGATTCACAGACAGAGTTGAGAAAATAAAGGTCCATTGATATATTTTTAAGGTGATGAATTTAGGTAATCAGTTCTACTGCCCCATTCAATTGTTACTTAATTGGGCAATTTCCAAAATTTCCTTTAAATCTCAGAAAGCTGCATAGATTTGGATTCTGTAATGAGCCAACATGATATTCACGAGAATGGTGCTATGTTATTTGTACCTGACTTGCATAATAACGAATACCAGTGCCACTCAACTTCTCTCAACAGTCATGGCTTAATGAGTAGTTATCAACTCCTTACTCGAAAATGTTCCTTTTTTTTTTCCCCATCCCATTCAATATCTGTAAGTGTCTACCAGAAATGCTAACAATTATGTATAAAAACTGCCTTCAGTTTTCCTAACTGCTATCAAAGTAGCTTTAGCTGGAATACTTCATATTAGCTGGGATTTTGATCTGTCTTCCTGCAGCAATTTTGGAGAACTAGTCTTCTAATGCACAGGGTGCATGCAGTTCTCAGATGCTCATTAGGAATTTAGTTCATTGTTATTGTAAGACTTATATTGCTCTTTTAATATTTTCATACATTTATTTACTCCCTCATTTTATAGGAGAGTTGATGGTGGCTTGAACAAAGACATGCAAAATAAAATTGCAGGTAAATGGAAATTTAACTAGAAATATAAATTACAAGTAAGATTTAAAAGAACAGTCAAAGAAGTAAAATGGAGTAGAGGTAAGGAAGGAGAGTGCATTGACACAGGGTGTTGGCAATTACAAGTGATCAAATCTGAGTTTGAATGGCAGCATCCCTACTTCAGCTGTGTGGACACAGCAAGTCACCTAACTTCTCTTTCTCATCTCCAGTAAGAGTAATATTATGTTTTATCTAGTTTGAAGCTTTTCATTCAGATAAAAATAATTTAATGAGATGATTTTGCTAAATTGCTTAGCATCATGTCTGACATAATGTAAGTGTACAGTAAATGTTAGCACTTACTTATTAACTATCAGAACTCAAATATAATCAACATTTTTACTGTAAAAGAGTTCAAATTTGCCTTTGAGCTCCCAAGAAACCAGAGCAAAAAAGGATGATATGATTAAATAAATAATCGCCATATTCGTAAAAGAGAAAGACTGTGGATTCCTTAGAGGAAAACCAACTTTTGCATTTATAATTGCTCACAAATATTTCTCATGTGAGACATTTTATAGAACACTTTGCATTATGTAGTAAAAATGTTAACAAATGTAGTGTTGGATATTTTGAATGCTTGTTTCTTATGTTAAGCTCTGAGAAAATTCGAAGGGCATACATTGAAAATACAAATGTTGTTGGTAGAGTTGTGTCCTCCAAGAAGGATATTTCAAGTACTAACTTTCAGTACCTATGAATGTGACTTTATCTGAAAATAGGGTCCTTGCAGATGTAATTAGTTAAGGTGAGGTCATGCTGGTGGGCCCTAATCCAATATTACTGGGGTGCTTATAAGAGGGAAATGTGGACACATAGGCACACACATCAGACAGGGAAGATGGCCATATGAGGAAGACAGAGATTGGAGTTATGTTGCTAAAAGGCATGGAATTCCGGGGCTACAGAAACTGCAAGAGGTGAGTTAGGATCCTCCCTCCACTAGACGTTTCAGAGGGACCACTGCACTGCTTACCCCGTAGCTTCAGACTTTTATCCTCTAAAACTGTGAGAAGATAAATGTCTATTGTTTTAAGCCACCCACTTTGTGGGATTTTGTTATGGCAGCCCTAAGAAACTAACACAACAGATAATTGAGGAGCTAAGATAATTTTATGAGTATGAGGTGTTTAGTGGAAGCAATATATAGTTTTTATTCTTCTACAAATACCACTTCTCTCACTCAATTTTTCTGATAGGGATTAAATAGTAGAGTTTGAGTTTACAAAGGGTCAAAATTTGCATAATAATTACCATGATGCTCCAATACCATTTTCCTCCAATTTGTGACATTTATTTCACTCAACTAATATTTAAGTGCCTACTATGTGTCAGTTCTTCCCAGTATCCATTGATAATGAATGAAAGCAGAGGAAAAAGTCTCTGCCTTCACGGTGCTTACTTTCTAGTGGAAGTGGATAGAGAACAAAGAAATATAAAAGCAGATGTGCGTGCCCAGGAAGGTAGATAGCTTGTGGTCCTAATGGGCCACTGTAATAATCCAGAGAACAAATTCTTACAAATATATTGACTGAAATAGTTTGCAGGGAAGGGAGAGAGAAATCCAAAGGCATTCATTAGGATCTCAGCACAGGGGCTCCCATAGATCTCCCAAGGAAAGACAGCCAGGGCCCAGATGTCATTTGAAGTCTTAGTGTAGGTAAATTTCATCCTTTCCCCAAACTCACAGCCTGTGTGAGTCTAGTTCCCTACATTTCATTTCTCTCTGAACTCCACAGCTTACTCACTATTGACCATTTCAGCAGAAATGCAGGCTGTGTCAGCCCAAGGAGTTACAAGTTACAGGGAAATTTCACATTAAAAACCAAATTGCCTCTCACCATTTTTTTTTCTTTTTTGGCTCTCCACATGATACCACACTGCTTCCCAGAAACCCACATTCCTGATGGCATAAGACCCTCCTAGCTCCCAGCCAGGCCCAGCCATGGAGCTCATGGTCCTGTCTTCCCTCCCCCAACTATTTCTTCCATATCTAGGAGCCCAGTCAGGCCAATCTGTCATTACAAGGCTTCTTGGAACAGTAATGATAGTTTTTTTTCCCCATTTCATTAAAAAACAAAGTTATAAGTTTTGTTTTCCTCATAAGCTGACCAAAACAAACAAACAAACAAAAAACTTTAGGAAATGGCTACTGCTTCTCTGTTAGGTAGAGTTTTCATGAATATTGTAGAAGGTGAAAACAAAAAAGTCTTTCATTCTCTCACATGCAGGCTGAATTTCTCAGCCTAACAAGCTGTCAGGGCTAACACAAATTATTCCCAAAGTGAGAATTCTACATACCTCTGTGCAACTGTAAAATGGGGATAATAAATATGATCTTAAGGAATTTTGAGGTGTATATGTATGTGTGCAGGTGTGCGAATTTTTTAACAAAGGTTTTAAATAAATGGCAGTGACAATGTTGAACTTCACTTGAACCCTGTGCTTGCAGAAAACAATAACAGTTAAGAAATCTTCCATCCTTTTGTTCTCTAAAATCACTCCCCAACTTTTTATGTTCAGAGAAACTGCTAATTACGAAGGATCACTGTGTCTTAGAATATTCCCAAATAAGATCAAACTCTGCCCTTCTTTGATGAGACCTGTTTTCTATAACCCCCCCCTTTTCTCCCTCTCCTTTGAGACATTCCTCATTAATGAACATTCTCCCTTTTACAGCAGCCTCAGCAAAATCATCTCCTTATTTGTGTGGTGCATTATGTCTTTGACAGCAGCTATTATTTTTTCTTCTTTACAAAGTTAACGTAAACTTTTGTCCATATAATTTCATTATGACAAAATTAAGTTATTTTTTAATAAACCTATCCTTTAAGTACATTTCTACATAAACACTTGAAAAAGCATACACACCTTTTTTTCGTTTTTATTCTCTGGAAATTTAGAGCAATAGACAAATCTTTTAGCCTTACAGAAAATGCACCTAAATGAGAATAGATTTGTTCTTTGCAATTTTTTTCCACATATGCTTTTATAAGAAACATGGTTTTGACTGCTGGTGAAATTTTATTTATTATATATTTAACCAACTGATGCGAAAATCCTTTAAGTATCTTAAAAATGTGTTCGGTTAATTTTTTTTAAGATGAAACTTTTGACCTGAGGACTTCTTTTAACCCATCAGGGCAGTAAATCTTCTTTACCTAAGCCTGTATCTGTGCAAAAATATTTTGCTATACTCTAGTTTTAGTAAAGTTAGAGAGCCAAAAGAGTTATAATCCTCTAAAGAAACAGCAGCATTTGTTTTCCATTTAAAGGAAGAGTTCTCTCTTCATACATTTTTAAAGTATTCTACCCGATTTTACTACTAGAATATTCTTAAATTTGTCATTTACAGATAAGGATCATTTATTCTGAGTCAAATTATCAGTTTTTGGGGAGAAACAAAGCCTACATACTGAAAGATGAAGGGGAATTTTAAAGTGTTCAGGTGTAACTGGAAAGTAAATGTCCATAATGGGTAATTTAAGGTTAATTTAAGGTTGCCTCTTTCTCATCAATAGTAGCTCCTTGTTTCAGAACCAAGGCTATTCTGGGTTGATAGAACACCTTATAAACTTAGAATAATTCAAATAGCTTTTTTTTTTACTCAAAAAGTAGGGAGAGAGGATCTAAGCATATGACTAAGGTGAACAAGATGATCAGAGATGGATTTTCCTACTTAAGAAAATGAACTCTTTTAAAACTCCTTAGAAGTAACTGTTTCATACAATATGGTTACAATGTAAACAATGGGTAACTATATACAGTGAACCATTGCTTTATATATGTATCAGGACAGTTCTTAACTATTTATTAAGGCAAGACAAGACAAGACACATTAAAAGACATTCAGCCGGTCTATTGCCTAGTGCCAGCTACTGTCTTCACTTCACCTGAAAAACAACACAAAACAAACAAACCAACAAAAAAACACCAAAAAACTCCTTCCCTTTAAGGATATTCTATAGCAAGGCCATATCATGGAATTCATGCTTTGAGTTGGTGCATTGATTAATCACCATAATATGTAAGCTATGTGATTCCTGTTATCAAGCGACCACTCCAAATGAGAACACATTTTTCAAATGAGATAAACTTACACAAATCAGGCAAGTCCAAGGGAAGTTTGCTATTTGTTCTCACAGATTTTTCTGACACAATTTTCATCATCTCCTTTGATCACCGTAAAAAACTAAGAAGAATTTCCTCTGGTTTTTCAAGTTTCATTGTCCTATTACTTAACGTAGTGTGGATTGCTTGAGTGCAGTGGTTCCTGAAATGTGAAATACCAAAAAGTGGTCTGATTCGCCAAAAGTGAAGGAAGGTTGTTACAAAACAAAACAAAACAAAACAAAAAAACTGCATTCTGCATCAGTCCCTTCATATAAAAGACCAGACCAGAATAGGAAAACCTATAGAGACAACGTAAATTACTGATACCTTGGGGTTAAGGGGTCAGACAATGGGGGAATGGGAGTGATAGGAATGGGGTTTCTTTTTGAGGTGATGAAAATGTTCTAAAATTGACTGTCATCATGGTAAATACATATCTGTGAATCTACTAAAAACCATTGTATTGTACACTTTAAATGGATGGATTGTATGGTATGTGAATTCTATCTCAGTAAAGCTGTTGACAAAACAGAAAACAAAGGCAAGAAAGAAAACAAAAAAACAAACCAAAACAACAACAAAAAATTATTCAGGCAATATGTTCTGTGGAAGAACTTTGCAGTCATATAATTAGTGAACTTTCTGCTCTATCTCTAGGTAACCCACTGTACACCTTCTCATAGTAAAGCCTCTGATAAGTCTTGTGGTAAATAATTACATTTAATTTTATTTCATCACAATCAAATTAGTTTTGGAAATTCTACACTAATAGCAAGTGGCTTAAGGCAACCTAATACTATTAACATTATCCAGTATGCTGGACCTTATTATTAACATATGCAGGGAAACAAAGAAACCTCTCAATAATCTCACAGCCAGGTCTCACAGAGGAATATTTTGTTACTCATGATTTGTGGTCATACAAGTTACCTTCTGAGAATAAGAGCAATAGCTATAATGATCTAGTCCTTCATTCTTTTCAGCAGGGGCATTATTATTCCTCTTCTCTGATGCCATTATGGGAAACCCTGTTGTCCACTGGTGGCAGGAGAAGTGGGAGCAGTAGAAGCAGAGACAGGAAGATCTCAGATCAAATCAGGAGAGCTGATTGGATCAATCAGCTACCAGCCAGTATAGGCAGCACCATTCCAAGATACCTCAGTGATATCTGGCCAGCTTGGCAATTTATTAATCATAGGTTACCATGCTTTGTGCCATGTAACTTACTACACAGCTCACAAATGATTGGTCCAAGATTGGTAGTTGGCTTTAAGTGTACGCTTGTTCATTATGTGTTAAATTGTTATATGTACAAGGATCACCTATATGGTCCATCTATTCTTTAAACTGGTTTCGCTGTCTTTCTTTCAGTGTCACAAATGAATTGAAAATGATCGAGCATATTTTAACCACTTAATGTAACTTCCAAAACAATTCTGTAAGGAAAGTATCAGTGTGCTTTCATTATTACTTCTGAGGGGTTCAGTAAATTTCTAGGTCTTTTAGGTTTCAGAGATCCAAATTCTGTTTGTTTCAACATCCAAGCTAAAGTTTTTTGATTTGTCTCCATCTTCTTTCCTTACTTATTTTGCAGCACTTCAAGGTGGAATCAAGAATCGCTGCCCTCCAACATTAGCCCATGATAATTTAGGGTTTCTATTTCAAAGAGAAGTTTTCCACAGTGCTAAAGGAATACAAGGTGCCCTTGTATTCCTTTAGGTATTTATTTTTCTTTTTCTCTCAGACATAATCATTGGAATGTATGTAAAAATCAATATTATTTTCACTAAACTTGGCTTAATATACATATAAGCAGGGAATAGTTAGGAAATTCATTGACCTCTAGATTATTTTAGGTTTGTTGTAAAGTCTGTTCATCAATTCAATTTACTCAGTTACTATTTCTCCTTTAGAATTGCCTTTAATGGAAATAACATCTGATGCAGAGGCCCTGTTAGGAATAAACTATGATTCTAATATTTAGAATCATTTTGTTCCTTCTGCACAGGCATGGAAAACTAGTTCTACACAAGCTTAAGGTCTTTGTCAACATCTGAAGTAAAATTGCAACCCTGCTAAATATATGAGCTGTTCGTATTACTTTCAGGTGGATTTTCTCTTCCTTTCCTCTGTAATATAAACATGTTCTGTCATCACTGTTAGCATTTATGCATTAAGAGGTTGATTTTTCAGAGTCACATAGAATAATCCACTCTTTTCAGCTTTTCTGGCAGAATTTTAACTCCCAACTTTTCTCATTAATAAATGTTTTAGTGGATAAGTAACATTTGGTGATTTGTGAGGGAAAGGTGGGACATAAACCCTATCACCCATGTTGTCTCAAGCTATTCATTTTATTTTTTGCACGATTTGATATTGAAGTTGCCCAGGTTTTTTGATAAAGCCGATGTACTGCAAGGACAGTCTGGGACCCTGAATATTCCAGCCCCTCTATCTGTGGAAAACACAAGGGACAGCAAGAGAAAATACAGTCTAAGCACTCAAAAGTCTGAGAAATATTTGGCTTTAAATAAGGGATTTTTTTTTTTTTTTTTAGTTTTATTCTTGAGACTAAACATGTGTTAGTTAATAGATGATAAGTAGACAACTCTAGTTGTCTGTATCATATAACAGGTCTGTCCACACATGGAGATAAGCCATTTGTGGTGGTACCCATTTCTATAATAGATATTTGTGTCTTCCAGGTAGTACCTCTCTTTGTTCCACTTTTGTCTAACTAACCGATTTTTGGCCAACAGAATTTGATTTAATTTTGGGTTTGAGGTATGTTTATATCATATGATATCACAGCCCCTCTTAGTGCCTCATAGACCTGCCCCAAGGGCATGCTGTCTTTCCACGTTCACTCCTCTATGACCTGTGACATGGGCCCCTATCTCATCCTTAAGACAGTCTGTATATCCCACCCCACCCCCCACCCCCTTATGTTTTCCCTACTTTCAGGACAACCTAGATGATCCATAACCAACTTTTTAGTTTTTGATTTTTTTCCCTGCTCTCCTCCTATGCCCATTTTCTTTTTCTCTTTTAACTGATTTTATTATTGCCCAACACTACATTTTGAAGTCTGATTTTACTTTTTTGGGGTATCATAAACTCAGGGCTAAGCAATTTTGCCAGATACTTGATAAACATTTTTATCTTTAAATGCTGGCCTTTCTTTCACTTTGGAAAATTGTCTTACATTATTTCATTGCTCACCTTTTTCTGTTCCATTTGGCCATTCTTCTCACTTTTATTCCTTAATGTGTGATCTCCTAGACCTGCCCTCTCCATAGTTCTCTCATCATATTCATCCTTTCTGCATTTCCTTTGAATTAATGACCTCACTTAAAAGTAAGGTAATTTTATTTAATTTACCATTAATTTCCTCCACTGCAGATTTCAATAAGTAATAGTGTTTTGCATTTTTATGAATTATTTTAGGATTCCAATGATTCAAATCTATCTAGATGCCTCTACTGGATACCAAACAACCATCGTTCCTCATCTTTATTGCTTGAATGGCTTTCTAACTCACCTTCCATTTTTAGCCTCTCCCAACACATTCTCCACAGAGTTGCCAGAACCATTTCTAAAAACAGATATTAGAGCATGTCATTTCCTTGCTTATAATTATTCAGCTGTTTTCCATTACTCTTTGGATAAAGTTTGAAATCCTCAACATAACTTTCTAGATCGTGGATGAGCTAGCCTCTGCCATCTTCTCTACCCATCTTCTGTCTTTTCCCCTCCCATTCTTTTCTCAAGCTATTCTGGCTTCTTGGAGCTTTAAACATGCAATTACTTTTTTCTCATTTCCAATTTGCTTCTCATTTGTTTTTTCTTCTATCTGCTTCATGTTTTCCCCAAGTCTTGACCTGGCTGATTCACGCTTTTTTTTTTTTTTTTTTCCCTTTCTCAGCTGAAATGTCAGTTTCTCCTGGAAGCCTTCCTTAATTCCACAAATCAGGTAAGCAGCCTCCTCATATCTGTGCCCCTGTGCTACAATTCGCCTACATAGCACTGTGAACTCTTGTATATAATTTTAATTAACTGCAACTATGTAAATATCTTACCATCTAAAATCTAAAATGCAAACTCTATTAAGGGCAGGAAGTGTAATTTTTTTTCATAACATTGTCCTCAGGGTCTAGCTCAGTGCAAGCAATGTGGCAACTGAACAATAAATACTTGTTGAATGAATGGCTTTCTTTATCTTTTCCCTTTTCACACTGGACTGTTACGGATTCAAAGATGCAGTATCTATTAAATCTTGTTAAATTACAAATTAAAACTTTTTAAATGTATTTTTATTCCCTACACTACTCTATTCTAAAGGATTATTTGCTCTCATTTCTTTGGAACATATTTTAATCTTTGCAAAGAAACAGTGTTCTTTTTTCCCCTATGTACTGGGCAAGAAATTGTCTCATTGATAAGGAGGAATGAATTGGAACAGAAATATGGTTCTTTGGGGATTGGTGAGGATATCTATCTGAAATTAGAGTAAATCTATTATTTTCTCTTCAGTGTCCATCTGGGTTGAAAATATTCACTTTGAAAATTTAGAAATACGGGAGTGTAAGAAGAGTGAGAAGAAAATGAGAGTTGGAGCTGGGAAGTTTGCCTCTGCATTGAAGAATTTCTGTTTCATGTTTCCCAAAACTATCAGGAGTTCAGATTTTAGACTGACATGGCTGCTTTTGTCAGAATCTAGTCCCTGCAGGGTCACTTTTACAATCAGAGCAGGAGGCATTCTGCTCAGTGTGGCTTCCTACAGGCATCAGTCAGTTTTAAATGGGTCATATGATTGTCCCACAGCTGCCATCATCTCTAAACCTACCTTGTCTATTAAGGATGTGGACAGGGTTCCAATATTGTCTCCTTTAGTTATTTCTTATGCAGACTATTCCTAGGGAAACAAAAGGGAATTGTTTTGTTTCATTTTATTTTTTTCTTAAATCTCATCTTCTTTAGACTTAGCTGAAATTTCTCAATATTTCTGACATGGATCCCAGTTTTCCTTTATTATACATGTTTCTCACTAATGCAGATCTCTTCATGGAAGTTTTTGACAGCAGAAATTGTTCCTAAAGCAGCTTGTGATCACTTTGCCCTTTTCTCTGGACATCCTCTCTTGTATAATTTGAAATACGATTTCCATATTAGTTTATTGGCAGTTATGAAACACAGAAGCTGCGATGTTCTTGTGTCTTACAGAACACCAAAGGTACAGTTGAGGCAGTAGAGTTGCTGAGAGTGGATCCACACCTTTTGTTGGACCAGCAGCCCAGTTGTTTCTGATTTCTCCTCTGGCGAGGGCAGGAACAATGAAGACCCAAGGGCAGGGTGAGGGCGAGAGGAGGTTAATCAGCTTGGCTTCTACAGCAGATTATCAGCCTTGGTTTCTCAGTAATGTCCTGTGCCTGGATTCCACTTCTCTCTGCTTATTCCCAGAGAAGTTCTATGATGTATTTCTGTAGGTGGCATCTTCTCTACCCTAAGGACCCTGCTGGATTACCGGTGCTCCTCACCCTCGGTCAATATAAATTTATTAGGTTCATCTCTGCCTGCCTCCTGTCAGAAGTGGAGCAATTGTTGGTGGGCCACCCAGTGACAGAAAACCTGAGAAGTATTTGTACACTAGTGATCTAGTGATTTCCTTTTACAGATGTAAACTACCATTTAGCTCATATTCTTATGTTGTGATGGAGAAGACATTTGATGAATGAGCTTAAGATGTATGGAATCTCCCAAAAGCACACATTATGCAATGTGATAATTTATTTAATATTTCAAATGGGGGCAGTTTGGAGCAGCAGATTTTACTCCTTTCTTCAGTTTGAACATATAGGTCTAGATATAGGAGTTTGTATCTGAGACATTTCTCCACCGAAGAAAATGAGTTTGATACTTTCCTCTTTAAGGATAATTATTTTAAGCAGTTTTCACAATTGTACTTTTATGTAAACCAAACCAATATTGCTTTTGGATTAATCATCCCTTCCATTGCAACTGATAATTGTGTATGAGAAAATGCAATATTCTCTATTTCTGAGAAAACAAAGGAACAATTTTTGCTTTTGATCAAACTGCTTTACTAAAATCTGCCTCTGTGTATCTTGGCTTGACTGAAATCATTTAAACTTCAATTATTTTTCTATTTTTTTTGCGATGGTAAATGATGGGTAAATTTTGGTTAAATACAACTTTAACTTTGAGAATAAATTTTGTAAAATGTTATACCGGGGAAAAAAATGTACTAAATGTAGCACTGACAGTTGCATTTTTTCAACTTCAGACTGCCAGCTCTCCCCAAGGCTTCTGATACCTACTTCAAAAGAGTTTAAACAAACTGTAAAGTCTGAAGGAACAGTCCCCCCGAGACTGCCCTCATTTCAGATATCAGCTGCAAGTTCAGGAATCCCTGTCACTTCAGACAAGATGGCTACAAGTTTGGGGATCCCCATGGCTATCCTAAGGTTTGATAAGAAATTAAATGATTCACCGAACTCGGTAAAGTTCTATCACTCTAGAAATTCTAAAAGTTTAGCGGTTACCTCAGACCCCCCCACCAGGAGCTGAGGGCAAAGGTCAGACCTCTCTTTGGGTGAGGCCAAATTTCTTATTGCACAGTAACATAGTTAGTAATCCTGAGAGTCTGCCTTCGAGACTAGAATGTAGCATGGAATGTTCCTTAACATTACTATAACACAAGGAGAATTTTTTTTATAAACTTGATATTTTGTAATATTTTTCTTTAGAGAATAGTGGAATCACCTCTCAGTGATTCAAATGAGAAATACAATAGTTCAATTGGTGTCATCCTGGTCTCTCATCCTAGGTGTAAAATGATCACTTGTGTGGCAAGAGGAACATCGACCAGGTCAGGTCCAAGGTCATTAAACATGAGCTTCTCGAATATTTATTTGGTCTTTTGAAAAAGATCAACCTAGGGTGAGAAAACTTGCAATCAGATGGTTGGGAAATCAGTGTGGGTAATACATGATTATTACTCAATATTAAGTATAAAATAAAGGAACATTGATTTAAAAAAAAAAAAACCCTTACTGATACTTGTCTCCTAGAATTCTGAAACTTTCACTCTTTATTCTATAAGAAACTGTTTGTGTGTGGGGGGCCCTGCCATGGCAGTATCCCTGGTCTCTGACCCTGAAGTCTCCTAACACACCAAACTATCATCAAAGTGAAATTTTTATCCTCACTTTAATTTCTATTATTTTTCCCACCTATGCCAGAGAAACAAGTAAACCTACCCCCAAAATAGCCAGCTTCAGGTATCTGTGTCTGCCTGGGTGGTTTTCCTGTAGGCTGGGGATCACTGGCTAGTAGCTCTTTTCTTTTTATGGCAGAAAGGGTCAATGTTAAGTGACATCGAACCTGGGTCACATACACAATTGGTCCAAACTTTACTTTTAATCAATTGTCCTAGCCATTTTATGGTTTTTATCTAATTGTTTGTTCATGGCCTGAGCTAATACCTTGCAGCTAAGCAAATTTTTTATGGCTCTGTATATAATTTCTGAACAAATAGGGTGCATAATGGAAGTGAAAGTGCTGACATTGTGCTTTCTATAACAGCATGAGTGGCCTCAGTATTACAAAGTACACTTTTGCATCTTTCCACTAGGCCATTTATATGAAGCATGGATTGAAATATAATTTAGAAGTGTGATTTTAGTACTTGAATCCAGTAACTACAATATGAAAACCATCAAACGAATAAACAGACAAATCTAAATGATCCAGAAACAGAAAACAATCGACTCATTGAGGCCTCTAATAATTGAAACATGGCTATCCAAATCTTGTGTGTGTCTAAAGCAGAATTTTTGAATAAAGAAAAGTGTTTTCTCTTAATTCAGACCCAGATTGCCTTTGACCTGGAATATTAAGATAGTAGGGGCTAAGGTACTTTAGGCTTGAATTATAGAGAAAACATTCTCAAGTCTTTTTTTCTTTTTTTCCTTTTCTTTTTAATAAAGATCCATTTTGTGTTTGTTGGTATACACAGCCATATTTCATAGGAACCTAAATTTAGGGAAGATCATTAATTCTGTCACTGTGTCTGTTATTTAACCCAAGTAACATATTTTTTTTCATGGGCTAGGAAGCACAAGAAACAAAAGAACAGAAAAATAAAGATGGGACTTTCTTTCTTTGACAGTATTTACTAAATATTGTCAAAGCAGTTAGAACAGACTCTGGGCACTGGGGACTCAGGATAACTGATTTTGAAATTCAACATATAGAGAATCCAGAAAATACTGATTTGATATTCTAGAGGGAAAAATAGGAGGTGAATTAGTAGGTATGTTGTCTGACATATACTTTCTCATCATCTTTCTCTTTTCCTCGTCATCTCTTTCCTGCCTCTATGACCACCCCAACCTTAGAGATTACAAAAGTGAGAATTAGTTGGGGAGATAAAATTATATTTAAGATATCAGAATGAATTACCTAATGAATGAGATAATGAATAAGTGAAAGAAAGAGGACAATGAGCTTAAATGGAAAAAAGGTAGTTTGCAGCTATTCAAACAACACCTTATGTATTAACTCAGTCTTCCAGGGGACATTAGCTTCTGCCAGGATTTTAGGAATACTTTCTAAGGAGTGCACATTTTGGTTATTACCATTATTCCTCTTTTTCTGTCCTTTCTCTACTCCAGGTCTCTTCTTGCCCTTCTTATAGGCTGTCAGGTATCCTTTTGCCCCTTTTAGGTTATCTGAAGTCTCTCATTCTATATTTATCTACATATTTCTCCACCCCACATCTTTTGTTTGTCTAGTTCCCCCTTCATCCAATCAAAATTTTTGGAGAAATGGTAATATCTCATCTAAATGCAGCTCTGATAAACATGATTCACACTAAGGGTTTATAAATAATGATTTTGCATTTAAAAATGTGTACCCACATGATTCCTAAAGGGAAAATGTTTCAGCTGAGAAGTTTTCATATTCCTGGTCTATTCTTCCCACTTCCCTAGTCCTACTCTTTCCATTTAATCAATATCTCTAGCCTAGGCAAATGAGTGACAGACTGGTATATTAGAAACAGCATGGATAGTGGAACTCACACCTGACCTCAAATACCAGCTCCACAAATGACAATCTTGGTGGCCTTGACCAAGTTACCACATTTTTATGAGCTTCAAGGTCTTTATTTCTGCAAAGCATTGGTAACAATACCTCATGAAACTGACATGAAGACTAAATGAGGTGATATATACAAAGCACACGTAGCAGAGTGCCTTGTACATTGCAGACATTTGATAAATATGCTATCTACTGATTAACCAATTTGAATTTAATAGAATTTTAAAAGTTGAGATTAGAGCTTAAAGGTAATTGAGTCCATCTTCCTTATTTACAGATGAGTAGACTGAGGCTCAGAGAAATCAACTGTCTTACCCAAGGTCATTAAATAATTAGAACTGTGGTTAGACTCTAGGGCTGAGACATGATTTATTGATCTTTACATAATTTCATAAAGCTGCCCCTCAAAGTCCTGCATCTTTCTGACTTTTTTTGCTGCCTTTTCATCCTGCCTCTCCATGCACACAATTATTATTTTATGCCAAACCACCTTTTTATCCCTCAGTCACCCACCCCCCAACCCCCACCCCCCAAGAGAAGAGCAATGTTCTTGGCCTTTGCCTCATTATCTCATAGTCCTGACCTATGAAAGTAAGTCTCACTGGCACTGGATATTTTCTTCTCCTTCTGTCCTTTTCCAATTGATAAGTAGTTTCATGACTTCTACTTTAGATCTGCCACATTTGATTCTCTTCCTACATTGCTTATCCTCCCCCCACCCCAGACAATTGGTTCCTACTTCTGCCTTCTCCCATATCTTCTTACACCAGATTGAGTTGAAATGACCCTTTTCATCTAGAGTGACATATTTTCTAAGTAGTTTCTAGTCTAGGATTTAAAATGTACATATGTATTTCATACTATCTCAAATCACTTTCATTGTACCATTAAAATGTTTAAAAACCATATTACAGATTTTATTCCCCCACGGAAGACACTGGCTACCAAATTTTTATAACTTGCTGCAAAGAAAGGGTGAAAATTTTTCCATTCTTCTATGAACAAGGAAATACATAGGTCAAAACAATCAGATTTAAACTGTTCAGTTTTTGGATTTCTATTTTTTGAGTTGTTTTACCTATTTGTTTTTTTCTCCACAGTTCTACTATATGTCCACATTTCTGGACAAAATCCCATATAATAAATAATTATTTCATTACTTATAGATTATGAACTATTTCAAAGATCTGTAAAAGTATGCATTTCTTTTTTTAACTCTAAAGAAATAAAGCTTTAGAAATAGAGCTGAAGCTTTACCTAATCCTTTCCCCCTTTTCCCACTGTAGGAGCAACCATTAACCTGCAGTTGGCCCTTATCATTCTAATTCATGTTTTTATGATATAAAGACATATATATATATATGTATATATACCACAGATAGCATTGGTATGTGTTCAAAGTATATATCCTATTATAGTTATCTTTTATGCAACTTTTTTTTTCTTTTCAATATTTATGTTTAAATTGAGTGTCAAAGCATAGAATTCTAGTCCATGAATTTTAAGTGCTATAAAGAGTTCCATTGCACGAGCATACTGTAGTTTATCATATCCAATATTTTGGCTATAATCAATAATGCCAAATGGAAAATCGCATACATCCTTCTTTTTTAGCTCATGCAAGATTGCCTTTCTAAGGTAAATGCCTAAAAAGGCAACTGCTTGTTTATCAAGTATGACTATCTTAGACTTAATTATATTGACAGATCATTTTCCAAAATGGTTTATGCATCCATCAGCAGTGAATTTCATTTTACCATCCTCCTTGACATCTCTGTGTAATACCGGTTTTTAATTTTAATTTTAATTTGCTTTAAATTTTTTTTAAATTTTATATCAGTTATTTTTCTTGGAGAGCAAAGGTGTTTCTAGCCCAAAAACACTGTTAATCAATAACAATAAGGACACTTGATTCCCAGATCTTGGTTTCCAAGTTCAGTTCTCTACTAAAAAGAACCAGGGCTCCTTGGAGAAATAACTGATTCCAGGGTTGGTTGAGACAAAGTAAAAGGTAAGATTGAGGCATCTTATTTTCCAGAAACTGCTTAGAAAAAGGCAACAAAAATAACATGGAAGCCAGTTCAATGTGGCTTCCTTTGGCCAAACCTGGAGCAATTTAAACATAAAAATGAATAATGGCAGTAACAGATTATAGTTCATCAGGAAAATAAAGAATCTATACTGATACTAAAACCAAAAACAAATATATAAGAAAAGTAAAAGGAACAATAGGGTTAGAAAATCACATTTTGTAACTATCATAGTAAAAATTAATACAGACAGATGTTGTGGATGTATGCTAAAACTAAGGGTTAAAGATTGTTGGGAACGTTTCATATTAAAGGAAGCAAAAGAGACATGATTACTAAAAGTAATAAGTGATGCAGTATTGAATCCTGGATCAGATGAAAAATATTGCTACAAAAGACACTATTAGGACAATCAGTAAAATTTGAATGTGGACTGTATTATTGCATAGTAATGGTGTAGCAATATTAAATTTCCTGAATTATCTCTGTCGTTATGTGAGAGAAGTATTTAGGGGTAAAGAATAATGATCTCCGCAACTTACTGTCAAATGTTTCAGCCCTCAAAAGAATAAGAATAAGAATGTTTACCTTATTTTATTGTTAGATGTATATGTGCCTTTACTATTCTTGGTTCTAGTCTTTGCATAATAATTCTAAAAGATGCCCATTAAATATCTGTTTGGATTTTAGTTTAATGGCATTGAATTTAAAATTTAATTTGGGAAAAATTACCACCTTTGTTGGTCATGATATGCCTTATTTTTATTGTCTATTATAGCCTCCAATAAAGTTTTATATATTTTTTGGTATATTCTTAGGTATACTATAGGTTAGATGGCTTTCTGTAGGTGGTGCCTTTTTAAAAATTAAACTTTGTAATTGTTTATGACAGTATATGGGAATTCAAATGATTTTTCTCTATTCATCATGCTGAATTCTCCAATTAATTCAGATATCATATCTGTTAATTCTCTAAATGTTCCTAGATAAGCATATCATTCCTAAATAATGTCATTTTTTCTCATTTTCTTTTTAGTCTTCTGGTTATTTTTAATGCTTTTTTTCTTATTTTGTTGCACTAGTTAGGAGTTATAGCTCAATGTTGATTAGAAACGGGCATAACAGGTATCCTTATCTTGTTCCTGAACTTAAAAGGACTGTTTTCAGGGCTTTACTAGTTAGCATTATGGTTGCTAAATACCTTTTATCATACTGATTATGTTCTATTTTATTCCTGTTTTTCTTAGAACATGTTTTTATTATTGTATTAGTTATGGTTCTCTAGGGAATCTGAATCAACAAAAGGTATCTATAAATATAAGATTTATAAAAGTGTCTCATGGAACTGTGGGTATGTACAAGTCCAAATTCCATAGGGCAGGCAGCAAACTGGCTATTCCAATGAACGTATTCGATGAACTCCTCAGGCAATGAACTGGCAATTTCAATGAACTCCTCGGGAAATGTTTCACTCGTCAGCTGAAGAAGTGAAGGTCCTTTGTCTGTCTCACTTAAAAGTCTTCAACTGATTGGATTAAAAAACCCAGCTGATTGCATTCTCTCATTATGGAAGACATGCCCATCGTTGATGTAACCAGTCACAGCTGCAGCCAATTGACTGATGATTTGATAAACCAGCCTTCTGGTTTATTGACCAGCCACAAATGTCCTTGCAGTAATGGTTAGGCCAGTGCTTGCTTGACCAGACACCTGGGTACCATCACCTGGCCAAGGTTATACATGAACCTAACCATCACAATTATTATGAATTGTTTTGAATTTTAATAAATATATTCTATTTTATAGATAATGGAAGGATTGCATTGTATTTTTCTTCTTTAATCTGTTGATATGGTGAACTACCTAATACACTTTTCTATTATTGAAGCATTTTTGCATATCTTCAATTAATTCTTCTATGTTTTGATGAATGTTTTTATACTTTCTGAAGTCAAATTGAGAATATTTTATTTTAAATTTTTGAATTCATATTCATAAGTAAAACTGGCCTGTGATTTTCCTATCTTAAACTTATTCCTTTCTTGTTTATTAACTAGAGTATATTAGTCCATACATTTTGCTCTTTTTCTATACTCTGAATATTTGTTCTTTAGAGATCACATGGGCCTGGCAGTTTTAAAAATTATTTTCATGCAGAGCTTTGAGGTTTACAAAAGTTATTTAGAATAGGAATTGTATAGGAATTACTACTATTATTCCTCCTTCCTTTTTTAACCATAGTCTTCTTACCAAGGCACCATCCTCTTTTCCATATATTTTCTTTCTTTCTTTTTTTTTTTTCTTAGATCTGTTGAAACACTCTTGATTAAGCAGACACTTAAGCCTTTGGGATTGGTTTTATTCTATTTTCAGGTCCTGATATGAACATCCTGTCATCACTAAAGCCACAAGTGACCAAAAGTGTCAGCAAGTGGTATTCTGTGACAGATGATCTCCAGGGAGCAAAATTCTGCAAACATGTAAATGCAAAGAACATTTGGAATCTTTTAGAAACCCCAGTTAATATTTGGATCATCTTGCAGGGTTTCTGTGCATTTTTCTCTAGGGAAGAGTAGTAATATCCTAGAAACCAAGGGAATTTGGATTCCTTCCGAGGTCTTAATTTGACGTTGTCCTCTTGATAGGGACCATCAGGTGATGACTTGTATTTTATGCAGAATTCCATTTCACTGGCTCCTGACAGTTGATGAAAGCTCTCCTGAGAGTGCAAATGCACATACTCTCACTTCAATAGACAGAGCATAATCTGCAGCCCTGGTGTGTAGATTCTGCAGCATAGAGAAAGACTCACTAAATCTATCTTTTGCTGTGACCCTGGGGAAGCCATCACCTGTCATTCTGCCCAGTAGAGCATGTTGTAGCACCTGCTTTATATTGTACCTTGCCATAAAGTATTCTCTTTTGTAGAACATCAAACAGCCAAGTATTCTCATTTATCCAAATGCTGGGGTGGGTTGGGGTGGGGTTATACATTGAATTAAGCCAAACTTCAGCTGTGCCAATAATGTATTGCCTATGTCCACTTTTCTGTTTAATGAAAGATAACTGCAGAGAAAGAACAAAGCCCAATAAACAGGTGATCATCTACTTCGAAATTTTGAACAAACACTGCTCTTCCACTGAGAAAATTGAGTGGAAGTAAGATAAATCCTAAGGCAAATATTTGTCTAAAACAGAATTTTTTAAAGTTTGAAAAAATTCAATCAGCTTCATTTTTTGTGAAACTAGAAAATTCCAGACAATCATACCCATCTGAAAATCAGGAGTTTTATAAAAAGGATAAAGTTATTGGATATTGGGGTAGACAACTAGATATTTTTTTGCAAATTAGCAAGATCAATATGTAAATAATAACAGGAAATTCACTGGTTAGTTTTCTATTGCTGAGTAACATATTACCACAAACCTAGTGGCTTAACATCTATTTATCTGCAGTATCTGTAGCTCAGACATCCAACAGGGCATGACTGGGTTCTCTGCTCAGATTTCACAAGACCAAAAGCAAGGTGTTGGCAAGCAGAGCTGAGTTCCTCACAGGAAGGAAGCTTCATTTTATTTTATTTCAAATTTCTAAAATCCTTGTAACTTATTTTTTACTGTTTCCCATTTTCAGAAATATAAGAAGTCTAGCATTTTGAAAAAAAGACAAAAATATATGGAATCCTTACCTTTTCATATGTGTTGGAACATTAAATATTTGTGAACAGCATGTGAGAAATATATTGATACCTTCAATTTACAGATGAAGACTTTAATTAATGTGCCCAAGGTAATTAGAAAGCTAGAGAATGGCTTTCAATCTGTAGCAGACACTGTTAATTACCAATCCAAAACCCTAATCACCACAACTTCTTTGTGGTAGACCTCAGATTTACTCTGGTGCATCTTTTTTCCAGTGCTACTTACCAAGTGCTAAGGGGGGGCAATCCTATTTCTAGCTCTGGGTAATTTGAATCTTCTAAGCTTCTTCCTAATTACCTCACCCCCGTTGCCTGTGTTTGGCTTAGTGTTGGAGATAATGGCACAATTCTGGTCAATATAATGTGGAGAGAGATCTGCTGGGACCGTATTCTGGAAAGTTTTCCTACTCTTAAAAAGAGACACACAGAGGACGGTTGCCTTTTTCTTCAGCTGCATATACTCCTCTCTGTTTGTGATAACTGTTGTGACTGACAGCTTGAAGACAAGACCAATTCTCTGAGGATGGCAGAGCAGAAAGAGAAAATTTCTGGTCTCTGATGGCATCAAGTTGCTGAAACCGTCAACCTTGGAGCCACTCTACCTCAGGCCCTCAGGTTTTGAGGGAAAACGCATTTAACTTTGTTTAAGATATTTGAGCTGCAGCCAAAGCCATCCTAACTGATGAAGAATCCAAAATGCCTGACTCAAAAGCCAGCAATAGTTCTTCACATAAACCAACCACTACATGTAGCCTCCACTGGTCTCCATCTGTCAAAGAATAATTACATCTCTCAATTAGAATTAACATCATCCTTTAGAACACAGTTTGCCAATTCAAATACCTACCAGGGCCAGTGAGTTCCTAAATGAATGAGGTAGTTTTTGGAAACCTGGAAAGCACAGACCTACATTAAAGAAAAGTAGCAGAAGCTAATAACCAGACTTTTGCTCGGCATTCCCAGACTTTCATATTTTTCAGGAGAAGCCTCTCTCTAAACACACACATTTAGGTGCACTCTTGATTTTTAAATTTTGGCCACAAACTAATTTAAAAAGTATTCAGGTCAAATAAAATATGCATATAAGTCACACTTGGTCCTTCTGCAATGCATTTGCAACCACTACCTTAAAGTACAGCACACTTAATAGATTTACAATTTTATATCATATGTAAAATAAGTTACATGATTTTGACATTAGCCTTTAAAAACAAAGACGAACCCAGGAATGCCAAGCAATGCCAGAGAGATGGTCCTTTATCACTATTCTAATCAGAAACAGCACATAATGGACTTAGGGCAAGTGAAGTGATTTACACCAATGCAATTTGTTTTGTTTTGATAAATCTTTGCATTTCCAGCAATTTTAAATTTTAGTTCTCAAGAAAAAAAAAATAGCAGTTTTAATGGAAAGTTTGCTCCAATGGCCCCAGAAAGTTCCAAAAATTTTTTAAGTTTTAGGACTGTAGGAAGCTGTGGTAAGATTTTGAAATTCACTAAATGCTAGCTTGAAATGTCATGGGCTTACCCAAGTCTTTGAGGTCTAGCTGGAGTTTACAAATGAGTGAATTCAGGAAAAGTTTCAGAATTTTATGACCCCAATCTGACTTACTTTGGCCCAGAAGAATGTCAATGGAAAACATGCTTTACTCTCTCTTTTTAAACTTTTTAAACTTTCTTTTAAAAATTCTTAACAAAAGACATGACTATTTTAAGACATTGGTAAAGTAGAAAAAATCATAAAATATCAGAATATACATTCATAAATCAATCATTCTTTTTTCCCCTATTTTTTATCTTACTTATTTAGGATCATATTATATAACCAATTCTGTTTTTTGTTTTCTTACTTAAACATTGAGTCCAGATTTTACATTTGGAGGCATCCTATTTTTGTTATTTTTTAGGTAACTATATATTTTCTTTCTCTTTGCATAAGAAGCCTTTAAAAATTTCAAAAATTTATGTCTGAAGTTCAAAAGTTGTGCCAGGATACATCCTGTATTAATTTTACCTGGAACTCAATCAACACATTTGATTTGCGGAGCTAGTTCTATTTGTCATCTCTTGAACATTGCTTATAAACTCTGCTTATGTCACAATTGTTTTGGGTAAGTCTAAAAATAAAACTTGATTCTTAAGTTAAATCTCAGTTCTTTTTCCTTTTAAAGCTCAGAGATTTTTTAATAACCAATTTCAGGACTTTTATTAGCTTTTTGAAATATTTTCAAGTTTGTTTTTTTTTTTTTATTGAAACTGTTACTCATTCAAACTCTTGGTTCTCTCTTTTATGCCATATCTTTTTTTATCAGTTTTATATCTTTTTTATACTTTATATAATAACATGAAGAAATGTCACTTGTTTCGTGAAATGTTTTCTAAAAGGTAAGGTGAAGAAAGTGTCTTTAGGCCCCTTCACAGTTTCCAACTACTATCACCAAGAATAACCTTCCTGTACATGCTACTTGTAGTCACACTACCTCCTTATCCAATTAGGACTCATTTCCTCAGGCAGATAAGAATATTTGGGTGCAATGTAACTCTTCCCATCCTTGACCATCTCCTGTCGTGTTGCAGGCTGATTAAGCAGAAGTTTACAAGCTTCAAATTTATTTTTATCATAGTGGATTGATTATACTCTCACA
This sequence comes from Choloepus didactylus, assembly GCF_015220235.1. NCBI lineage: Eukaryota > Metazoa > Chordata > Mammalia > Pilosa > Megalonychidae > Choloepus > Choloepus didactylus. The sequence goes on along the minus strand of NC_051319.1, from coordinate 58,439,946 downwards.
TGAGAAATTAAAATAAAGAAATTAAGAAGTTATAAACAACAATAAAAAAGTTATACCCAGGATGGCCTAAGAGAAGGACAGTGAGACAGCAGTGGACAAGATATATCAACCACTCTTGGAAAGATAGGAAACAGACATTAGGGAGGCAATGCAACTAGTGGAACAGGCTAAGATCTAAATACTCCTAGAAAGTGATAAATATGAGAAAATTCTGCTTACCCAGGTGGTCTCAGGGACCACTGAAAGTCAGGACAAGCCTTGAGACAGCAAAATGTGAAGAAATTGGAAGATTCTCTCCCACCAACATACATCTAGAATTTTAAACCTCCCCAGCCCTTGCAGAAACCAGAGGTTTGCCCAGGGGCAAGTAAATTGTGGTATTTCTTGATTGTGGAGCCCCAGTCACAGAGAAGGGTAGGATGAGAGCCAGAGCTGACAGAGGGTGATATGTGGGACAGTTTGCCTATGAACCATGTGGTCCCCAGATTTCCTCCCCTGTCCAGTTCTTAGGAAACTGGAAATTAGGTGTTTGGAAGATTTTTCTATGAGGCTCAAATTCCTCAGAGAAAAGAATGCCATACACTGAAATGTGTGAGGTCATGAGTGTTGCTTGTTCATACTATAGGGAGGCCCATAAGTGGTGAGGCCTGCTCACACACAGAGCCTTTCATGCATCTCTCTCACTCTCTTTTTTTTTTTTTTTTGCAAATTTTATTGAGATACATTCATTTATCATATATTCTATCCAAATTATATAATCAATATCTCACAGTATTATCATTTATTTGTACAGTTATCATCATACTCACTTTCAGACCATTTACATTGCTTCAAAAAGAAAATTATCAGATAGTCAAAAAAAGAAAAACCAAAACACCCCATATCCCTTATCTCCCCCTATTATTGACCCCTAGTATTTGTGTGGTATACCAGTTACTACTGATAAGAATTTTAAGGTATGAACTATAGTCTGAAGCTTGCAACAGATGTTTCCCCCACTGCCACTCTATTATTCACTCTTTGTACTAGTGTCATACATTTGTACCAGTTCATCATGCATATCTTCTAAATAGGAAATGGCAGCCATGTCCTACCAGACATTTGCAAAAGTCTTCGATTGGGGAATAAAGAGAAAAAAAGTCCAACAGAGCATTACATAAGAGGAGAGAGAAAGAATAATGCAGAGTGCTTAAACCAGAAGGTTAATGGAATTAAAGTGCTATAAATGATTTGTATTGTGCTGGAAGGGGTTAGGATATAGATTAACTTTGAAATTTATTAGTAAGCATGGTAAAATTTCAAGTATATGAACTAAGAATAAAAAGAGTGGCAATTCCTCAAAAGATACGAGAAAACAAAAGAATGTAAAAGAGAGAGAACATCTAGCATCCCCCTTTCCTCCCTGAAAGAAAGAAAGGAAGGAAGGAGGGAGGGAGAGAGGGAAGGAGAGACAGGAAGGGAGGGAGGGACAGAGGACGGAAAGAAACACAAAGAAAAGAGGAAAAAAAGAAGAAAGAATATGGTAAAGTCAGCCTAAATTTCTCCTTATGCATAATAAATATAAAGCTGCCAATTAAAAGGTAGCAATTGTGAAAATATATTCTTAAAAGAAAAACCAGTTTTGTACTGTTTACAATAGACGTATTTAAAATATAAGGACACAGTAAGATTAAAATGAAAGGGCAGAAAAAATGTACTAAGCAAATAGTAAACGAAAGAAAGGTGAGACACCTCTGTTAATACCACACACACACACGAATAGATTTTGAAACAAACTACCCATTATAAGCCCTAGAAGGGATCACTGTAATGATAATAGCTACAAGTCCTCGGGAAGGTACAATTCCAAACTTTTATGAATTAAGATCATCGCCTCGACATATAGAAAGCAAAAGATGACTGAAGTTAAAATTGGTAACTTTCTTAAGAAATGTGGCCTCTTTATATGTCATTAGCTAAATATTGTTAGTAGTGCTGCTTAAATGTACCATCTCCTGTCAATTTTGAACTGTTATATTAATTACTGAAAGGAGTATGTTGAATCTCCTGTTAGGATGGCTATTTTGTTGATTTTTCCTTAAAATGTTTTCAATTTTTTGCTTCATATAAGTTGAGGGCTGTGTTATAGGCACCAAGGATTTAGAAATATTATTCCTTCCTGGTAGGTTTCATGTTTTTCTTCCATTATGTAGTTATTCCATTATCATTAATACTTTCTCTTTTAATGTTTGTTTAAACTGATATTATTATTGCTACCTCAGCTTTATTTTGCCTAGAATTTCTCTAATATGTTCATTTTCTTCCTTTTACTTATATTGTTTCTGTGTCCTTGTTTTTGGTGTTTGTCTTGTTTATAGCAAAGGCTTAAATTATTTTTAGTTTCACCTGAAAATCTCTTTAATAGATCTAGATAGGACATATACACTTACTATTCTAAATTACTTTATTTGGATTTATTTACAGCATTTATTATTTTTTTTAATCTCCTCTTCATGGATTATTTTCCTGTGCCAATTATTCCTTGCTTTTGTAATAACAGGCAAAGGTAACAAGATCTAAATTTAAACATTTTTAAACATTTTTTCTATATTTCTTTCTGATACTTCAAGGATGTAAGATTGTATTGATTCTGAACAAATCCCATTTCATGTTAGAGATTGACAAGATTTTGGTTTCACAATTTTTACTTCCAAAATTATTGCTTCTTTAGCATTATTTTATGTATCAATATCAGTTTAGATTCATTCTTCTTTAAACTCAAGTTTATTAAGATTTATTCACAAACCATACAATCATCCACAGTATACAGTCAGTTGTTCACAGTACCATTATATAGTTGTACATTCATCATAGCAATCAATATTTGAACATTTTCATTACCACAAACAAAAAACAATAAAAATTAAAATTAAAGTAAAAAAGGACACACCAAACATCCCATACCCCATATCACTCCCTATTGCTCATTTACTTTTTGTTCTTATTTTTCTGCTAATCTGTCCATACACTGGATAAAGGGAGTGGGAGCCACAAGGTTTTCACAATCACATGGTCACACAGTGTAAGCTACATAGTTATATAATCATCTTCAAGAATAAAGGCCACCAGGTTGCAGTTCAAACTGTTGAACTTCTAGCTATTCCAATACACTAAAAACTAAAAAGGGATATCTACATAATAAATGAGAATAACCTCTAGGATGAACTTTTGACACTATTTGAGACCTCTCAGCCACTGAAACTTTATTTTGTTTCATTTCTCTTCATCCTTTTGGTTCAAAAAGGCTTTCTTAATCCCTCAATGCCAGGGCCAAGCTCATCCCTGTGAGTCATGTCCCACATTGCCAGGGAGATTTCCACCCCTGGGAGTCATGTCCTACTTAGTGGGGAGGGGATAAGTTTATGTACAGAGTTGGCTTACAGAGAGAGGCCACATCTGAACAACATAAGAGGTTCTCTGGGGGTGACAGTTAGACACAATTTTAAGTAGGCTTAGCCTCTCCTTTGCAGTAACAAACTTAATAAGGTCAAGCTCTAAGATCAAGGACTCAGCCTTCTAAATTGGTAGTCCCCATGCTTGTGAGAATATCAGTAATTCCCCAGTTAGGGAAGTTTAATATTTCCACATTTTCCCCTAGTCCATCATGGGGGCTTTGCAAATACATTTTTCTTCTCTGCCCAAATTACTCTGGGATGTATTGAGACTTCACACTAACCTGTACAAGCCAACCAGATTTCACTCCCTTTTCAAATTTCCATGTAATTATGGTGTAATTATGGTGTAAAAATAAAATAACCATACAAGTTAAAGTAAATGGTGTGCTACAAAAAATATAGATTTTGCACCTGATAAACATTTCTTCATTTGCTCTCACACAGAAGTTGAAGTTTTAAAATAGTGTCAATATCATCCTTTACCCTTTAATCTGATTTACATTAGTCCTAGCCAAGTTCATTTCATTCATATCTCAAATTGAAGTCTGTTCTATTTTTCAGACTCTTTAGCATTTGCTGTATGGGGTAATGCTGACAATTCATAGCTGCTGGACTCTGGTTCTGAGTCTTGGTTGTCACACAGATACCCAAAGTTCCAGGAACTGACCAGGTTATTCATAAAGAGCTCAGCATCTCAGAATTTAGAAATAGCCATTACAACTGAGTAATAGATGTGACTGCTATAAGAGCTTACAGTCTAGGAACCTTTACAGTAAGCTTCCCATGATAACCTATGCTCTTAGATTCAATTCTGAGTTTGCACATTATAGTTAGTCCATATTGGTGAGACATTATAATGTTTTTCTTTTCATTTCTGGTTTATTTCACTCAACACACTGTCTTCAATGTCCATTCACCTCACAACTTCATTCCTTCTTGCAGCAGCTCAATATTCCATTGTATGTATACATCACAGTTTGCCATACCATTTGTCAATGTACCCTTAGGCAAGTCATGCATACTGCCACCATAAACCCACTGTGCAAATGTCCATTAGTGTCCTACTTTTCAGTTCTTCCAAGTATATACCCAATAACAGGGCTGTAGGGCCATATGGCAACCCCATGCTCAGCTTACTGTGGCACCACCACATTGCCCTCCAGATGGGCTGCACCACTCTACTCCCCCACCAACAGTATTTAGGTACATCCCTTTCTCCACATTTTCTCCAGCACTTGTACCCCTCCATTTATTTTTTTAGACAGTTTTTATGCACACACCATACATTCCTTTCTAAGTAAACAATCAATGGTTTCTCATATAATCACACAGTTATGCATTCAGCACCACTATCTGTATGAGGACATTTCCATTTCTTCCACAAAGAAAGAGGAAGAGGTGAAAAAAGTAAAAAGGAAAAAAGATAAAAAGAAAAAGAAAGAAAAAATGACAAATAAAAAGCAAAAGAGAAAACAAAATTAAAATAAAATAAATAAAAAAGTCAGATAACACCAACACCAGGAATCCTATACCCTTCCATTATATCCCCCTCTTACAGACATTTAGCTTTGGTATATTGCCTTTGCTACAATTAATGGAGGCATATTACAATGTTACTGTTAACTACAGACTCTAGTTTGCATTGATTGTAATTTTTCCCCAATACCATCCCATTTTTAACAACTTGCAAAATTGGCATTTATTTGTTCTCCCTCAAGTAAATACATTCTTTCATTTGTACATTTAATTACAATCACTGACCACTCTAGGTTTCACTGATACACTGTCCCAGTCTTTATCTTCTATCTTTCCTTCTGGTGTCCTACATACCCCTAATCCTCCTCTTTCAACTGTACTCACAGTCATCTTTGTTCAGTGTACTTACGATATTGTGCTACTGTTGCCCAATATTCTGCTTTCCATTTCTGGATCTATACACTCAATCCTCTAGAACATTCTCTATTCCTTCAACATCAAATGTCCACTCTTTACCCTCTTTCTATCTCCTGGTATCTTCATTTCTGCACTCTTCTCAAAACCATTCTCTCCTGTCTTTTCCTGTCTGTCTGTTGCACTCCCTTTAGTATTTCTTGTGGAGGAGGTCTCCTGTTCTTGAACTCTCTTAGTGTCTATCTATAAATATTTTAAACTCTCCCTCATTGTTGAAGGGCAGTTTTGCTGGATATAGGATTCTTGGTTGAAAGTTTTTATCTTTTTGTGTCTTGAATATATCATAACACTGTCTTCTCACCTCCATAGTTTCTACTGAGAAATCCACACTTAGTCTTATTGAGCTACTCTTGTATGTGATGGATGGCTTTTCTCTTGCTGCTTTTAGAATTCTCTTTGTCTTTGACACTTGACAATCTTTTTAGCAAGTGTCTTGGAGTAGGTCTATTTGGATCACTTCTGTTTGTCGTATGCTGAGCTTCTTGGACCTGTAATTTTATGTCTTTCATAATAGTTTGGAAATTTACATTGATTATTTCCTCTATTATTCTTTCTGCCTGTTTTCCCTTCTCTTCTCCTTCTGGGACACTTATAGCACGTATATTCATGTGCTTCATGTCATTCAGTTCCCTGAGCCCCATCTCATATTTTTCCATTCTTTTCCCTATCTGTACTTTTGTGTGTAGAATTTCAGATGGCCTGTCCTCTATTTCGGTATTCCTTTCTTTTGCATCTCAAAATCTGCTCCTGTATCTCCATTGTGTTTTTCTTCTTTTCTATTATGCATTTCATTCCATAACTTCTGCCATTTGTTTTTTCAAGCTTTTGAGTTCTTCCTTATGATCACCCAGTGTCTTCTTTATATCCTTCATCTCTTTTGTCATGTTTTCTTTCAACTTGTTGATTTGATTTAGAAGATTTGTTTGAACATTTTTAATTAGTTGTTTCAGCTCTTGAATCTCAGTTAAAGTGTTAGGTTGTTCCTTTGACTGAGCCATATCTTCATGTTTCCTTGTGTGGCTCATGATGTTTTGCTGTCTAAGCATCTGATTTTCTTGATTAGTTTATTCTGGAGGTTGTTTTCTCTCTTTTGTCTTGCTTTTTCTTGTTGGTTTTCTCTGATCTCTATATTTCTTTTTCTCTCACCGGTCAGTTGCTAGTATTCCCTTGCACTTTCTGGACTTTCCAGCAGATGGCACTGTTCAGTAATTTAATCATCCTCAGAGGCTGCTTGCCCTCCAAGCACAGGCTGTGTCTACACGGTGAGCTGAAACTTCAGGATTCCTATGTCCTCACTTTGCTGGCCAAATTCTGGCCCAATGTGGGGCTCCACCTGTGGCAAATTACTCCCTCTGCTGACTCAGTACTCCAGCTGTCCCCAAGGCGAGGAAGTACTGCTGGCTGCTGCTTCCCTCAAGGGTCGGGGAAGGCCTTTCAGACCCGGGGCTGGACACGTAGTCTCTGTGCACATTTTCTTTGTCTCTTTGTCCCTCACTGACCTGGGCCTTGAATTGTCCTCCCCTGTCCCCCAGTTTTTCAAACAGTGGGGGTATTTCTCACTATAGTGAGAATTTTAAGAACTGTGTCCCTGGTGGGAGAGTTCTCATCTGCTGATTCTGTGCCTTTCCTGCACTGAGCCTGAGTGACGTGGAGGGGAGAAGACTGGCTTATCTGGGACACAAGATTCCTACCTGATATTTCTTCTCTTTCTTTAATTTGGCATCTGCAGGGTCCTTCTCCAGTCTATATCCTCCTCCAGGGTTTCAAACAATTCAGAATTGTCCTGTTTTTTTCATTGAATCTCTTGAAAGGAGTTTTCAGTAGCTATTAATGTTACCATGTTGATGACATCACTAGATTCATTCTTGACCCTCCATTTACTTGAGTCTCAATCACTATTCAGAGTATAATTTATCTTCTTCTTGACATACATCTTTAGCAGTTAATATTTCCTCTTGGTAATAAACTTATTTTTTAAAATAATATTTTGAATATAAATTACCTTGACTTTGTTGTTGAAATATGGTCTGGTTGTTTCAAAAATTATAAACTAACAAATATTTTCCCTCAGGAAATTGACTAAACTTTTCCACTGTTTTCTGTTGTTGCCCTTGAGTAGTCTGAATTCAGGCTAAAGGATATTATTTTCTAGTTAATCTGCCTTTTCCTTCTGGTTGTTTTTAATATCTTCATTTGAGTCTGTGCTCTACTATTTAACTTCCATATGTCTAAGGGTATATTTCTTATTTTTTATATTGTTTTCAGTTTTTTGGTCTCTCTGAATTTGAGAATAAATGTGTTTCACTAATTTGGGGAAGTTCTCAGTCATTCCCTTGGAATGTTGCTTGTCTCCTGTATTTGCTCTATTTTCTTTTTTTGTAGACCTAGTTCTATTTTAGACATTTCCTCTGCCTCTCTCAGTCTTTGTCTATGTTCTTTTCTGAAGATTTTTTAATGCTATTGAAGTACATTCTTATACATTTTTTAATTTACCTTTTTTATATAAAATCATTTTAAACATACTTTTTAAAGGTTTGATGTTCACTAACTCAACCATCTTTCTTTCTGACACATTTTTCTTATAGGCTCTCATACATCATAACTAGTTGCATTATGTATACTTCATTGTATTTTTAGAATTGGAGAAATCCTATGAGCCCCAAGCTGCAGGTATATTCTCTCAATGATATGTCATTTTTTTTTTCTTTTGATGAGGTACTTTGGACCACTACCAAACTGTGGCCCCTCTTAAGTTCCTTTCTGGTTTTGGAACTCCCTGGCTCATTCCAGTACTGTATATTTGAATTCATAACTGCATGAAGATACAACTTGTATTATGATTTCTGGAGGAGACATTTTCCAATCCTCCAGATTCCAGACCAAAGCAGTCAAGTGTCCTTTAAAAAACAATATCAAAAAACAAAAACAAAACAAAACAACCACAACAAAAAGCAAATCAACATCACTTTACCTCCCAGTTAAAGTCCCCCATAATATTTCCCTTAATTTTTGGTGGTGTTCATCTATGTATTTAAATGGATGTTTGTCATTTTATCCCAATATTTTCTAGTGTTTGGTAATGGGAAATTTGGGGGGACTTTTTGATCTTTTATTTTATTATAAAAAGAGGTCAGACTAATATTTGTTTGTGTAGAAAGCTTAATATATTAGAATTTACCAAGACCTAGACACTCAAATGAGCTACAAATGGAAAACATAGTAGATGAAAAGAGATTTTTCAGGCATCTCTTAGGCTTGCTTTCTAGAGTTTAGGCTCATTTTTTCACATTACATCTTTAAGAAGAGAAGACTCATTTAAATAATGTCAAAGTTAAAGAAAATAAACTAAAAAGAAATTGGGCAAAACATCTGCATTGATTTTTTTTTTTTCTCTTTTCAAAGTCACACTGACATTTTCAAGCCTCTCTAGCCCATTCTCTTTCTTCCTGCTTTGGGCCCAGATAACTCAATGTCTTGTGGTGACTAATTTGTCAGTAATAAGAAAATCGTCTATTTCAAATGACAAATACTACTTATTCTTTGTTATTGTGCCAGCTTTTCTGTCTCTAAACTTATTTGTCTTTCTAATAGCTTGGGTTTCATTTGTTTATCTTATTTTTATTAGTGTAATCTGCCAAAACTTAAATTGTTTAAAGCATTTATGTTTTCCATTTATGTAGTGCATCTTGTTTAAGTATTGAGGTTTGATACTGAGATAAGGAAATAATTACAAGGTAATTTAAAAGAAACTGGCAGTACCTACCTCTCTCTCTCTCTTTCTGCTCTCTCTCTCTTTAAGGAAGATGATATTTGTCCAGGAAATAGCAGGAAGCAGATATAATGAGGAAGAGTTCAGCAGAAGTGAATCTGTGGACATATCTCTAACCATTGATAAGTCTTTAAAGTCTTGTCCCTAAATCAAACCTAATGGTTTAGATAGAAAACCAGACACAGAGTTGAACTTCAGCCTTCCCTTTATCCCTACCATTTGTCATAGATCTCAAGGCTCCTCCCATCAAGATTCTGAGTATGTTTCTAGCAGCACCTTTGGATTTTTAGTTTGGCCATGTGACTTGTTTTTCCAATATGATGTGTTAAAGAAATTCAAGACTTTATTCAAAAATTCCAGGCATGAGAAGTTCTTCAGTGCATTCTAACTTGGAGAAGGAAAGCAAAAAGTTTTATGGGGCTTTAATGTGAAGGAATCTATCAAATTTCAGATACGCTTAGCAGGAGAGAATAGGCCAAAGGACAGGTAATGGAATAAAGAGATTGTTCTGGTGGATTAGCAGCCATTGTTTGGGCAGTCTGAAGTTTATCAGGAATGGAGTGATTGTTCTCAATCCTTTGGGCAGTCTGGATTTTATCAAGAGAAATGGAGAGGAACCGTTAGGGACTAAAGTGATGTATAAGCAGAGGAGGGGAGAAGCAATGTGGAGAGCAAAGATGTGAAAGTCATAGTGGAAAATTCCTAAAACTCAAATCCTTTAGGGTCTATCACAGGTGTGACACAGAGGCTTGAGAAAAGTGCTGGCTTTCTTATGCTCCTGCCATTGCCACGGAAGGTATGTGTCTAGGTGAGCCCAGTGGTCCCAGTCGGGGAGAGAGGCTCATTGATGAGAGCATTTTCCAGCTGAGCCCAGTTTAGATCAGCTGAACTGCAACAGCCACAAATGCATGGCTGAGCCCAGAATATACCAGCAGAATAGTCTACTTAAGCCGTAGATCTATGAGAATAAATAATTGTTTTAAGCTCCTGAGTTTTGGAGTGGTTTGTTACAAGTAATTATGTAGCCATAGCAACTGATATAGGAGTTTGAGGTTTTTATGTAATAAATGTAAGTCAATTCCTGTTAGATGTTTTAAATAACTTCCCAGTTGGTTATGCTTAGGGTCATGGTTAGCAGTTTAAGGTGCAGTACCATTTAGTAATAGGTGTATATTTTATTTAGAAGATGATCATTTGTTAGTATAGCTATTGCCATTCTCTTTACCTTGGGCAGATCTTTCTTTTGTATATTACTAGTATAACTCATGTAATTCTTATACAAACTCCTCCAAAGGTGTTCATTTTAATAGAAAAGTTTTTTTTTTTTTTTTTTTTTTTTACATATAGTGTTGAGACACTTAAAAAGAAGGGGGCTATAGGTGCCCAGTAAGTACATATTGTTTGGAATTGAAATCCAAGTAATTGAATTTATTTCACTGAATTCCATTTAATTATCAGTAATATAGAAGATTTGCCTAAGAGAAAAGAAGATGGAAACATGTTTATAAAAGGACTAAAAGACATGTATCTGATTAAATGCTTTAAGAAATAATTTTAAATATGTGATTCATTACTTTTAAATATTCCCAGTGCAGTGTCATGAAGTCTAACTAAATCAACAAATAAAGATTGTTTACTATCTATTTAGACTGTATGACATATATCTGCTTTCCTGTGCTTTATTTGCAATCAAAGGAGGTGGAGTGGAATTGGCAGACTACAGATGCTCTGGGAATGCCAAGACAGAGACTTTGTGGTGGGCTACATAGTCTGAAAAGGTTTCATTGTTTCATATTTTCATGTGTATAGAAATATATTGCTTCCTTCCCTTAATTCAGAGATTAATATCTTCCTATTTTCTCTGTCTTCTCTGCTCATCTTAAACAATTAAACAAAGATGTTAGCTAGAGGCGTAACAGTGGGCAATTGATAATGAATTCATTTTAATGTATCTCAGAATATAACACTTTCCTCATTTTTATGGGATAATTCCCTTTGATGTTTGGATAATTCATATGGGATAATTAAAGGGAACTAGAATCTACACAACAGATGACAGAACACCCAAGAGAGAGACTGGCAGCCTAGACAGAAGTGGGCACTTCTTCCTGCATCTCTAAGTTGATGCTTTCAGATCGATGAAGGTGCAGATGATAGAAAGCCAGGATTATGATTTATACTGACAAAATCTAGTGTAATATATTCAAAACACGTTCTTTACTTTTTGTTTTGTTTTGTTGTAACATAGGGATACATTTTAAAAAAACAACACAAGAAAAGCATGCTTCACATGAAGTGCTAATTTAAAAATTCTTTGATTTGCTCATGATGTAATTTCTTTTGCATGTAGGCTGATGGCTTCAGTTTTCCACAAGAAAGGACATTGAGACCTAAAGACATCCATTACATTTTAAAAATGCTTCTATTCCTATGGCATCAACACATTAATGAACTTTCAATCATGAGGTATCTCCATACAAGAAATAAAATTAGGAGATTTAAAAATTGAATGGTTTTCCAAATTTTTTCTTTTCTACCTCGTAAGTCTTTTGTCAAAGAATAAAAAGTAGACATCCTCAGTGATATACTTTTTTTTTTCATGTTTTCTCCAGCACTTTTATCCCTGTTTATATTTTTCCATACAATTTTATAGAGCTATATTCACATACCATATCATTATCCACATTATACAATCAGCTGTTCATATCATCATGCAGTTGTTCATTTATCACCACAGTCAGCACTAGAACATATTGATTACTAGAAAAAGAGAGTGTTTTTTAATGAATAATAAAAAAAGATAACAAAAAGAAAAATAAAATATCATACAATACAGTATAATAGTAGGGTCAGGCAATAACACCTCTACCAAGAATCCTATAACCCTCCCTTATATTCCCCTCTCATACTTATTTAGCTTTGGTATATAGCCTTTGTTACATTTAATGGAAGCATATTACAATGTTACTGTTGACCATAGACTCCAGTTTGCTTTGATTATATTTTTTCCCCACTACCATCCCCTTTCCAACACTCTGCATTCATTTGTTCTCCTACATGCAAGAACAGTTTTATATTTGTACATTTAGTCACAGTCATTGACCACTCCAGTTTTTGCTAAGTTTAACAGTCCCAGTCTTTATCTTCTATCTTTACCTCAGGTGTCATACATGTTTAGTCCACCTCTTTCACCCTTACACATGGACATCTTTGTTCAGTGCAGTTACAATATTGTGCCATCATCACATAGTACTATGCTATCAATTTCTGGGTCTATACATTCAAGCCTGCTAAACATTCTGTAGTCCTTCAGAATCAAATGCCTAATCTCTACTCTCTTTCTGTCTCCTGGTAGCCTGTGTTATCAGGTTTTAAATCTCAAAGTTTGCTCATTAATTTTAGTTCATATTAGTGAGACCATACAGTATTTGTCCTTTTGTTTCTGGCTAACTTTGCTCAACATAATATCCTCAAAATTCATCCATGCTATTAGGTGTTCAGTGTTTTTGTTCTGTCTTACAGCTATGTAATATTCCACCATGTGTATGTACCACAGTATGTTTATCTACTCATCCACTGATGGACATTTGGTCTGTTTCCATTTCTTGGCTACTCTGAATAATGCAGCAATAAACATCAGTTTACAAATGTCTGTTTGTGTCTTAACTTTCAGTTCCTCTGAGTATATACTTAGTAACAGAATAGCTGGGTCATATGGCAAATCTATACTTAGCTCCCTGAGGAACCTCCACACTGTCTTCCAGAGTGGTTGAACTAGTCTACATTCCCACTAACAGTGAATAACTGTACCTTTTCTCCACATCCTTTCCAGCACTTGTAAATTTCTGTTTTTTGGATAATAACCATTCTGGTAGCTGGGAGATGATATCTCATTGTGGTTTTCATTTGCATTTCCCTGATAGCCAGTGAAGTTGAACATTTTTTCATATGTTTTTGAGCCATTTGTATTTCCTCTTCAGAAAAGTGTCTGTCCATGTCTTTTGCCCATTTTTTAATGGTCTTTCTGTTGTTGAGTTGTAGGATCACTTTATATATTCCGGATATTAAACTCCTATCTAATATGTGGTTTCCAAATATTGTCTTCCATTTTGTAGGCTGCCTTTTTACTTTTTGAACAAATTCCTTTGATGTACAAAAGTGTTATTTTGAGGAGATCCCATTTGTCTGTTTGTTCTTTGGTTCCTCACACTTTGACTGTAAGGTCTAGAAAACCACCTCCTATCACAAGATCTTTAAGATATTGCCCTACATTTTCTTCTAACAGTCTTATGATCTTAGCACCAATGCTTAAGGTTTTGATCCATTTGGAGTTAATTTTTGTATAAAGTGTGACAAAGGGGTCCTCTTTCTTTCTTTTGGAAATGGATATCCAGTTCTCCAAATACCATTTATTGAAGAGGCTGCTCTGTCCCAATTGCTTTGGCTTGACTGCCTTAGCAAAGATCAGTTGTCCATAGATGCGAGAGTCTATTTCTGAACACTCAATTCAATTCCATTGGTCGGTATATCTAGCCCTATGCCAGTACCATGCTGCTTTGAGCACTGTATCTTCGTAATATGCTTCAAATTCAGGAAGTATGAGACATCCCACTTTGTTCCTCTTTCTCAAGATATTTTTGGCTATTCGGGCAACATTGCTCTTCCAAATAAGTTTGGTTATTGGTTTTTCTATTTCTTCAAAGTAAGTTTTTGGGATTTTAATTGGTATTGCATTGAATCTATGAATCAGTTTAGGTAGAGTTGACATCTTAATTATATTTAGTCGTCCAATCCATAAGGGTATGTTCTTCCATTTTTTTTAGGTCCTGTTCAATTTCTTTTAGCAGTTTCTTGTAGTTTTCCTTGTATAGGTCTTTTGTGGCCTTCATTAAGTTTATTCCTAAATACTTGATTCTTTTGGTTGCTATTGTAAATGGATTATTTTTATTTCTTCCTCTTGTTGCACATTACTTGTGTATAAGAACACTACATATTTTTGTCTATTGATTTGCTATTTTCATTGGTTAGTTCTAATAGCTTTGCTGTAGATTTTTCTGGATTTTCTACATATAGAATTGTCATCTGCAAACAGTGAAAGTTTTACTTCTTCCTGTCCAATTTGGGTGCCTTTTATTTCCTTTTTCTTGCCTACTTGTTCTAGCTAGAACTTCCAGCACAATGTTGAATAACAATAGTGACAGTGGGCATCCCTGTCTTGTTCCTGATCTTAGAGGGAAAGCTTTCAGTCTCTTCCTATTGAGTAAGAAGTTAGCTGTGGGTTTTTCATGTATTGCCTTTATCAAATTGAGAAAATTCCCTTCTCTTCCTATCCTTTGAAGTGCTTTCATCAAGAAAGGATGTTGAATTTTGTCATATGCATTTTCTGAATCAATCGAGATGATCCTGTGGTTCTTCTGCTTTGATTTACTGATGTGGTGTATTACACTAATTGATTTTCTTGTGTTGAACCAGCCTTGCATACCTGGAATAAACCCCACTTGGCCATGGTGTATAATTCTTTTAATGTGCTGTTGGATTCTGCTTGTGAGTATTTTGTTGAGGATTTTTGTGTCTATATTTATTAAAGAGATTGGTCTATAATTTTCTTTTTTTTTTTTTGTAGTATCTTTGTCTGATTTTTGGTATTAGGGTGTTGTTGGCTTCACAGAATGCGTGGGGTGACTGTCCCTCCTCTTCAATTTTTTTTGAAGAGTTTGAGCAGGATTGGTATTAATTCTTTCTTGAATGCTTGGTAGAATTCACATGTGCACCCATCTGGTCCTGGGGTTTTCTTTTTGGGGAGCTTTATCATGACTGACTCAAACTCTTTATTTGTGATTGGCTTGTTGAGGTTGTCTATTTCTTCTTGAGTCAGTGTTTGTTGTTTATGCTTTTCTAGGAAGTTCTCCATTTTGTGTAACTTGTCTAGTTTATTAGCATATAGTTTCTCGTAGTATCTTCTCATTATTTCCTTTATTTCTGCAGGGTCTGTAGTTATGTTTCCTTTCCCATTTCTGATTGCATTTATTTGCACCTGTGCTCGCTCTCTTTCTCTCTTTCTCTCTCTCTCTCTCTCTCTCTCTCTCTCTCTCTCTCTCTCTCTCTCACGCTCTCTCTTTCTCTCTGTTAGTCTAACTAGGGGTCCATCAATTTTGTTGATTTTCTTAAAGAGCGAACTTCTGGTTTTGTTGATTCTCTCTATTGTTTTCCTGTTCTCACTTTCATTTATTTCTGCTCTAATCTTTGTTATTTCTTTCCTTCTGTTTGCTTTAAGGTTAGTTTGCTGTTCTTTCTCTAGCTCCTCCAGGGGGACAGTTAATTCCTCATTTTTTGCTCTCTCTTCTCTTTTAATATAGGTTTTTAGGGCAGTAAATTTCCCTCTCAGCACCACCTTTGCTGCATTCCATAAATTTTGAAATGTTGTGTTTTCATTGTCATTTGCCTCAAGGTATATACCAATTTCTCTTGTAATTTCTTCCTTTACCCACTGGTTTTCTAAGAGTTCATTATTTAGTCTCCACATATTTGTGAATTTTACAATTTTCTGCATGTTATTTATTTCCACCTTCATTCAGTTATGATCTGAGAAAGTGTCTTTTATAATACCAGTATTTTTAAATTAGTTGAGACATGCTTTGTGACCCAACATGTGGTGTATTATAGAGAATGTTCCATGAGAAAAATGTGTATCCTGCTGTTGTGGGGTGTAGTGTTCTATAAATGTCTGCCAAGTCTAGTTCATTTATCATATAATTTAACATCACTGTTTCCTTATTGATCCTCTGTCTAGATGTTCTATCCATGGAGGAGAGGGTTGTACTGAAGTCTCCAACTATTATTGTAGATATATCTACTTCTCCTTTCAGTGTTCTCAAGTTTGCCTCATGAATTTGGGGGCACTCTGGCTTGGTGCATAAATATTTATGATAGTTATGTTTTCTTGATTAATTGACCCTTTTATTAATATATAGTGTCCTTCTTTTCCTCTTTTAATTATTTTACTTTTGAAGTCTAATTTGTTTGATATTAATATAGCTACTGCTGCTTTTTTTCTGGTTGCTGTTTGCATGAAATATCTTTTTCCAACCTTTCACTTTCAGCCTATTTTTGTCTTTGTGTCTAAAGTGAGTTTCTTGTAGACAGCACATAGATGGGTCCTTTTTTTTAATCCATTCTACCAGTCTGTGTCTTTTTATTAGGGAGTTTAATCCATTAACATTTAGTGTTATTACTGTAAGGGCAGAACTTTTTCTACCATTTTGTCTTTTGGATTTTATATGGCATGTCTTATTTTTTCCTCTCCCTCCTTTTACCTTTTCTGATAGTCTTTATTTCTACACCATTCTCCAAACCTGTCTCTCCTGTCTTTTCCTATCAGCCTGTAGCACTCTTTTGTATTTCTTGTAGTGCCAGTCTCTTATTCACAAACTTTCTCAGTGTCTGTCTGAAAATATTTTAATCTCTCCCTCATTTTTGAAGGACAGTTTTTCCAGATATAGAATTCTTGGTTAGCATTACTTTTCTTTCAGTATCTTAAATATATCATACCACTGTCTTCTTGCCTCCATGGTTTCTGTACATAGTCTTATCAAGCTTCCCTTGTATGTGATGAATTGTTCTTGTTTTCAGAACTCTCTCTTTGTCCTTGAAATTGGGCAATCTGATCAGTAAGTGTCTTTGAGTAGGTCTTTTGGGGTCTATTCTTTTTGGGGTGCACTGTTCTTGAATCTGTAATTTTCTGTTTTTCATAAGAGTTGGGAAATTTTCAGTGATTATTTATTCTATTATTCTTTCTTCCCCCTTTCCCTTCTCTTCTCCCTCTGGGACAACCATAACACATATATTTGTGCACTTCATGTTGTTACTCAGCTCCCTAAGACCCTGTTCATATTTTTCCATTCTTTTCACCATCTGTTCTTTTGTGTGTATGAATTCAAATGTCTGGTCTTCCAATTCACTGATCCTTTCTTCTGCCTGTTCAAATCTACTGTTGTATCCTTCCATTGTCTTTTTCATCTCCTCCATTATGCCCCTCCTTCCCATAAATTCTGCCATTTGTTTTTTCAAGTTTATGACTTCTTCTTTATGGTCATTCAGTGTCTCCTTATATCCTTCATTTCTTTTGCTATAGCTTCCCTCAGTTCATTGACTTGATTTTTGAATTGATTTAGGAGATTTGTTTGAACATCTTTAATTAGTTCTTCCTTCAGTTCATTGAATTGATTTAGCATTAGTTGCCTCAACTCCTGTATCTAGGTTGAACTCTTACTTTGTTCCTTTGGCTGTTCCATATTTTTGTGTTCCCTAGTGTGGCTCATTATCTTGAACTGTCTAGGCATCTGACTTTCTTGATTAGTTTATTCTGGAGCTTGTTTTCACTCAGGTTTTCTTACTGGTTGGCTTTGTTCTCTAACCTTTGGTATTTAGTTCAGCTTATTCTAAGCCTCTAACTTAGGTTCTATTTAGTTGAGCAGAGGTTTTCACCTCTGGTTTTCCTGTTTCTTGCCCTGCCTCTATGTAGCCCTTTTGTGTGAGGGTTTCCTCAGATATGGTCAACCCCAGTCAGGTTTTCCCAGTCCAGAAAGGCCCAGGTCTCAGGTGGAGTGTATGGAGTTTCCTTGAGAATGAGATCCTCCTGTGATGCCTTTAGACTGTGTGCTTTTCCTGTGTTTTCCATCAGGTGGCACTTACCAACCTGCAGCTCTACCACCAGTGTGAGGAGGTATGGAAACTTTAGTTCTGGTGACTGTGACCCTGTTGGGGGCATGGCTGACTGAATCTGGTTTCTGAATTCCAGCCCCTGGGGCCTGAGTTCCCCAAAGGATGGCTGGCACTGGATCTGGGCCATGTCCCCCTTTTCTTGGGAAGTTATGGTCTTCATCAAATTTTCTCTGCTACCAGACTTATTGCTTTGTCTCTCAGAGCTATCTTAGCTCTGCTCTTGCCTGGGCCCAAATTGCAAGTCTTTGAGGCTTTCTTTAATGGGCTTCTTAGAGTTATTTAAAAAGAGAGAGAAAAAGATTAAAAAAAGAGAAAAGAAAAGAAAAGAAAAAAGGAAAAGAAAGACCCAGTATAGACTGAAGAAAAGTCCTTTAATTCAGTCTTTGCAGTTCTGATGGGCTATTGAAATGCAAAAAGAGGAGTTGGAGGCAATTAAAGAACAATCAAGAAATCAGAAAATCTGGCTTTTCAGAGAAGGGCCCTGGCCCCCTGGGTTTGCATATGTGCCTGATTCTGTTTGAGCCCATCCCTTCTCTGTATTATGTTGATCCCTAACTCCAAAAGTCTCTGTTTTTATTTTTGTTTGTTTTTTTTTTTTTTTTTTGGTTTGTTTTTTGCTGTTTTTGCTAGCCCTATCTCCTCTCCACCAGGCTGACTGCTCCCAGATTCTCCAGTGACTGTTCTCAGTTTATGTATGGTTGGAGTTTTTGTCCAGTAGTCTGAGTTTGTTAATCAGTGCTGCAACTGCAGTTCTCCTTCCTGGTTCCCAGCACTGATGGCCCCTCCTCCCCTCAGGATTGTGCCTGGCAGGGAGGGGCACGGACCCCCTGGCTGTGAGAACTTACAGATTTCACTGATTTCAGCTGCTCCAGGTGTTTGTGAGTGTTGTATGAAGTATGTCCAAACTCAGATTCCTCTGCAGTGTCTGGTCCACGCTGTTCCTGGGTATCTACCAAATACCCCAGAGAAGTAACTAAAACCCACACCTCACCTCTCCACCATCTTGTCCCACCTCCAACAAATATACTTTTGCAGGCCAACCATAGATGTATGCCTCAACTATGTATACTATGGCACAGAATATACACACTGAGACTTAAATGACAAGAAATGTGTTTCTTTTGATTAAATTAGAACAAAAGTAAGCTCCTGGTCTTACTTAGGTCCTCAAGCCAGTGTTATAATACCATTTTACAATAATGTGGCACAAATTGAGCAAGCTGTAACAATCCTTTTATCATCTTTTAAGTTACGAAATTTTATTTCAGTACATTAACATACCCTGATGACTACGTGACGTTTTGGAACTTAGAGAATTCTGGTGTATTTTTCAGAGCAAGTCAGCTAGATACATTTATCAGAGGCCAAAATACTGAAAGTTAGCCTTTTCTTATTTAAGTCATTAGGCTTGGGGGAAATAAGCACTTGAATTAGGAGAAGGTCCAGGTGAGAGTATGTTCAAAATACTCATATTTCATTGAATCATTGGGAAAAAGGAAACTTCATGAGAATTTACATTTTTATTCACCTGAAAATAATTATATCTTGCTGATGAATCCCGTCTTTCATTATTATGAATTTCCCCTATTTACCTCTAGTAATACTTTTATCTTGAACCCTATTTTATCTGTTATTACTATGGCTGTAATAGTTTATTTTGGTTAGTGCTTGCATGGTATGTTTCACCATTATATTCAAGCTTTCTGTACACTCTATTTTAGATGTGGCTCTCTTAATCACCATAGGGTTAGATTTTTAATCTATTTTGCCTACCAATATTTGTCTTTTAACTAAAGGATGCAGACTATTCATAATTACTATAATTTCTAAAATATTTTAGTTTAAATTCAACATCATGTTTTGTGCTTTTTATGTATTTCTACTCTTCCTTTTCTCCCCTTATCCTCTCTTGGGCTAACTATGGGTGTTTGAGGACAAATTAAAAAAAAATTATGATAATTATGGATTCCCAGGGAATTGCAAAAACATTACAGAGAGGTCATGTATACTTTTCACCCAGTTTCCCCCCCAATGATTATGTCTTGTAAAACTATAATATCAAAACTAGGAAATTGGCATTGATACAATGTGCATGTTTGTCTATGCCATTTTGTCACATGTGAATATTTACATAACCACAACCAATATCAAGACATAAACTAGTCCATCATTACAGTGATCTCTCATGCTACCTCTTTTTAGTCACATCCATACCCCTCCTCCTCACCATTACAAACACAATGCAACTATAATTAATCTGTTCTCCATATTGGTAATTTTGGAATTTTGAGAATCTTAAATAAATAGAATTCCATTTTGATTGATCTATAGTGTTTCTGAGTATATCCCTTTGTGTAAATTTTTTAGTGTTTGCTCTAAGTATTACATTATACATATATATAACTTACCACATTATATGCATATTGACACTTTACCAATTTGAGCAAAGTGTAAAAATCTTACATCCCTTTAAGTCCTTTTACTGACCTTTTATAGTAAATTGTTTACATATTTTCTCTACATACATTAAGAATCATATTAGACAATACTATATTTTTTGCTTCAACCATCAAGCTTATTTGAGAAAACTTCAGAAGAGAAGGAAAGTTGATTGTATTTATCATTGTTTCACTCTTAACACTGTTCCATCTTCCTTGCTGATGCACAAAAATCTTTCCTTTATCATTTCCTTCCTGCTTCAAATAACTCCCTGTAGCCATTGTTTTACCAAGCATCTGCTAGTGATGAATTCTTTTAGTTTTCCTTCATCTGAGAACATCTTCGTTGCCTCTTCATTCTTATAGGATATTTTACAAAATATAAGATTCTGTGTTGACAGTTCTTTCTTGTTCAACACTAAAAAAAAATGTATGTCACCTCCTTAGTCCCTCAATGGTTTCTGATGAGAAATGCATTGCTGACATTCTAATTGATTTTCACTTATATGTAATGTATCATTTCTTTATCCATTCTTTCTAGATATTTTCTTTGTCTTTAGTTTGCAGGTTTGACTATGATGTCTCTTGTCAAGAAATCTTTAGGACTCCCTCAGTTTCTTGAATCTGTAGGTTTTTGCAGATTTGGGAAGTCTTCTACCATTATTTCTTTGAGTATTTTTTCAGTTATGCCCTCCCTTTCCTCTCCTTCCAGGACTTCCAATGACATGAATGTTAAATATTTTATTGTAGTCCCACAAGTCCCTGAGTGTCTGCTCATTTTTTTCCCAGTCTGTGATGGTTTGAAGCTGTACATATCCCAGAAAAGATCGTGTTCTTTTAATCCCTTCCCATTAGTGTAGACTATTGTAGGTGGGCCCTTTTGACTAGGTTGTTTCAATTGAGATGTAACCCACCTCATTCAAGGTGAGTCTTATTCCTCTTGCTGGAGTCCTTCATAAGAGGATAAAAGGCAGAAAAAAAAAGCCACAGAGAAGCTTAGAGAGAAGGACACATAGAAGCTAAGAGAAGCAGAAGTTAAAAGAGAGAAACATGCAGAAGCTTCAAGAGGAAACCACAGAAGCCTGAAGTTGAAAGCAATGAAAGCTGGAGAAGAAGGGCCAGCAGACTTCGCCATGTGCCTTGCTGATTTGACAAAGGAGCCCAAGCTTGCTGGTAGCTGATCTTTGGGGAGAAGATATCATCCTGTTGATGCCTTGATTTGGACATTTTTCACAGCCTCAGAACAGTAAACTTGTAAGTTAATAAATCCAGCTCATTTCTGGTATTCTGCATTTCATCAACTTTAGCAATCCAAAACAAATCTATTCTCTCTCTGTTATTCTGACTGGGTAATTTCTATTGTTACGTCTTCATGTCTAATAATCTTTTCCTCTATTCTCTATTCTGCTCTTGAAATCATCTCTTTAATTTTTGTATTTTTGTTGTATTTTGCAATTTTTAAATTTCCATTTTCTTCTTTTATCTCTTCTATTTCTTTGCTGAGATTTTATATTCCTTAACTAAGACTATCTAATTGTTATTAATCTCAAGAGTATTCATAATTGTGTATTGAAGCAGTTTTATGATGGCTGCTTAAGGTTCTTGTCAGATAATTCCAACATCTCTGTCACCCCTGGGGTTGGCTTCTGTTCATTGTCACACAGGTTTGAGTTTCCTGGTTCTGCATATGATGAGTCATTTTCAGTTGAAGCTTGGACATTGTGGTGGCTGTTTTAAGAATCTGAATATTATTTAAAAGTTCTGATTTTATCAGGCCTCAGATGCTGCTTTGGTCAGGGAGGGGCAAAGTCTTTGTGCTGCCATGTGGTGACAGAAGTTCAGATTTCCCACTTGGTCTCTATTGACACTAGTGGTGGAGGTGCCTCAGTGCTGCTGGGCCAGAGTGGGAGCTCCAGCTCCCCTCTCTGTCTCCGTTGACATACCATGGCTGGAACAGGGAGGAATAACTCATTACTGCTCCCTTCATGGCTCTGATGAGTTGGGAGTGAAGCCCCTTACTTTTGGGCAGGGTTGAATGTTCCATTGTGCCACCTTTTCCTCTCTGATGTCATGCCAGTGCGGGAGGGGCATCTCATTACAGCTGGGCTAGGGTAGAAACCTGCCAGGCCTTTACTAGCATATGTGGGGGTGGGGCTGCACTTCAGCTAGTGATGTTTGGCTGGTGTAGGGTGGTTATTGTCTAAAAGTTTTCTGTCTTGCTAAGATGCCCCCTTTCCTGGCCCTTTGGTAGAGAGTAGGCTTTATGGAGATTTTTATTGATCTACATTTGTTGGTGTTTCCTGGTTGTTGGCTTCTGTAACTCCCAGACTGGGATAAATGAGGCAAAATAAAAATCTGGAAAACTCATAGACTTGTTCCCCAGGTCCCAAGAGTCATAGCTAAGTTCCCTTCTCTCCACTTTTCATAGTCTTCTTGTGTTCGTTTCATATATAAGGCTTGGGTCTTTTAGCTGTACTTAGTGGGGGAAACAAGTGTGTCTATTCCATCTTGTCCTAGAACCACAAATCCTGTATTGATTATTTTTAATAATTGCATTTCTCTTTTTTTTTTAATGCTTTGGAATTTTCATTCTGTTAAATAATAAAATACAGATATAAAGTTGATCAATACTTTTACCCTCCTGGATAATACAATGAACTCCTGCTAGTTTGGCCCAATTTAACCTTTCTCCCCCAAATTATTTGCAATTGTCTCATGTATTTTAATTTTATATTTGAAAGCCTCACAAGTTATCATTTTTTATTGTTTTATACAAGAATGTCAGATAATTTCATCCAAGTATTTGCTCCTTATTCCTTCTTGCATCATACTTTCCATGTGACTTTATTTTTAATGCTGCTTAGAGCGCATTATAAAGAATTTACAGTGTGGGTCTATTGGCAGCAAATTATTTCAGTTTTTATTTGTCTGAAAATACCTATTTTTACTGTTATCATTAAAAGATAATTCTACTGGGTATATAATTCTGGGTTAGTGATTATTTCTTTTAACACATTAAAGCCATCTTTTCACTTCCTTTTTTGCTCCTTTAAAAAGGTGATCTGTCATTTTTCTTTTGTTGTTTTAAAATATGACCTTTGTTTTTGGTTTTCTATAGTTTAATTATGCTATGTCTAATTGTGGATGGCATTCTATTTATTTATTTATCTTGTAATTCATTGGAATTATGAATATGTGGATATGGCTATTTCATTATGCAATATTCTCAGCCACTTTATCTCCAGCAAATGTCCCCTTCTTATTTTCTCTCTCTTTTCTTTCTGGAACTCTGACTCAGCTCATATAAATCTCTTCAATATGTACTTTATGCCTTTTATACTTTCCCATATATTTTTCTTCTTTATGATTCTCCAGGCTTGCATCTCACTAATTCTCTGTCTATGACTAAATGTCTACCTTTATCTTTATATATGTATTGCTGTTAAATTCATCCAATGAGTTCTTAATTATGATTATTATGGCTTTTACTTCTAAAGGTTGGATTTGTTTTGCTAGATTTCTATTTCATAATTTCCTGCAGATATTATATTTCATTTCTTTAAGTATAGTAAGCTTATTATTTTATAGGTTGTGTATGATAATGAAAATACCTAAAACTTGATGAGTCTTTTTAGATTTTATTTAATTAATAAATAATTAATTTTCTTTGTCTGTGTTTGCTCATTTCCACCCATGCTATCATGTTTTCTATTGTGCCTGGGTGTTTTTAATTGTGTCAGATCATTGTATGTAAAAATATGTTTATCAGATTTGTTGAGGTTTCTTCCTCCAGAGAGAATTTGTGTTTGCATCTGCTATGTGATTTAGTGTATCACTAGTTCAATATCATCTAAATCCAAGTTCCAGGTTTAAGAGTACTTGTTGGCTTTTAATTCTGGTATCACAGAATAAGGGTTTAGACTTTGAGTGTTCCAGATTATTGTGTTAAGTTTCTTTTATTAGACTTCACCTTTTATAGGCATAAAGTTTGATTTTATTTCTTCTTACCCACAGGGCTGACAAAAGAAAATTCAAATTGGCTAGGATAGGCAAATGTCATCCAGTTAAAAACAGCCTTCATACTTGTTTACCTCTCTTTGTTCTCATTTTCCTTTTGTTTTTATCCTAGTGGTTCCTTATTATCTTTTCAGGTTGCCCCTATTTTTGAGATTTCAGAAATATTCCTTTTCTTGGTTTAAGTTATTTTCAGTGATAGAGAGATAGTCTGCATAACTTAGCCATTACCAGAGAGAAGAAACCCCTTTACAATATGACAGACCACAGCAAATTTCTAAAGTTTAAAAACTAATAGAAACACACGTGTATTTAGGAAAACTAAACATCTTCAGCTTAAGACTTGGAAAGGTGAATTTAGACTTATTGGGCAATTTTCTGATTTAATAAGGTTCTTAGATTTTTGAGCTCCTAGTGACATCCATTTGAAGATCTTTTGAGTCTCCTATTGACTTAGATATGTATTTATTTGTAATTTTATTGCTTGGGTGACAATACTGAATGATGTTTTTCCTTTTTTTTTTTTTTTAATAATCAGAGCAGGTCCTAGAACTCTCAGGAAATAATGCTGATGGCTTACATTTTTGAGAATATGGTTTGATAAGGATAAATTAAACTGTGATGCTTACAGCTAAGCAAGGCAAACATCATACAGGAAAAAAGGAAACATGCATTATAGAGCAGGAAATGCAAAACATAAACTGGAATTTATAGCCTCATCCTCCATTCATTTACTCCCACAGGTTTCTCACTGGAAAAAGATCATTCAAGTTCCTATTTTGAAGTTGAAATTAGAATTTAAAGTCTTGAATTGCAGAATGTAAGAGAATTTGCCTGAACTTTGTATCCCAGTGGCAAGAAATAGCTGGGAAAAAGACTTTGGCCTAAGAGTATGGCTCTTGATGGGCAGTTTCTGGTGGGCATGATTCCAACACATCCAGGAGGCCATTCAGTGATGGGGAGAACAGCAAACAACATTCTGAAATAAGAGCAGAGAACAAGCTCATGTCAGTGCAGGGCCAAGGATGGGTGTGTGCATGTCTGTTGAAAGCCTGCTACAGGCCAGATACCATACCAAGTGCCAGGGGTAGAGGAATAAGTGAAACACGTTTCTCACCCTCATAGATTTCCAGTCCAAAATAAAAGGCAGACATATCACAAAATATTAATTAAAATCTAATGTCAAACACTGAAAAGAAAAAAAAAGCACATGTATTTCCTGGCATGAATTGGAAGGATTAACTAAATTGTTTCTAGCTATTTTTGTTCTACACAAACTCAGGTTGGTATAACTCTTTATGCCTTTGGTTTACATTGATTTCAGTACTGTGAAGGATTTCGTTCTTGATCCTTACTAAAATATGTAAATATACATTAAGAAGTTGTATATTCACTTTCAGAAGGTAGCATGACATCTGACTTTCTGGCTAATGTCACAAAAATGAATTTTTAATCTATTTTCATACAGCACAACATATACAAACATGCAGCAAGTTTTCAAAAAGTCAGTCTGGAAAAATCATAGTCCAATTTAGGAAAGTATTGCCTATTTCCTGTTAATGTGTCCAAATTTTATACATGGTATATCCCAGATCCAACTCACTTAGGCTTGTTACACTTAGGCTCATTAGTATCAGTTTGTGCTATTTACGGTGACATTTCACGCCTGTTGAACTATAGACAGAAATAAAAAATGGATGAGAGCAAACATAAATTTTTTCCTGTGGAATTAATCATATTTCAAAATAGCTTCGTTCCACTATGATGTGATCTAATCCCTTTTGTATGCTGATGGGACTCAACCCAGAAGCCTCTAGTTTAATGGTGTTCCTTTTCTAAGTACCAATGATTTTGTTATCACTGACCTGTTTACTGAGTCCTAAAAAGCCCAGGGTTAAAAGTGATCTACGATCTCACTGCTTATGAGAAAGTAAAATGTACTTTCTAAATTCAGGTCAGTGGGCTTCGGTGGGAGGTATGGCTTTGGTTGAATATATGGTCCCATCCTTTAGAAAGCTACAGTCTGTTCCCCCAGATTTATTTCTTGCAAACACTTTTTATTTTCAGCCAGACAAAAACTGATCTTCAGCAGAATCAAAATAGTCAATTTTCTTATCTGACTGTTTGATATGGATGATTTCTATTTTCTTGCTGATGAATATTATGTGTAAGAATATTTATACATGCTGTCCTATACATGCGTATATGATACAAACACATACATATATAAACAAGGTCTTCAGCATGGCCTGCCATCCGTAAGAAACATGTAGGTGACTGTAAATCTATGAATATTCATTCCTGTATTTGTTCAAGTAGCAGAAAGGAAAACAAACAAATCCTGTTTTAATTTCTTCTAAAAGACCATAGAATTCCTAGCCAGAGTTAAGAGTTTCAAAAACTTCAACAATTATTGTAATGGTGATGTGAAAAACAGACATATAGAAAAATGTTTTCTAGCCTGGAGTAACTCAGATATGATGTCAGAATCAGCAGTTAATTCCTCTCTGTACTCACTGCACACTCATAAAATGAAAATAATATTGCCCTACAACTTCCTGGAAAGGAATGTTCTTCAGTTGAAGATTTGGAAGAAATTTTACTTTATATGTGTTAGGAAAAGGCACTTAAGGCAGAGAGGTAAAATTGGCTAAAGCTCAGGAAGCATAGTAGAAATTGGCAGAAACCAATGCCTCTGCATCACTTCATCTTTGGGCACTTATTGAGTACATTTAGTATTCAAGAGAATTAGCAGAGGGTCAATCTGAAGGACACCACATACACTTCCTGTTTTTTTCCTTGTCAAATGACTGAAGGGGAAAATTAAATCACTTTTCATTAGAAGATGAAATATGATTACAATATGTATCCACCGCAGGTATTTAAAAATTGCAAGATATGTAACCTTCCATATTAATACTGAGCAAGCCATAAAATATAAGTACTTTCATATGTTAGATGACATATAAATGATCCACACAGATTACAGTTTTTAAATATAGTTGAGGGTGTTCATTAGAAATTTAAGTAAGTTTATTACTTTCCTCTCTGCTATTTTAAAGAAGATAGCAGAAAAAATGTCTTACTCAAAGAGAATTGTGTGTTAGGGTATTTTGAAATTCAGACACCGAAGTCAGTGGGCATTCTTCATACGTTAAAGATTAATTACTTATATATTCAACACCCTCATGAGCATTATGTTAAATAAAAAGTAGCCCTTTGGAGGCTAAGTTGTGAATTTTAAGGGCTGTATGATAACACGCAGATACACTTAAATGTAGTATTCTGAAGTAGCTGAAATTGAATAAGACACTTCTCAGACTGTATGCATGGTATTTAAATACACACACCTCTGATGGTACTTAAAGATCATACAAATCTTCTCACTGAATGAGAAGTGTCTTTCCAAATGGTCTTACTAACATTATTGTCATTTCCTCATCAACCCACCACTGCCTACAGATGTTACAATATCAGAGAATCAGCAACTAAGACGACTCTAGGGCCAAAAACTAGGCTTCCATATGATCAATCAAGTCTTATGTCACTTAAATTTCTTGATGTATGTTTTGATAACTCCTCTATTTATATGCACAACCTTTGCTTAAGCCCTTCAGTTTAGACCAACTCAAGTCATTTCCATTTTGAAGCCTTCACCATATATAAGAAAAGAACCCAAGATAGAAACACCGTCCTTGCTCTTTCGGATACTTTTATTCTCAGCTTATATTATGGAAAATCATAATCTCTTTTTAATGGCTTTATGAATTTTTAATTATTCCAGATTTATTTATTGAGAATGTCATTGTGGAAATGTCCAGAACATTCCTAAACATAAGATTTAGATCAGTGTAAAGGCTGAGATTCTTCGAATGTACCATGCAGATCTCTGTTTCCATACGGAGAAATAACTGTCCTGATCATCAAAGTTATTGTTGAAAATTATATAAACATGTATTCGAAATGTTTTGAATGGATGTGATCATTATTATATTTAACTGCTGATCACTGAAACTGCCACTGTTGGAAAAATAAGAAGGTGTAGGTATTTCTTTAGTTTGTGATTTGAGATTAATATAGACACATGGCTGAAAACATTCTTAAAAAGAATACACTTCTCAGGTCTTTGAGCCACATTATGTTACTCCAGCTGCTGCCCAGGTACCTGCCCCTGATTTATCCAAATCCCTTCTCTTATATTTAAATACTAGGCTTTTTAACCATTCTCCTATGTTAATGGTACTTGACAACTGCTTCAGAAAACCTTTCTTAACCCCTCCAGCTGGACAGCACAAATTGACTCAACCTATATTTGCTGAGAATCTACGTTGTGCCCGACCCTTTGGCTGTGCTGTGTATTCTTTTTTCTAACCTTCTTTAGTATGTTTTCTGTGCCTTTCCTAGAAAATTCCCTGATCTACCTCAAAGTGTTTTTAAAGCACATCTCATCTCTTACTTTAATGTGTAAGCTCCCGAAACCCAGTCTCTATCTTTGATTTATGTTTAAATTTGCATTATTTCATATTGGGTGCTTAATAGAAAGCTCCTGAATGCATCAAAGAATGAATGAAGAAATGAAGATGATTCCTCAGCTTAATTTTCTTGGATATTTCTGCTTCCAAGATTTGTTCTGATTGTTTTTATTCATTTACAGGCATATTATAGTAACACTCTTAAAATATAGATTAACTTCATGCAATGCTAAAATATCTTTTTACTGTGGTGATTTTTATAGCTTTACTTCCACCTTTCTAACAGTGTTCTTTTCAGGCTTCTCTTTAAATATCAGTGTTTCTTAGGACTCTGCCTTTGGTATTACTTTCTTTTCTTTTTCCATAATTCCCTCTGAGAGGTTTCACCCATTTTCATCGTCCAATGACATTTATTTGAGAATGAATTTCAAGTCTCTAATTTGAATCCAGATTCTTCTCCTAAGCCTTATTTCTGTTTATCCACTATCACTTGGATGACTCAAGTGAATCTTATTTAACATATCC
This sequence comes from Choloepus didactylus, assembly GCF_015220235.1. Taxonomy (NCBI): domain Eukaryota; kingdom Metazoa; phylum Chordata; class Mammalia; order Pilosa; family Megalonychidae; genus Choloepus; species Choloepus didactylus. Next base: position 58,410,623 of record NC_051319.1, on the reverse strand, counting down.
TAATATGAACTCTTCATCTCTGTTATTCCACTTTCCAAATCATTTTCTTTGTTAAAATCCCCTCTCTCAGAGAATGGCATAATGCTCCACTTAGTCGCCCAAGACAGAAACCTGACTCCTATTTCTAAACCTGTCCTCTCCCACCTATATCCACCTATATCCACAACACTAGTCTGTCAATATATCTCTGGAATCTATACACCTCACTACTCTCACTGAACTTTACTACCTCAGACCATTATGATCGCCTTCAAAATTGCAGTAATATCTACTAACTACAACATTGTCTTCCTGTAAGTCCCTGCTCTGCTATCCATTTACCACAGTAGAGTTGAGGAAAATTCCCTAAAAAGCAAACCTGATCAGCTCCTCTTCCTACAAACCTTCCACAGGACCCCTAATGTGCTCAGAATAAAGTTCAAACTCTTTTGCACGGTGTATCTATCATCTATTTACATCTCAGTGTCCTCACTTATCAGTTCCACCCCTGTGCTCACAGCTCTTCTCAGTTCCTGGAGCACATCTTGCTCTCCCCTTTCTATGTGTGGAAACTGGCCTACTCTACACTCCACCCTCATCCCACCCAATTGTGGTGCTGAGGGCTAGTTCCTCCTCAGCTTTCAGATCTTTGATCCTGCATTGCTCATTCACTCTTATGTACTTCCAGTGCTCATTGGTTCCTCCCATCACAGTGCCTTTAAACACAGCTGAATTTCTTTAAAGCTATTTCCTGCCTACTGCTGCCTACAACCGTATGCCTCTCTCGTAACACTATGTTTTACTTTTATATTTACATTATACTTTTTTATACTTAAAAATGCTTATTGGTGCTGCATGTTATTAACACTTCATTATATCTGCAGATGTGCATGTCTTATTATTTACTCACTAGTTGTTTCATGTGTATGTGTGTGTGTGTATATATATATCTTATTCACAAATTTAAAAATGCATTCTTTATGGAAAGACGCATAGACTTTTTAATAATTCGTTGTAATTAGCATCAAATTCATTGGTTTGTAATTTCAGGAATTCATTGTCTTCCCATTTTGAAACGGGCATTTAAAAAATGGTAAGAGAAACATCAAGTAAATAGAAGGCCTTGAAATTCTGTCAGAGAGTTTTCTTAGACATCACGCTAGGGGAGACTTAGAGGTGTGGAGCAGAGTGAATAAGCCCGTGGAAGGGCCGCTGAAGAAACCATTTAGAGACCACTGGAGAAAGCACCCCCTTTCTTATGTAGATGTCGTGACTGGAAAGGTTGCTCTGGACCCCAGAGCCTGAAACTGATGAAAGGTGAAACAAGGCTGACTGTGCCACACAATTCCACCTGCTATTCACTCCTCCTGGTGCGAACTTGTGCTTACAGAAACAGCGTTTGTTGTTAGGTACAATAGCTTAGGTACCGTTATTGCCTTTTTGAAGTTTGGCACTGTGGTGAATGAAGAGAGCCATTCAAATAGAGATTGTCTATCCAGAGCCCAGCAGCTGGCCAGTGGTCCAAAGGCCAGGAGGAATTAAGCTTACCATTTGTCCCTGGCTTCATTCTAATGAAAATGATAAAACTGGGCCCAATTCATAAATAAAGCAAAGGAATGGGAAAAAAATTTAAATGTAGGGTAATTATAACTTTTCAAATTAACCCATTCTGTAATTTAGAATATCCATCCAGGGATTTAAAAATATAATCAACAACTCTGTTTTAAGTAATGAAGGCACCTGTGTTCACTTCCCTGAGACAAATTAAGATCATATTTTTCTTCTTTCAGCATTCCATAGCATGATCCCACTCAGGTATATAGATTCAGAATGATTCACACAAGTATACATGGCTAAACTTAAAATGAAAGTGTGTACAAGTTGTCATTTTCTTTTTTGGTTAGTTTAGAACAAGGCTTCTCTATTGTCTTGAATAATTCAAAGATTTTTTTTTTTTTTCAGAAGAAAAATGAGAGAGGTGATGCAAGCTGAGGTAGACTAGGCATTTCAAATTGACAGCTGTAACCTTGTATAACTAAATCCATCAGAGGCATCCTGTTATGGATATAGTGCTGATTGTTTTCATTTCCTTTTTTATTAAAAAGGTCAGTGTGTCCAATTGGCTGTATGTTGGAGCCCAAGGGAGGTTTGTAATGTTATGCTCCATCTAGTAAGATGTATTAGGACTGTTTATTGAAACACAGTACAAGGCCTTAACCTTTTTTGACTTCTTAGAAAACTTTTTGTGGAGATGGAGTAGAAAAATGCCTACTAGATCGAGAGTAACAACACATCCGAGAGGCTTGCACATTGTCTGCTATGTTTCCTAGTATATGTGGAGTTGAAAATATTTGGAAAGGTGAAGAAATTGTAAGATATCTTCATCTGGTTCAGTAATTAGTTATTGTATAGAATCAATAAAAATAAGACAAACTTTGAATAAAAATTTTCTCAGTAAATAATTGAATTGAGTATGTATGATATGTCAAGACTGCTAGAATTGGATTGGCAAATGCTGGTTATCTTTGGCACTGGAAAGACATATGATTTCTATAACAGTTTTGAAGGGTTAAAAGTAAATCTCCCTTTAAAGAATATAAATCAATCACAGCACCAGAAAAGTTTTCAGGTTTCTTTGCTATGAACACATTAAACACTCTAAGTCAAAATGCTGTTTTAAACTCATAAGAAAAATCAGGACAAAAGAAATACTGTCTGGATCTCTCCAAAGGGAATTCAGAAGGATCAAGATCACAAAATAACTAAAGGCATCATTGCTGAGATTAAGAAAATCAGCATTATATACTGCAAAGCAGCAGAGCCCTTGAAAATATAATAGCTCAGATTAGCTGCAAATACAGCATGGTAAATAACACAGATATACTGGATGCCACGTACACTTTTTTTATAGGCATGCTGGTTATAACTGAGCATCATCGACAAGCGAGACTAGAAATTCAATCCAAATAGAGGAGTAGGAATATCTCTCTAAGAAAGAAATCATCTTTTCCTTTTCTGAGAAGATGAATTAGAAAGGGAAATTAGGAAAAAATTAATTTCTGGAACTTCTCTAAAAACAAATTATTATACCAGGTTTGATAAATCTGACAACCCTTGCAAATGTCAGCATGTTAAGATGGAAGAAAGTTTTCATAAAATGTCATATCTTCTTTAAGCACAGCTTTCATCTTTATCTTTATTAAAAGAACTTTCAAAGACTTAACTTTACATGAATCTTAGGTTTCCCCATTACACTTACAATACTGTCAATTGGTTGATATAACCCCATATGGTCCATGATGCTTTTTATATTACAGAGGACTAATAGCTAGAGATTATTGAATTTAACATATGCCAGGCAAAATTCTAAGTGCTTTACACATATTAAATTATTTGGTCCTCACAGTAAATCTATGAGGAAGGTAAACTATTATCCACATTTTATAAAATAAGAAATTAAAATATGAGAAGTTAAGAATTTTTCACAAGGCTTTGCAGCAAATAAACCCTGGGCAATTTTGGAACACAGGAATTTCAGTCCAGAGGCCCCACTCTTAAAAAAGATTTGGTAAATGACACTTGTTTGCTTGGGGTTTAGGGTTTCTCCCATTTTTGTGATATATAGTCTGATTGTATGTATTGTGACACTATTTTTGAGATGTGAAAGTCATTTAGCTCAGGAGTGAACCCAGAATTCAGAGTAATTTTTTTTCTGATTCTTATTAAATATACAGGAATTGTCATGACCCAATGTATCATTTTGTTACTTTCTCTCAGGAGAGAAAAATAATTGCAATTGTTGTTAAAGCAAATTAGTAGAAAGTAAAGAGAACAGAGGGTTTGAGAAACCAGAGAAACTTCAGTTTTGTATTTTAAAATAATTAACCGTCTGAAGACTGAAGTTGAATTTACCTAAATATTTCAGCATTTACATTTCACTGCATTTTGTAAAAGGTTAAAGAATTATAAGTGGCATTTTCAAATTTTGTGGAACTCGAAGCTCTTATTATTATCAAAGTTGTTTTCCCTCAAGCAAGATTAGCTGTGTCAATCTCTGCATTTTGCTTTGTCCCCATTTTTTGGCTCTTCCAGTGTCCTTCAACTTTTCAAATCCTATCCACCTCCAAGTCCCAGCCAGGCTGAATGCTCCAGGAAAGATGACTTCCATGACTCAGGACCTCTTCTTTTTAAATCTAAACCCTCTTTCCCTGAATAATTAGGAAAGAACATTTATCGGTATGTCTGTAAGTGTGTGTGTGGTGATACATTGGTTTCTATTTTTTCCGTTGATAGATTGTAATTCCTTCAAGGGCAGCATCTGCATTGTATTTTCATCTATTATCAGTGTATTTTATCACCAATAGCAGGATTGGGGTGCTGCTGATAGTACGTAAATATTTGTCAACTGATTGATTTATAAAGCAAGTGAAAAATGGGTTATCGTTTCAGTGAATTCTACTTAAGTGAGTCAGGATAGATCTCATCAGGGCTGAAGGAACTTTCACTTTAAATTCAACATGATTTTAGTATTCAGCAGGAGCTTTGCCTTGACCTTTCCTTGTAATTGCCTGAAGACATACTCAATGATTACGAGGCTCAGAGGCATTCTACCTTGAGCTTCCATAAATTATGGATTTTTAGACTTTATTTATTTATTTTTCAGTTTGCCATTCTGCAAAAAGGGAGGGGGAGAGAGAGAGAAAGAGAGGGAGAGAGAGAAACAATGACTGGATGATCCTGTTCAAAATCAGAGTGGGTGGGCTTCTGCAAGAGAGGTAGCTAAGGTCACAGGCTTGGGGGAAGGAGGATCAGACAGAAACTTAATCACCATGGTGGAACTGGGTGTAGGAGGCAGGAAAGACAAGGGCTGTACATGATGGGGCCTCAGGGGCAGCAGAAAGGTCAGAGCAGTGCTAAGGCTTGGTCTCTAGACTTATATCTTAGTTTCCAGGCTGGTACAACAAACACCACAAAATGGGTTGGCTTAGCAACAGGAATTCTTTGGTCCACACCTTCAGGGAGTAGAAGGCTTGCTTCCTCCTGGGGTCAGTAGCATTCTGGCTGCCTGGTAATCCTTGTGTTTCTTGGTGTTACAGTCTTAAGGCCATAAAGTGTCCATCAACAAAGGGTACCTTCACTGGAGAAAGTTCATTGGCACCCAGAAAACCTCTGTTTTCTGCTTGCTCCCAGGTTGCATTTCAAAATGGTGTTCTACAAAATGTCTAAATCAGCTTCCAATGGCCATTTTCAAAATGCTTGTCTCAACTCCAGCTAGCTGTGAACTCCTGTCTGAGCTTATATAGTGCTCCAGTAAACTAAAAAAGGCCCATGCTGAATGGGTGGGGCCATGCCTCCATGGAAATTATCCAGTCAGAGTTATCACCTACAGTTGGGTGGGTCACATCTCATAGACACTGAAACAGTAGGTTCCAACCCAATCCATACTAATATGTCTGCCCCACAAGAAAGCATTAAAGAATATGGCTTTTTCAGGAGAACATAATATATACAAACTGGCACAATTCCCTAGATTATCTCATCAGTACCACAATTTTAAATACCATCTATACAGTGAGGACTCAGGGCTCTTTGCAAAAAGCAGTAGAAACAAGTTAGCTAGTTTATGAGGAAAAGGGGCTTATTAAAAGATATAGCAGCTCAAGGAATCATCAGTGCAATCACAGGGCCAGACTTGGAGGCTGCACAGCTGTCCTAAACCACACCAGAACTGCAGTGGATAACACAGCCACCCCCTGTTCATGCACTGCTATCCCTGTGGGCATTGCGAGTCCCTCTCAGAGCCTCTTGCAGGCTAACTCTGGAAAAGGGATGTCTACACTACTAACCTCACCTAATGGAGTCACTCAGACCCTGACTCCTTTGTCATGAGATTCCAATTCAGTCTTTGTGAGTGTAGATGATTGGCAAAATTGAGTTTACATACCTACTCCTTTGGTAGAGGATAAACCAGGAAAGTGATCTACACTGGGATATGAGAATATATAGAGGAGGGAAATTCCCCAATTATAAAACTGATGCTCAAAGATTATAGATAGCCTAAAGCACTGACAGTTTCAGATTGAAATCTCTAGCTCTGTTCTTTTCTCTGATCTTTAGACTCCATCACCAACTGCTGACTTCACCACTTGACTTGGATTTCTATTAAATGTTTCAACTCTATAGGTCTGAAACAAAATGCTGGATTTTAATCTCCAAGCACACTTCTCCCATAATTTTTCCCATGTCAATAAACAGTATCAACCTTACTCATTGTTCAAGCTGAAACTCTGTTAGTCTGTTAAAAATATTCTCTAATTTACCCTCCATTTCAAATCCATAAAGCAGTTCAGTTGACTGGGTGTTGGATAAGATCCTAAATTTGCTGCTTCTCAACACTTTTCAGTATCACCATCCAAGTTAGCATTGGTCTTAGTTTACCAGTCTACTAAAACAAATAGCATGCAATGGGTTGGCTTCACAGGAATTTTTTGGCTCATGGTTTCAGAGGCTAGAAGGCTTGCTTGTTCCCAGAGTTCGTAGTGCTCTGGCTGACCAGCAGGCAATTGTTGGGATCCTTGGCTTTCCCATCACATAGTGATGTCCTCACCATTCTCTTCCCACCTCCATTGACTTCTGCCTGTGGCTTTCCACAGCTTCTCTCTGTAGCTTTCTCTCTCAATATAGGAACTTCTGCTTATAAAGGATTCTAGTAATCTGAATTAAGCTCCAACCTCATTATGTGGCCACACTTTAAAATAACATTTTCAAGAGATGCCATTTAGAATGGGTTCATACCTACGGGAATGTGGATCAAGATCAAGAACATGTCAACTTTCTGGTATAGAATTCAATCCAATGCAGCATTGTTTTCTACCCTATCTATTCCATTTGCTTCCTATCTAGTCTCCTGATTATATTCTTGGAATGTACAACCTAATCCATACAAAGCATCCACACTGATCATCCAAAATGAAATCTGATTATTCACTTCACCACTCAAATACTCCAATGATTCGTATCACTCTTAAAACTCAAACTCCTTACCATGACCTCTGAAGTACCACATGATCAGCCCTGACTAGCTATCTGACCTCATCTCCTGATACTCTCCCCATGTTTCAATCCAATATAGCCACTTTCTCTCTCTTCCTCCAGCACTCTAAGTTCATTTTCCCTTTGAGGCTCTTCTGTGTATAATGCTTTTCATGGCAGCTCCCACCGTCTGAAATCATATGATTTAATTACTTTTTTTATTTTGTCTATCACATCTTTGACACTTAAGTAGTATCAAATAATCTATTTGAGTAGATTAGTGCTCTTCTGTGCCTTGCTCTTATCTGTATTCCCAGCATTAAGAATGGAACCTAGCACAGATACCCCCAAATTTTGTTGAATGAATACAAAAAGTCCTAGAGAGGTTCAGGGTAAAAAATATCTAACTGTGTTCAACTGTCTAGGGGTGAGAGGAAAGATTTTTCATAGGTGTTGAGATTTCAATTAGGTTTTAAAGAATAAGGAGGAGCTTTCCAGGTTAAAAGATAACTGGGCTGTAGCAAATACTTGGACTAAAGTCCAGAGTGATGAAAGGGTGTGGTGTGAGATGCACAGTCAGCATCTCAGGGGGGCAAGAGCAGTGAGCACATGTGCAGGAGGAGTGGGGGGAGGAAAATGGATGTCTGGAGTCCAGACTGTCAAAGTAGTGTACATAAAATTCAGAGCTTATTTGCAGCTACTTAATATGATCAGATTTGTTTTAAAACAGTGACTCTCAAAGTATGGTCTGTGGCTCCCTGCAGCTTCCCAAAACACTTTCAGAGGGTCTGAAAAGTTAAAATGTTTTTCATATAACTCTGATTTCATTCCCTTTTTTTACAGGCTTGCTGTTTGCACAGGTGGTTCAAAAGCAGTGGTGGGTAAATCTCTGGGTGTCTTAGAACAAGTCGGTGGCATCACATTGTGCTAGTGATCTTTATATCCTTTACTAGCAACACTCACAGTTACAAAGAAGCAGCAAGTTTCACTTAAGAATGTCCTTGATGAGGAAATACCAATTGCAACTTTTATTAAATCAAGGAAAAGTTTTTGTGCAATTGTTGGATTATAACGGAAAATAATTTCTGCTTTAAATAAAAATTGACAGACAACCCATGCTTATTTTCTAAAATGACTGAAGTGAGGTTGAAGTTGTGCTTCAAGGAAAACAAGAGTATTTATTGTCAATGATAACATTTGAGGTTTCAAGAGAAAATTGTAATTTGAGAAATTGTACTTATCTCTGAGAGCTTAACAACTTCCTAATACTTAAAGACTCTTCTGATAAGATCAGTTGGGATATTAATAAATGTGTTTTTTTTTTTGCGGGGTTTTGTTTTAATATTTTGTAATAAAGTATGTCAACATTTGGAAGATCTGCATAAATCAGTAATTTAATATTTTCCAAATTGAATGATGTTACAAAATCATGTGTGGGTTAAAATTCAGTAAAACACAAAATAAACCAATAGATTTTAATGTAAAAGTATACGAAATATTCATTTATATGGTTTCAAATTCTTTAGTGCAACTAACCTTTACAAATTTACCCCTTTTGAGTTTTGTTGTAATAACCAAGTGTTCTGTTTGCTAATGCTGCCATCATGCAAAATACCAGAAACGGATTGGCTTTTATAAAGGGGGTTTATTTGGTTACAAATTTACAGTATGAAAGCCATGAAAATGTCCAAATTAGGTTATCAACATGAGTATACCTTCACTGAAGGAAGCCAGTGGCATCCAGAAAATCTCTGTTAGCAGAGAAGGCATGTGGCTGGTGTCTGCTGATCTCAGGTTGTGTTCCATCTCCTCTCTCAGCTCCTGTGCTTTCTTGAAAATGTTGCTCTTGGAGTGTTTTGTCATTTCTTAGCTTCTCTGGAGCAAACACTGGGCTAGCATCTCCAAAGTTTCAGCCAAAGTCTGCTTTCTTTGGCCATCTCCAAAATGTCTCTCTCAGCTGCTCTCCAAAATGTCACTCTCAGCTGTTCTGAGGTCCTTCTGTTTGTGAGCTCTTTTATAGGACTCCATGGAAACACTCGATCAAAAGGTTCCAAGCTAATCAACACCAATATGTCTGCTCCCACAAGGCTGCATTAAAGAATATGGCATTTTGAGGGACATAATACATCCAAACTGACACACAAAGAATAGTTACAATTATCTGAAAAAGCTTTTGAAATACTTCTCTCTTTTCCAACTATATATCTGCTGATGCTGGATTTTCTTCATACACTTCAACTAAACCAAAATACCTCAAATGATTGAATGAAGAAACCAATATCAGAATTCAGATGTCTTCTGTTAAGCCACTTATTTGGGAAATTTGCAAAAATGTAGAGCAATATCTGCTTGCTAATAATTTTTTGTTTTGGGAAATACAGTCTGTTTTTTAAAAAGTATTTTAACAAATGGGTTTATTATTCTTATCTTAAAGTAATAAATATTCTGTAAATTTCCCCATTTTAATATCTAATATCAACAATCCTCTATTTACACCATACCATGTTAAATAAAACTCATGCACATTGGTAATGTACCCTTGCTTTGCACATTTCTGTGGTAATTCAGGTAAAATCTCTGATATGTATGAATTTCAGTTAACATAGTAACAGACAAAGCAATAACTGCTTTTATAGTAAATATTTATAGATATAACCCACTTAAAATTCCTTGAAGTCGTCAATAATTTTTAAGTGTGTAAATGGGTCCTGATACTCAAGTTTGAGAGCCTCTGTTTGAAGAACACTGTCTGGAGGAACGGAGATGAGCATAGCCTAATTGCAAGGAAATTAGCCAGGAGGTTGCCGTGGTAGATTCCTCATCCCATAGAAAGAGAACAAAATCAACTCAAATGCTGAAGCAGGGATAAAGAGGAAAGCCAGGATTTGAGAGACATTGTTGATGCCCATTTGGTAGATATTCATTGATAACATTGATAACATCTGAGTTTTACAAGTTGTGCTTTAAGTGGATGATGCTGATGTCACAAACTCAGAAAACTCTATTTTTTTTTCCTTCCTTCTTATAAGATTTTCCACTTATTGAGCCTAATAGGATTTTTTGTTGATCCAGCCACTAAACTTGCCAAGGCTTTTCTTTAAGGAATATCATGATCAGTATGGAATAAATACTACAACACCAAATCATCTGGGAGAGTCTTTGAATGTGTGTGGCCAAGATTTTCCACCTGGTGCTACATTGAACAATTTGCACTTTTCATCATTTAATTGGGAAATTCTATGTATGCACTTAATTTGTAGAAATTCTTTTTTTAAAAAACGTAATTGTAAGATTTTTGAAATTTAGGACAGTGTTTGTAAGCACCTCCCAGAAAGCAAGATTAAAATTAGTGTGTGACATGCAGTAGAGAGTAATGTTTCAATGGGTGTTATTTTTTTTCCCAACCAAGAAAAACAATGTCTTTGATTTAAAATGTTCAGCCTCAGTCACAGTCTGTTGCAATTGTCTGAGTACTTGTCCCAGAAGATTCCTCTCCCACGCTCCCTGTGGCCATCTGGAGCAGCCTTTCTGCACCTAATTGACTCCATGACTCTTCTTTTCCCATTTCTGAGCTTCCTGTTTCTTCTTTTTTTATTTCTGACCTCTCACCTTCCTTCTAATAAAATAATCACATTCTTCCTCCTCTGTCAAATGCTTCGATATTCTCCCACTTTAATGTGGCTATTTGTAACCTGCCCTACCTCTTCCTAGTAATAGCTTGAGGTGTCACCTATGAAAAACACTCTCATCAGAGTCTTAAGGTTTTATGCGAATTCATAATCAGAGAGTTAAACTGAGTTATAAATGACAGCATGAACAAGTAGCAGTGTTACCATTTTTATAAGCCAATGCATGAGGCATGAAAAACTAATCCTACTTTATAATTTTAATTCACTATGTAGTTTACCAGGCATGTTTATCACCATTATCTTTTTTGAAACTCAAAATAGTCCTATACAGAAGGCAAGGCAATTGAAATGTTATTAGTATTTCTTTCTTTATAAAAATGAGTGAAAAATATTCTAAGGCACCTAAAGCCATACTGTGCAGACTTCAAAGACTCAAATTTTTAGACTCTCATTTCAGTGTTCTTTTTCCTAGCTCCATACATTCCCAAGAATTGTAGAGGTTGTTTAAAATAAAATAGATGAAGTGAGTCAATGATTCAGTAATGAATAGGGTGTTTTGCTCTGTCAAATGTAGAATGTAACAAGAATTTGAACCTCTTCTTCTCATCACTGTAGTTAGGTATTCACTCTTAACTGGTGTTTTTCTAATGATTTCTAATCACTTAGCTCCAGAAGGTGAGAAATCCTAGGAGTGGAAACAACAAACACCTGGAAACAGTTCAAAGAAAAATAATGATACAAAGAATAAGGAAATATATGCATGAGGAAAGATGAAAGGAGCATGTGTATTTAATTGACTAAGAAATAAATAAGGAACATGAGAGGAATATTATGAATATTTGAAAGGTACAAATCCTGGATCTAAGCTTAAAGTTGGTAAAAATAATAAAATGAAATTAAGGAATAAACAAATGAGCCTATCTCAGTTGAGGATAAGAATTATTCATCAAAACAATGGTATAGTAGGAACCAAGGAAATAGTAGACATTGTCATGGACTATTTAAAATAAACTGCAAAATACTGAGTTTGGATCACAAGTAACACCTGAATCTGTGCACACTCTGTCAGTTCCATGGTAAATATATTTGATGGAATATTGTCTTGCTGGCATACGCCTCTCCTATGAATGCCAGAGACTTTTGAAAATACTGGATCTGTACTTTGCCAACACTTTGCCTTGTTAACATATGTTCACAAGGTTATATGAATTGAAGTTTAATAGGAAATAGCATGAACTCTAAGTCAGTGAGTGTTACCAAGTTCCTCTGCTTTACGGGGCTCTCTACCTTATCCATAAATTCTGGGCCTCTATTTTCGGAATCTCATCATATTCTGGAATAAAACACTATCTCTAGAATATTCCAAAAACAACTCCTCACTCACTGAAGTCTTAAAAGAAGACAATAAGAGAAACAATATTTCTGTTCTTGAATCAAGTCCAAGTTTTGTATGTTTCTTCTATGTGTGACCACCTTCTCCTTGTTTTTTGATTTTTTTTTTTTTTTTGCTGGTCAGAAAGTGACATCTGAATTTTTCTGAGCCCAGTATTTCCAAAGACTCAGCCAACTCCTTTTTCAGGATTACATTACCAGGTCGTCGTGTGTCCCCAGTAATGACAAACAATGGACTATATGGATTATGTATTTTTATGGTTATGTGGCATAAGGGAAATAAATTTGACTGTAATGGGAGAATGATGGGATGACCTTGTGGTTTCTGTGTTCAACTTTCCATTCAACACTTTTAGTGTTGTATATGCTGTATAAGTAAATCTATTTACATTTTAATCCAAATTGATTATACGTGATCACACAACCATTTGATCACAAAATTTGTAGTTCCTATTAAATGACACATAGGCACTGTAGATACATAGAGAGATCAGATCATTCCTTCCCCATGTTAGCTAATGGTCTTCAGGTTGAGAGGGCACTTATCACATCGTGTTAAAATTGTACAGGTGTTTGATCTGGAGGAAGCACGGTGTGCCAGTTTCAGTAACAGCTTTGGTTTATGTCACTTTTAGTTGACAAAATGTGTTCTCATTTTGTCATCTTGAAAATGTGGCATAGAGATTATTGGTATTGTTAGTTTTTGCACTTGAGAAAGTAGATGCACAACAAAAGCTTATGTGACAAGTTCAAAGTCATAAGGAGGATAGGCAATAAGACTTCAGCCTAGGTTTTCTGGCCATGTGTTTGGAACTTTTTCTATCCTACCATATTTAGAAACCATTCTCTCTTGAGGTTTTTTAGAGTCCATGCAATTAGCATGGTTAAGGATAATGGTGCATCTTTGTATCCATCACCAAAATAAAACCTGAAGAAAAGTAGTATACAACTGAATCACCAAAGGGGCTGTTGACAATTCTCTTTAGCATTCCTGGTAGGAACATTCTAAAGATTGTGCCACTTCCCTCCATTTTTCATTCGTTTACTTTGGACTCACTCTAACAACATAATCCACTTTTCTTTATGTGCACTTTACATCGACCTCAATAAAACAAACATTCTGACCTGCACTTCAGCATGTCCTCTTTGTTATTAATTCCTCTAGTGAACAGACACAATTTTTTCATTTTTCCTTTTTGGGTAAACATGTACTTCTGAGAAAAGTCTAGAGGGAGTTACTTTTGCTACAGAATAAAGACAAACAGGGAAGCTAGCCATGATTGCACTATGCCTGCCTGAAGAAATAAATCAATCATTTTCTAAGTGTGCAAGTGAGAAATACACAGCTGAGACAACTGTACTTAGTATCTGTTTATGCAACTCTAAGTCCTCTGATACATTAAAATGTCTCTGATAGAGTAAAAGGGGGCCAACAGTTGAGATTTGTAATTCATTGGGCAGATGGAAGGCTTCACTTTAAGCTTTCTCAGACACCTGTTTCTGGAATTGGAGACCATTTTCTAACTTTCCTTTTTATGTGGTATCTTCGCTTCTGAATTCTTATTCCTAATACCAAGATATTGTAATATTGTACCCATTGGAATATTCAATTCTTCATCTTAGAACCTGTTGTCTTGGACTGTCACTGAACAGCTGGGCTGGATGTCATTCACACCCTAGAAAACAGATTAAATGGCATTTTAACACAAGTACTGAGTGTCTGTGGTAGTATCAGGTAGTTCTCAGTGTCAGACAGAATGATGTGACTGTAGACTAAGTGAAATAGATTTGGTAGAACAGTTTCAATTATGTACCCAAAGAAAGATTTTGGACCAAAAGCAGCCTCAACAAATGCAATTCAGTGGATCTGGAAGCAGGTGTCAATTTAGTGGAAACAGAAATTGCAGACCATGTAATTTGAAAATGTTCATCATCCAATATACTCTGAAGATTATAGACAAGGGCCAGCTTACTTAAATAAGTTACCATGAAACAACAATAGCTCTTTTGGCTAAACACAAAGAAAATGTAAGTTATCACTGTTGTGCTTTGATTAAAAAATTAAAATGCACATTCAGGAAATGCAATAAATAATTTATATATTTATTATGACATTTCATTTTCTCCTAATATAAATAGCTGAAAATATATAAATGAAACTGAAAATAATTTCTCCAAAGTCTTTCTCTATCTTGACTTCAAAATTATTTCTTACATTTCAAATGGTGTCTTTTCTTCAGTCACTTATTCATTTAACAGATATTTCTGAATGCCTTATATATGACTGTCTTCCATAAAAATATCCCAAAGCAAACATGCTGCTGATCATAAAAACCACTTATGCTAATAAACAGTTGCCTTTCTCCCTTGACAGGAAAATGAGTTAACTTATCCATAAGTATAAAATGGCAAAGAAAGTGAAAGTATCATTGTCTGCTATTACCATGAAAATCAGATAATATCACCTTATTCATTTTAGGAAAATTCCTCAGAGATGATTTTCTGCCTTCTAAACATGTGTCTGTTGTTTTGTTTTATTTTCATAATGGAAGGCAATTTAGAGATTCTTCAGACTCCAGTGGACAGAAATCTTTTGACTCATGAAATAATATAAGCCCACAGAGTCAAAATTTCTTAATATTGTCATTTCTTAGAATGGGCAGGTATAAAGATTGGGACTGATCTATGAGGGAATAACTTAAAAACAGTGAAAAGAATATCTACTTATCCTTTTACTTCTCAAAACACAGAACAATTGTCATAGGCTGAAATTTTCAACAGCCTATGATTAAAAAAAAAAAAAAAAAAACAACTAATCTTTATAAAATTGAAATCCCAGAGTGTACCATATGTTGGGATTGATGGAAGGGAAGATATGCCTAGATTCTCTGCATTCCCAATGTCTAGGCTTACCAAAATATAGTCTATCAGTCTATTAGCTGGGAAGGCATGTGCCTGGCATCTGCCCTGGAGTTCTGGTTTCAAAATGGCTTTCTCCAAAGTGTCGGTGTCAGCTTCCGATGGCCATCTTCAAAATGTGTCTCTCAGCTGGAGCTTCTCTCCAAAATGTCACTCTCAGTTGCTCTGAGCTCCTTCTGTCTGTGAACTCTTTATATGGCTCCAGTGATTTAATTCAGACCCACCCTGAATGGGTGGGATAACATCTCCATGGATTATCCAGTCAAAGGTCTTGCCCACCATTGATTGAGTTACATCTCCATGGAAACAAGTTAATCCATATTCCAACCTAATCAACACTAATATGTCTGCCCCCATAAGATTGCATCAAAGAATGTGGAATTTTGGGGTCCACAATACATCCAAACTGGCACACTAACTATATAATCTTAGTCTTGGGCAAGGTGGGATGTGGCAAGGGGAAGAACTGCTAAACAATTATGAACTCTCTTTAGTATGTTTGCATATGGTAGTGGTACGGATGAAGCAATTCTAAGCTATTTTACACGTATTATCAAATTGAACAAGTGAGTAGATGTGTTGATTTTGTTGGGAACCTCTCACTTTGAGGGAAGGGGCATTCAAACAGTGAAAGAAGAAATCTCTGCATATTAGAATTGGAATATTGGTAAGAACTCTTATTTTCTGAAATACGTATTTATATGTGTATACACGTGTATTTTAAGTTGGTATGAATTTCCTAGCTCTATCCACTGAAATGTGCAAGAAGTAAAGACATCCCACTGGCAATGAACACACCTGGTACTCAGATCAGTGTTCTCTAATATTATTCTCCACTAAAAGGAAGGACTCTTCCTCAGATAAGTGACTCATTTCAGGGCTGGGATGGAGTAGGTACAAGTTGAGTCTGGGACATCTTGTTATAACAGAACAAAAGCAAGTGCTAAAAAAACAATAATTGAGAAATATCACAGACATAGGACCCAGCTTAAAGAGGCTCTGACAAGCCAAATACAGGACAGTTTGATCACCCAAATAATAAAGCACAGTGATAAATTATAAGCCACAGGAAAATAGGAATCCATGACTCCATAAAAAATATTAACAAGATGAATAAATAAGTGAATTAATAACACAAATCAGTGAAGGAAAATGGGAGGCTCTTGTTTACAGTAGAATGTAAAGGCTAGCTGATAAATGCAGAAGAATAAAGGATAAAGATTGGCTGAGGCAAGAACCATTCAAAGGATGCTAAGTCTAGGGACATTTTGATGAGAAGCAAGATATTTGCATCTTCTTTAAGAATTGCTCTGCAGACTGCTTATTAGTTGCAAGGGGAAGAAAGGTAAAGAAGCCTGAGAATACATTGATTAGATGATCAAAATTAATACCACGAATGAAAGAAAGACTGACATTATGTGCCTCCAGATAAAATACACTGAGAAGAACACAACTTTACCTATTCAATATCACAGCTGAGAATGCATAACCTTAATTTAATTGCAAGGAAGCATCAGACAAATCCAAAATGAGAAGCTGCTATCAAAAGGGGGGGGGTATATTCTTTGATAAATGTAAATTCAATAAAAGACAAAAATAATTGTGGGAATATTCCAGATTAAAGGAGGCAGAGGTCATATGACAACTAAATGTGATACCTGATTCTAAAGTGGATCCTGTACTGGAGGGGAAAAATTCTCTAAAGACATCATTAGAATAACTGAAAAATTTGGAATAGGGATGGTAGATTGTCCCTATTCTTAGGAAATGCACACTGAAATATTTAGCGCAATACTTAGTTCAGTTTTTCTAAACTCTGATTCAGGAAAAAAATCTCTCTCTCTATACATCTGTTTATCCCTACATTTATAGATAGAGCAAATCAAATGGGGGGAAATGTTAATGATGGGTGCATCTGGATAAAGTATATATGGATGTTCTGTGAAATGTTTTATTTTTGCAAAGTTTTGTTACTTTGAAATAATTTCCAAATCAAAAATTAATAAAAAAGTATAATTGGTCTGTCAGCACTCCCTCACAAACAAAAAGCATATAAATGATAGAGATTTTATCTTAATTGATCAAATTTCCTCTTCACAGAGAAAAACTAACCTGCCCAAAGATAAGGATCAAGATACACGAACTGAGCAATGATGCTTGAAGAAAGCTATGTATTTAAGGTAACAGAGAATATTAGAAAATGTGATTCCTGGAAATCAGATATGCATTTGTCAAAATGAAATGGTATAATAGAAGACCTAGGAAATAAACTCAAGCAAATATTGTATATCAAAAAGCAAGATTTAAAAGATGAGAAATCAGAGAAATATTAAGAGATGTGAAAACATACAAGACATACAATAAAATACAAAAAAAAATAACCTTTATTTTAATGTTCCCAAAAAGAGGGAGCAAAAAATTAAGATATAAATTTAGGGAGAAGTAATCAAAGAAATAATTGAAAAAAATTCTTATATTTGAAAAAGAAAATTCTTCAGCTTGAAGACACTGACTAGATGCCCGGCATAATGAAAGACAAAAGATCCACATTTAGACATATCATGGTGAGATTTTTTAAAACACTTTAAAGCTATATAAAGAAAACAAATAATAAACAGATTTTATACCCAGGAAAATAATTTTTTTATTAGATATTAAGTCAGCAACAGATGGTAGCAGATTATGTAGCAATACCTTCAATGCTTTAAAGGAAATTAACTGGAATCTACAAATATTTAAGACCCCAAATTGTCAAACAAGAACATGGGTCAATAATTATTTTTCAAACTTTACCTGCTGTGAATCAACTTGTCTCTAGCAAAACTGCAAAAGGGACTCTAAGAAAGAGCATTTCAAATGACTTGGAGATCAAGAAGCAATTAAAATAAATCAAGAATGAAAATAAATTCCAAGATTATTGCCATGTAGAAATTTGAGAAAACAATTGTTGCAAACTACAACTTGAAGTCGATGGGCTCTGTGCAATTCATGATCAGAAATAAAGTAGATTCCATTCTACATAAACACAAATGTCTTTAATTAGTAAGAAAATGTTAACAGTTGAGTAGAAACTCTAAAGAAAACCAAAATGCTGCACAGTAAATATATGGTCCAATGTAAAGAAAAGGACTACAACACAAATGCACAATACTAGAACAAAGAAGAAAGGTCTTTGAGTTATGAAAAATGCATATTGTTGTATAACCACCACCACATTCAACTCTTCCTTTACTCCCCAAAATCTACCTTGAAATGCCCATTTTTAGTCAAATACATCCCAACATTTAACCTCTAGAAAACACTGATCTATTCCATTTTCTTATAATTTTACCTTTTCCAGAATGTTATGTAAGTGCAAATATAGAAAATGTAAACTTCTGAGTTTGTCTCCCTTCCAAAACATAATGTTGTTCAGATTCACCCATGTTATGCATATCTTAAGAGTCTAATTCTTTTCATTGCTGTGTAGTATTCAACTGTATGGCTATGCTACAATGTGTTTATCCACTAACCAGTTGAAGAACATTTAGGCTGTTTTCAGTTTAAAGCTACTATGGATAAAGTTGCTGTAAATATTTGCCAACAGGTTTTTATGTGAATATAAGTGTTCACTACTCTTTGGTAGAAATCTATGAGTGAGATATCTGGTTCACCTGGTAAATATATGTTTAACACATAAAATTATTTAAAAAAAATTAGGTAAATAATGTGTTGCATTCCTGCTAGTTATGTGTGAGAATTGTCATTGTTCTGCATTCTCATCACACTTGATATCAACGGTTGTTTTTATTTTAGCCATTATAAGAAGACTGAACTGGTATTTCCTTAAAATTTTAATTCACATTTCCAAAATGACTAATGATGTCGAGCATCTTTTTATGTGCTTATTTCCTTTTTGTATATCTTCTTGGGTGAAGTATGTGCAAAAATCTGCCCATTTTTTTATTATGTTATTTTCTTATTTAGTTTTGATAGTTCTTCATCTCTTCTGGATATAAGTCCTTGGTCAGATACATGATGTATATTTATTTTCTCTGAGTATTTGGCTTTGTTTTCCATTCAGTTATTAGTGTCTTCCAAATAGTAAACTTTATAGTTTTTTTTTTTGTATCTAAAAATTACTTACTTAACACAAAGTCACAAAAATTTTCTTCTGTTTTCTTCTAAAATGTTGTAGTTGTACCTTTCACATTTAGCTCTGTGATAAATTTTAGTAAATTTTGGGATAAGTTGGGAGGTATAGGTTAAGGTTCTTTTTATCCCTCTCTTTCTCTCTCTCTCTCTCTCTTTTTTTTTTTTTTTTTTTTTTTTTTGCATATGAATGTCCAGTTCTTCCCACACCATTTTTTAACACTGCAATTTCTTCATTAGTTACTTTTGAACCTTTGTCAAAAGTCAACCCTCCATATTTGTATGGATGTATTTCTGAAATCTTTCTTCTTTTCCATTGATCTATGCAAATTTTTTGTTTTGTTTTGCTTTTTGTTAAATCCAGTATCTCTCATTTTTCTGTATCTTGAATCTTGTCATTCTTTTTCAAAAAAGTTTGGTCATTCCATTTCATTTATCTTTCCATATAAATTTTAGAATTAGCTTGTTAATATCCATAAAAGATCTTTCTGTGGGTTTGAGAGGTATCACATTGAACATATAGATCAATTTGTGGAGAACTGACATCTTAGCAATAATCAATCTTCCAATCCATTAAAGCACTGTATTGCTCTAATTAGGTCTTATTTGATTTCTTTCTTCAGTGTTTTATATTTTTCATTGTACAGATTCTGCATGTGTTCTGTTAGACTTATAACAAATTATTGTTTGGTGTTATCATAAATGGTACTGCTATTTTTAATTTAGAATTCCATTTGTTCATTGCTAGAATGTTGAAATACACTTAATTCTAGGAGCTTTTTCCAGAGATTTCATGGGATTTTTTTAAATGTAGAAAATTAGGCTGTTAGTCAATACAGTTTTATTTCATCCTCACCATCTATATGCCTTTTGCTTGCTTTATAGCCCTGACTTCTCCAGTATGAGGTTGACTAGGAGTGGTGAGAGCAGGCATTCTTGCTTTCTTCCCAATCTTAACAGGAAAGCATTTAGTCTTTATTAAGTCTGATATTAGTTGAAAGTTTGCTGTAGGTGCCATTTATCAGGTTTGGTAAGTTCCTTTCTATTCCCAATTTTCTGGGACTTTTTATTAAGAATTGAAGTTAAATTTTGTTAAATGATTTTTCTGCATCTGTTGAGAATTTAATGTGATATTTCTTTTTTAATCTTTTAAGAAGTGGTGAATTACATTGATGACTTTTTGAATGTTGAAACCACTCTTGAATTTCCAGAATAAATCCTGCTCAGACATTCAGTATGATTCTTTTCATATATTGGTAGATTCCATTTGACAATATTTTGTTGAGATTTTTGCTTCTCCACTTGTGTTGGATATTGGTCTGTAAATTTCTTTTCTTGGAATGTCTTATTTTTTCACCTTTAGATATCAGGGTGATACTGGCCTCATAAAACAAGATGGGATGCATTATCTCTTATATTTTGTGAAAGATATTGCATTGAATTGATGCTATTTCTTTCTTTTTGGAAGATTTTTAACTATTAAATCAATATTTTAATAGGTATGATATTATTCATCTTTTCTATTTATTCTTAAGAGAGTTTTGATAGTGTCTATCTTGGAAGGAATTGGTTCATTTCACCAAGATCATAGTCTTTATGGGCAGTGGTTTGTGGTAATCCTTTATTATCCTTTTTGAAGGTCCATAGTGGAGTTCCTCCTTTCTTTCATATTGGTATGTTGTGTTTTTTTTTTGTTGTTGTTGTTGTTTTTATTTTGTTTCTTTATCAGCTGGGTTAGAGTTTTATCAACTTTATTCTTCTTTTCGAAGAACTGGCTTTAGTTTCTTCAAATTTCTCCTTTTTTTTGTTGTTCTCAATCATTGAGTCCTGTGCTGATCTTTATTTTTTCCTTCTTTCTAGTTGCTTTAGGTTAACTTGCTCATCTTTTTCTAGTATCATATAGAAGAAACAAATTATAGATTTGAGACCATTTTTATTTTTCTAATATCAGCATCATCACCAGTTGTGAAAGAAGAGAGCTGATTCCATCCCTCTGTTCCTGCAAGAAGTTTTTTAATGGCTTTTTAGCACAGGATTATATAGCATAAGCATCCTTTGGGCTACGTAATTGTTTTTCCCATTTCCCCAGGCAAACGCGTTTGTTCTAAAATCACAAGACTAGCATGTTTACAATCTTCGGGTGCAAGCTTGAGGACAATAGTAATCTCAGAGAAGGATCTCTTCTGAACCAAGTGGGAAAGCAGGGGCATGGAAGGAGCCCGGCATCATTCTCCAACTTAACTGCCTGCCGTCAGGTGCACAATGCCTCGGTGCCCGCCCCCCGGCCCACAATGCCTTGGTGCCTGCTTTCAGGCACACAATGCTTTGGCCTTCTCCCAGCCTGGTGCCTGCCTTCAGGCACACAATGTTTTGGCCTTCTCCCAGCCTGGTGCCTGCCTTCAGGCACACAATTCTTTGGCCTTCTCCCAGCCTGGTGCCTGTCTTCAGGCATCCAATGCTTAGGGAGCGGCCTTGCTGACTAACTTGCTAAGCCAGGGAAACTTCTGTGCCTCCACATCTCCCCCCTTTTGATTATGATTACAATTTTGTGTAATAACACAGAGCTTATTCATAGGGATATCATGGGGGTTCCGGGAACTGGCACAACATCTTCTTAGGCTGGTCCACCTGCACCAGAGTCCTAAAAGCAAAACACGAGATATAGCACTAAGTAAGAGCCATTTAGCTATAGAGGGTAGAGAATATATGTGACTCCAGGAGCTTGGGTCTAGCCATTGCAAATGATTTTGTAGAGTATTGATAGCATTGGTTCACGCTTCATTGATTCGAGTGGCATGGAGCGTTTCTAAAATTTGTGCTTTTAGATTATCCACATCACTAGTTAAATTATCATGAAATGCTCCCCACAATTTTTTTTTAATATCATTCCAAGTGTGACATGTATGATTCCATTGCAAAGGGGTTACGCAGATGGATGTTATCTGCCAATCACATCTTAAGGTAAGGTGCCAGGGAAGGGCATCTTGCCGTTCACCTACAAATTCAACTGCAGCCTCTAGGGCTTGAAGTTGGGTTAGGATTTTCTGATCAATGCTTTGTTGAGTAATAAATTGTTGACTGACATTTTCAATAGCAGAATTTACAAAGTGAGCTGTTTGCACAGTTTGGGTGATAGCTACTATAGATGCAGTAGCGGAGGCTAAAATTACAACAGCGGATATAAGAACTGCAATTAGAGTAAATATGAAATGGGGGGACATGAATTCTTTGCAAAGCCTGTTCAAGAACAGCAAGAGAGGAGGAAGATTGCCATTCTGGAGTTAAATTCACTAGTAGAAATATTTTAGCCTGTTTCTTTAAGACTAATATACTTGTTATATTCCTCTCAGTTATGTTAGTGTTTGAAATACAAGAAGTAAAATATGAGTTGTTTGAGAAGGTAATGTTGTAATGATCAGAATAGGTAATATTAAGGGAATCACTGATTAGAAATACGTAAGGATGCGTAGTGCAGACTAGGACATTAAGAGTACAGTTACAAGCGAAAGCAATATTTGTAGAGGAAAGGAGAACAAGGAAAGGAAGATTAAGGTTACCGCACTCTGGCAATGGATAGTAGAAACCATCACCAGAAACAGTGTTTCTGGAGTCACAGGGGTGCCGGTTTGTCAGAGCACTGCCTCAGCCTTTTGAGTTTTCTTCAGGACTCCTCAAATCAACAGGGCCTGCTGAGGTGGAAACACAAGCATATCCCCATTCCCAGGGGGGTTAAAACAAAATCTTCAGACAAAGCTTTTAATAGCCCTTTAGTACACAGACTTGTGGCACCATTCTCGGGAATGCTTTTTCTGAGTTCTTTGTAAGTTTGACAAGTTAATGGCTCAAACACTCTTTGATTTTGCTGGTTAAGCATAACAGGACAAACAAGATTACCAGCCAGTGCTGCTTCACACAAACAGCATTGTAAAACTGGTGTGGCACCTCCAGGGAGAGGAGGTGGCAGTGGTGCTGGTGGCGGCGGTGGCGGGGGCCAACCCATTTTTGCTAGATCCCTGCCGCCCTTATCAGCTGTTGGCAGAGGAGCTGAGAGCTCGGGAGGTGGAAGACAATCATCAGAGACAGCTGTGGTCTCCCTTTTAGGTACCTCAGTTTCAGAGAGCTCAGTTCCAGCAATATGAAGAGGAGCCAGGGCAGTACAAACAAGAGCCCATGTAGTAAATGTCTTAGGGGAAATTTTCTGTCCTTGCTCAAAATCACATTTTAAATTCCTTCCAATTCATTCCCAGACATCTAGATCTAATGCGCCCTCATCAGGAAACCAAGGGTTATGCTGAACAACACCATGTAGCAAAGAATGCAAAGTGTCCTCGGAGACAGAAGCTCTGCTAGCCTGCAGCAGCCATTGTAGGGTTATCACATACCGGTGCTAGGGAACAGTAAGAGACTGACCCATAATCGTTGAGTGGCTGAAACTACTGAACCACCCTGAAATAAATCATTTGTACTTACTTTGCAGCTTCCAAACGTTGTGGTCAGGATTGGAATGCCTCACATGGGGCACCAATTGTGAAAGAAGGAAGCTGACTCCATCCCTCTGTTCCTGCAAGAAGTTCTTTATTGGCTTTTTAGCACAGGATTATACAGCATAAGCATTCTTTGAGCTATGAAATTGTTTTTCCTGTTTCCCCAGGCAACTGCGTTTGTTCTAAAATCACAAGACTAGCATGTTTACAATCTTCAGGTGCAAGCTTGAGGACAATAGTAACCTCAGGGAATGATCTCTTCTGAACCAGGTAGGAAAGCAGGGGCAAGGAAGGAGCCCAGCATCATTCTCTAACTTAACTGCCTGCTGTCAGGTGCACAATGCCTCAGTGCTTGCCTTTGGGCACATGCTTTGGCCTTCTCCTAACCTGGCACCTGCCTTCAGGCACACAATGCTTTGATCTTCTCCCAGCCTGGAGCCTGCCTTCAGGCATCCAATGCTTAGGGAGCAGCCTCGCTGACTAACTTTCCAAGCCAGGGAATCTTCCATGCCTCCACAACCAGTGCCATAAATTTTCCTCTATATACTGCTTAGTTGTAGCCCACAAATTTTGGTAAGTTTTACTTTCACTTTAATTTGCTTAAAAATATTTTTCGATTTTTCTTTACAGATTTTTTGGGGGATTTTTTTTTGTGTTTTTTTTTTTTTTTTTTTTTCCTGTGTTATACAGAATTGTGTTGTTGAATTTGGGGATTTTCCAGATATCTTTCTGTTATTTATCCTAGATTTAGTGAGCATACTTGATCTGATTCCATTTTTAAAAAAATCTGTTATGGCTTATTTTATCATCCAGAATATCACCTACCTTGATGAATGTTCCATGCGCTCTTTAAAAACATTTGTATTCTGCTGCTGTTGAGTTCAATGTTCTACAAATTTTGGTTGTCATGTTGCTTGACTGTGTTGTTCAAGTGTTCTATATTCTTGCTTGTTTTCTGTCTACTTGTTCTGCAGGTTACTGAGGTGATAGTGTAGTATTGAAAGATCCAAGTATAATGGTGAGTTTATCTATTTTTCTTTTCAGTTCTACCAGTTTTTGCTTATTTGTCTTGGAGCTCTATTGTTAGGTGCATGCACATTTAGGATTGTTGTCATCTTGTTGAATTGGCCATTTTATCATTGTGTAATGACCCTCTTCATCCTTGAAGGTATTCTTGTTGTGTAGTATACTTTATCCAATAACAATATTGCCACTTCAGATTACATTTTATTAGTTTTTCAGGTTACATCTTTTTCCTTCTTTTTACTTTTAATCTATCTATATAATTGCATTTTAAATAGGTTTCTTGTAAAAATTCTGTAGTCATTGTATTTATTTTAATCCATTCTTGCAATCTATTTTTAAATTGGAATATTATTCCATATACATAAATGGAATTTTGGGGATGGTTGTATTTAAGTCTATATTTTTATTAGTTGTTTTCTAGATGTCTTCTTTGCTTTTTTCTTCCTTTAACTTTCTTCCTTCTTTTGTATTATTTGAATATTTTTAATATTCTAGTTCAATTTTCTATTGATTTCTTGGCTTTATTTCTTTGTAAATAATCTTTAATGATTGTTTAGATGTTACAGTATTCATATCTAACTTTCACAGTGCACTTAGAGTTAATATTTTATCATTTCTGTTAAAATATAGGAACTATTTTTTTAATTAAATTCAGTTTTATTGAAATATATTCACATACCATACAATCATCCATGGTGTACAATCAACTGTTCACAGTACCATCATATAGTTATGCATTCATCACCCCAATCTATTTTTGAACATTTTCTTTACATCAGAAAGAATCAGAATAAGAATAAAAATAAAAGTAAAAAAAGAACACCCAAATCATACCCTCATCTCACCCTATTTTTCATTTAGTTTTTGTCCCCATTTTTCTACTCATCCATCCATACACTAGATAAAGGGAGTGTGATCCACAAGGTTTTCACAGTCACACTTTCACCCCTTGTAATCTACATTGTTATACAATAGTCTTCAGAAGTCCAGACTACTGGGTTGGAGTTTTACAGTTTCAGGTATTTACTTCTAGCTATTCCAATACATGAAAACCTAAGAGGTGTTATCTATAATGTAGATAATGTTTATTCTGTTACCATATAAACAATCTTTTATTATGTAGATTAGATGTCGACTAAATCTACATACATTGAATTCCCCAAACAATGCCATGCTTTTGCTTTCAACAGCCATACATAAATTCTTCAATAATTTAATAAGAGAAAAATAGTGTTTTATGTTCACACAAATATTTACAATTTTTGATGTTCTTCCTTTAATTCCTAAATTTCAAAATTTCCCTCAGCTATCCTTTCAGGTCAGTGTGATGAACTTACTTTTACATATGTTTTATAGTAGGTCGGTTTTGCCACAAATTCTCTTAGTTTTCCTTCATCTGAGAATGTCTTTATCTCACCTTCATTCAAGGATATTCTCACAGAATATAGAAGCACGGGCTGACAAATATTTTCTTTCCTCAGTTTAAAAGATGTTACTCCATTGTCTTCTGGCCCTCATCATTTCTGAAAAGAAATTTGAAGTCATTGGAATAATTGTTCCTTATTTTTCATATGTCCATTTTCTCTGCCTGCTTTCAAGATTTTTCCTTTAAGTATTATTTTCAGCAGTCTGATTATCACGTCTGGTATGCTTTTCTTTAAACTGATCTGTCTTATATTTACTGAGCATCTTGATGATATAAATGTATGCTTTCTGCAAAATTTGGGAAATTTTTAGCCATTATTTATTGAAATATATTTTATTCATAAATCTCTTCCTCCTTTCTTTCAGGGACTCAAAGATATAGTTGAGAACTTTTGATTGGCCCATAGTTCCTGAGGTTCTTTGTATTCTTCATTTTTTAATCTCTTCCTTTCAGATTATATAATTTATCTGCTCTATCTTCAAGTTCACTGGATCTTTCCTGTCAGTTCCTTGCTTCTGTTGAGCTATACACATGAAATTTTATTTCAGATATTTTATTTTTCAGTTGAAAAATTTCATTTGGTTATATTCTATAGTTTCTATTTTTATTTTTCAATTTTTATCTTTATTAGAGAATTTGTGGGTTTATAGAACAATTATGTATAAAATACAGGATTCCCATATATCAGCCTATTATTAACACCTTGCATTGGAATGGAACATTTGTTATATAATTGATGATAGCACATTTTTATCATTTTACTATTAACTATACTCCATGGTTTAATTTAGGGTTCACTGTTTGTGTAGTGTAGTTCCATGGATTTAAAAAAAAATGTTTATTCTGTTACCATATAAACAATCTTTTATTATGTTACCATATAAATGATCTTATATCACATTCAGGTAATATGTCAGTGCTATCACAAACTCTATATTTCTATTCATTTAAAGAGTAATCACCTTTACCTCACGGTGGATAATTGAAATAGGGGATTTAAAGTAATTGTTGGGAAATTCAAACATCAGTGTCATGGGGTCTCTGTTGATTTTCTTGTTTCCTGAGAATTGCTTAGATTTTCTGAGGTTTTTTGTGTGTGTTTTTGTATGTTGAGTAATTTTAGATTTTATCATGAACATGTTAAATATTATGTTAGGAAATTCTGGGTACTGTTAAAACCCTCAGAGAAATATTAACTTTTTTGTTTCTTTTTTGTTTGTTTTAGCAGGCAATTAACCTAGCAAGCTCCAACAGCAGGTTCCTTCTCTTCCTTAGGCTATCGTTTCAAAGCTGTTTGGATCTGCCCTGCAAATGTACAATTCACTGGTTAATCTGGGACTTGGGCTGTGGTTTATATTAGTCCTCAAAGCCTTTGCTTTCCTTCTTTGCTTCCGTCCAACATATGTGCAGTTTGGTGGTAAGCCCAGGATCTATGCTGGTTCATAGACAAAATAATAGTTCTCTGCTCCCTTGGAGACCCCCCACATTCACCAGCTCTTAAGGGTCCATTTTGGCAGTTCATCTGGCTAGAATAATAAACTGATTTCCAGGTTTTAGCTCTCTGTGCTATCATGCAGTTTCTTGCAGCTGGTGATGACTTTGCTTCAAAGAAATAAAGAAAAGGGAAACAAAAAATGAGAACTCTTCCCATGCTTTTTAGAAACCATGGTCCTATTTTCCTGATTGCTATGAAAATGACATAGGTCTTGTCTTGGGGGTTCTAGGTGTTGGTACAACTAACAGCATGGTAGTGTTTCTCCCTCACTGAAGCTGCCAATAGGGTGAGAAAAAATAGAAAAAAAAAAAGGAGAAAAAAATTTAAAATAATAAAAATAAAAATCAGCTATAAATAGAGTTTCATCCCAGAGCTGTTGCTGCACAGATCTGTCAGTTGACTCGGGTCTACTTTGAGATTATAATGAGGAAACGATGAGGTGAAAATAATTCTTGAGACTAATTCCATTCTGGGCTGTTGTTCAAATATCAAAATTAGTCCTTAATAAGGTGTCTGCTATCATTTACTTTTCAGAGTTCCCAAGTGATTGTTGTTGTTGTTTATATTTTATTCATAGTATCATTTGTAGTCAATCGGAGAGACAGACTGTAGTTGGATTACACCATCTGGGTTGGCATCAAAAGTACAGGACCATTAATTTTTGCAAAGATTATATTTTTGACTTGAAAGGATTATAGCACAAACATTTAAACTCTACTTTCACATGGAAGGTAATGGAAAGATGTTCTCTCTTAGGAAATGAGGATTAAACATGAAGGAAAAAAATGGAGAAGTAGCCAAGATTAGCAAGAAACATGTCAAATAAGCAACTCCTTTGAAGAAAATGCAATTTAAAATGACATAAAAGGATTGCAACAACAAATAAATGTCAAACTGGAACTTCCACAATTGTTAAAATACATTGCTCTGCTGGAAGAGTGACTTACCCTGATTCCCCTTGGACAGGACGTGGAAGCTTGTGTTTGAGTCCCTCTTAGACCTCACCCTATATGCTTCTTCTTTTGACTTCTTATTTTCTACTTGCTTTATCAATTCTAAACTGAATTCTTATGGTCTCAGAGTAAAATAACACCCTTACTCTCTCTTCTACCAGCTTCCTTTTTCCTGCCTTCCATGTTTCAAATTTGCCTATTCTCTTAGGAAAACAAGAAAAAACAAAGTAAGAACGGAGTGATGTCATCAACATGGTGATGTAAAACATCCCCTGGAAAAGTATTCCCTCAGAATCAACAAATAAAAAGAAAATTCCCACTTCCTAGGAACTTTGAATGATGATAGAGACTAGAGAAGGAAAGGACTTCACAAATGCTGAATCAAAGAAAAAGAAAAATAATCTACAAAAACAGGTAGGAAATTTCTGCCCTGGACCTCAAAGTCCCTACACCTCTGTCTCACTTGGTCCCATGCAACTTGGGAAACTCATGAAGGTGGTGTGACCTGGCCCATACCACTGCAGACACAGACTATAGAACCACTCACAGCAGCAAGTTAGAACCACATGCATACCCAGCTACAGAGACCCAAATTCACAGAGACCAAGGGTGAAACACAAACCACTAAGATGTGCTGCATAAAAAAGGGTCCGGTGGTGGTTGAGGGGGGAAGATGGACTGCAGCAGAACTACTGACAAGAGGTATGCTTACTAAATTGATTTTCTTTTGGCTGGAACACCTAAACAGAAAACAGCTTTTTCTAGAGTGACTCAATTTTTCTGAATTTACCCCTTCTGGCTCTGTGGGGAGGAATACCATAATAGAGAAGAATCTGAGGGAGAAAAACCTCCCAGAAAAGAAAAGAGGTGCAGAAAACAGAACTGAAGTAATAAGGGAGGGTCCCAGAATTGAAAACTGTAAGGGAAAGGGAGCATTGAGTGAGGGGGAGAATTTAAAGAACTCCTAGGAGCTAGGGAGAAAATTCTGCAAAAATGAAAAAGAACAGATGAAGATTCCTAGAGAAGGAACAGAGGAAAGAAAGCATTCTCTAGGACATGAAACAATTACACAACAAGTACAGTCATATCCAGGGCAAGAATCAGATGGAGAAGAGCTGAGAAAATCTGAAGTTAAACACAGGCTGCTATAAATGCCTAGAGTAGGTGGGACCAAGCATCAAAGAAGAGCCTTAACACAAAACAGTTAACAATAAAATACAATACAAGAGGGAGAAACTGACCTTCAAAGTTAACTCATCAAGATAATCAGGTGTCCAGACATCAGCAACAGTTTACAAGCCAAACTAAGAAACAGTAAGATAAGGCTTGGTAATGAGAACAAATTAAAACTTCAGTGGAGACAGCATTTGGAACAATCAAAGAAGTTCAAATAAATCTCCTAAAGCATTTCAAGGAGTAAAAAGAAAATATGAATAATGAGCTAAAGGATAGTAAGAAAAAAAAATGCATGCATTTAAGGAAGAATTTGAAAGTACAAAAAGAAACAACACAGATAATGAGGATGAATGTCACAAAAACAGAGATTAAAAATACATTACAGGCATACAACAGCATATTTGAACAGGCAGAAGAAAGAATCAATGAACTAGAAGACAGAACAATTGAAAAAAAAAAAAACAAGTAGAGAAAGACTACAGATAAGAACAGAAAAATTTGAGCAGTGTCTCAGGGATTTGAGTGATAACAGGAAGCACACAAACATATGTGTCATAGGTGTTCCAGAAATAGAAGAGAAAGGAAAAAGGACAGAAAAAATATTTGAGGAAATAATGGCTAAAAATTTCCCAACTTTTATGAAAGACTTAAATATACATGTCCAAGAAGTGCAAGAAACTCCAAACAGAATAAATCCTACTAGACCTGCTCCAAGACATGTACTAATCAGAATGTCAAATGCCAAACATAAAGAGAACATTCTGAAAGCAGAAAGAGAAAAACAATTCATCATATACAAGTGATCCTAAATAATCCAAAGTGCCAAGTTCTCATCAGAAACCATGGAGGTGAGAAGACAGTGGCATGATACATCTATGGTACTAAAAGAGAAAAACTTCCAGCCAAAAATTCTTTATCTGGCAAAGCTGTCCTTAAAAAAATGAGAAAGAGTTTAAAATATTCACATATAAATATAACCTGAGAGAGTTCATCAAAAAAAAAAAAAAAAAAGACATACCCTACAAGAATTACTGAAGGGAACTCTGCAGGTTGAAAAGAAAAGACAAGAGAGAGTGAAGAAATATAGATCTTCAGTAAGTGTAGATAAAAGGGTAAATGAAAAACCCAGTAGTATGATATCTTCAATATACAACTCAACTCTCTAATACCTAAAAGAGTCAGAATACAATTGTGCCAGTTTGAATGTATTATGTCCCCCAAAACTCCATTATCTTAGATGTAGTCTTGTGTTGGCAGAGGTATCAGTGTTGATTAGATTGTAAATCTTTGAGTGTTTCCGTGGAGATGTGCTCCACCCAACTGTGGGTGATGACTCTGGATAATTTCCATGGAGGTGTTACCCCACCCATTCAGAGTGGGTCTAAATTAAATCACTGGAACCATATAAATGAGCTGACAAACAGAAGGAAGTCAGTGCAGCTGACAGTGACATTTTGAAGAGGAGCTACAGCCAAGAGGGACACTTTGAAGAATGCACAGAAGCTTAGAGAGTAGCTGCAGATGAGAGACAGTTTGAAGACAGTCGTTGAAAGCAGACTCTTGCTCCAGAGAAACTAAGAGAAGACAAACACCCCAAGAGTAACTAAGAGTGAAATTCTTGAGGAACTGCAGCCTGGAGATGAACATCCTGGGAAAAAGCCATTTTGAAACCAGAACTTTGGAGCAAACAGCAGCCACATGCCTTCCCAGCTAACAGAGGTTTTCCAGACACCACGAGCCATCCTGCAGTGAAGGTATCCGATTGCTGATGTGTTTACTTTGGACACTTTATGGCCTTAAGACTGTAACTGTGTAGCCAAATAAACCCCTTTTTATAAAAGCTGATCCATCTCTGGTGTTTTGCATTCCAGGAGCATTAGCAAACTAGAGCAACAATTAATCAAGAAAAAGGCATATTTCCTGATAATGGATGTGCAAAATATAAAGTGGTAAAGTGGGACAAAAACAACATAAAAGAGGAAATGGAGGGACAAGGGAACAGAGAAAAAGTATGCTGTTGAAGCTAAGTTGTTATCTTTTCAAATTATTGGGATATGTATGTAGGTTGTATGATATAAACCCCAGGGTAAACAAAGAAAACATTTTTAAAATATACAGAAAAAGAAATGAGAAAAGAAACAGTCAGATACACCACAAGAGATCAACTATACAGAAAAGAGTTTTGCAATAAAGGAAAAGAGAAATACACACACACACACACACACACATACACACACACACACAGATATGACATATAAAAACCAAAGGACAAATTGACTGAAGCAAATACTGCTTTTCCACAATAACACTAAGTGTTAATGGAATAAACTCTACAGTCAAAAGTCACAGATTGGTATGATGGACAAAAAAAGCATGATCTAACCAAATATTGTTTATGAGACTCACCTTAGATCCAAAGATGCCAATAGATTGAAAGTGAGAAGATAGAAAAAAACATTTCACACCAATTTTAACCAAAAAATATCTGGGATAGCTATACTAATATCAGACAAAATAAACTTTAAGTCAAAGCTGTTATAAGAGACATAGAGAAACATCATATATTAATAAAAGGGGCAATCTACAAAGAAGAAATATTAATCATAAGTATTTCTGCACCTGATCACAGTGCCCCAAAATACATGAGGCAAATATTGGCAGAACTGAAAGGAGAAATAGACATCTCTACAATAATAATTGGAGACTGCAATACACCACTCTCATCAATAGATAGAACATTTGGACAGAAGATGAATAAGGAAATAGAGAACTTAAAAAATATGGTAATTGAGCTAGACCTAACAGATATATACAGAACATTGTACACCAAAATAGCAGGACATACCTTCTTCTCAAGTGCACATGGATCATCCTCCAGGATAGATCACATTTTGGACCACAAAGCAAACCTCAACAAATTTAAAAAGATTGAAATTATGGAAAGCATCTTCTCTGACAACAATGAAATGAAGCTGGATATCAATAACAGGCAGAGAACTGGAAAATCTACAAATATATGGAAGTGAAATAACACTTAAACAATAAGGGGTCAAAGAAGAAATTACAGGTGAATTCAGTAAACATCTTCATACAAATGAAAATGAGAACAAAACATATCAAAGCTAATGGGATGTAGCAAGACAGTGCTGAGAGGGACATTTATAGCCCTATGTACTTACTTTAAATGAGAAGAAGGGTCTTAAATGAAAGACCTAGCTGCACACTTGGAGACACTAGAAAAAGAACGGGAAACTAAATCCAAAGCAAGCAGAAGGAAATGAATAACAAAGATTAGAGCAGAAATCAAGAATAAAAAAAGCAAAAGTTGGTTCTTTGAAAAGATCAATAAAATTGACAAACCCTTAGCTAGACTGACCAAAAAAAAAAAAAAAAAAAAAAGAGACAATGGAAATAGGTAACAGAATTGAGAGGGATGACATTAATACTGACTGCACAGAAATAAAAAGGATGATAAGAGGATACTGTGAACAAATGTATGCCAAGAAGTTAGTCAACCTAGATGAAATGAGCAAATTCCTAGAAACACATGAGCAATTTATACAGATACTCAAAGAAATAGAATATCTAAACAGATTAATTACAAAAAAAAAAAAGATTGAATCAGTCATCAAAAACCTCCCAACAAGAAAAGTACAATACCAGATGACTTCACAGTTGAATTCTATCAAACATTCCAATAAGAATTAATACCAATCCTGCTCAAACTCTTCCAAAAAGTTAACAGTAGGAAACACTACCTAACTGATTTTGTGAGACCAACATCACCTTAATACCAAAGTCAGATAAAGATACCACAAGAAAAGAAAATTACAGACCAGAATCCCTTATAAATATAGATGCATTAATCATCACGAAAATAATTGCAAATTGAATCCAATAGCACATTAAAAAATTACACCATGTTCAAGTGGGTTTAACCCAAGTAAGCAAGGTTAATTCAACACAAGAAAATCAATTTGTATAATACACCACATTAGGAAAACAAAAGGAGGGAGCCACATGATCATTTCAATTGATGCAGGAAAGGCATTTGACAAAATCCTGTATCCTTTCTTGATAAAAACACTTAGAAAACTAGGAATAGAAGGAAATTCCCACAACATGATAAAGGGCATAGATGAAAAACCCACAACTAACATCATACTCAATGGTGAAAGACTGAAAGCATTCCCTCTAAATTCTGGAACAAGAAAATGGTGCCCACTGTCACCACTGTTATTCAACATTTTACTGGAAGTTCTTGCCAGAGGAGTGAAGCAAGGAAAAGAAATAAAAGGCATCCAAATTGGAAAGGAAAAAAATAAAACTTTCACTACTTGCAGATGACATGATCCTATATATAGAAAGTCCCAAACAATGTACAACAAAGCTACTAAAGCTAATGAACAAATTCAGCAAAGTGGCAGAGAGCAAGATCAATATTCAAAAATCAGTGGTGTTTCAATACAGTGGTAATGAGTGATGTCAGGAGGAAATCAAGAAAAAAATTACATTTACAATAGCAACTAAAGGAATCAAATATCTAGGAATAAATTTAGCGAAGGGTACAAAGAACAGGTACACAGTAAATGACAAAACATTACTAAAAGAAATCAAAGAAGACCTAAGTAGATGGAGGGCCACTCCATGTTCATGGATTATAAGACTAAATATCATTAAGATGTCAATTCTACCCATGATTAACAGATTCAATGCATTCCCAGTCAATATTCCAACCTCATACTTTGCAGAAATGGAAAAGCTAATTATCAAATACATTTGGAAGAGTAAAGGGGCCCAAGTAGCCAAAATCATCTTGAAAAAGAAGAACAAAGTTGAAAGACTCATACTTCCTGACTTTAAAGCTTATTACGAAGCTACAGCATAGTACTGGCACAAGGATCGTTATATCAACAAATATAATCAAATTGAGAGTTCAGAAATAGTTCCTTACATCTCTGGCCAAATGACTTTTGAAAAGGCTGCCAAGTCCACTCAATTGGGGAAGAATAATCTCTTCAACACTTGATGCTGGGAGAACTGGATATCCATATGCAAAAGAATGAAAGAGGACCCCTATCTCACCCCATATACAAAAATCCAACTCAAAATGGATCAAAGACATAAATATAGGAATCAGAACAATAAAACTTCTAGAAGAAATTGTAGGAAAGCATCTTCAGGATATTGTGTTAGGCAATGACTTCTTAGACTTTACACCCAAAGCACAAGCAACAAAATTAAAAAAGTAGAACAATGGGACTTCATCACAATTAAAAACTTTTTTGATTTCGAGGACTTTGTCATGAAAGTGAAGTAACAACCTACTTGTATTAGTTAGGGTTCTCTAGGGAAACAGAATCAATGAGAGATATCTATGAATAAAAGATTTATAAAAGTGACTCATGCAACTGTGGGTATGCATGAGTCCAAATTCCATAGGGCAGTCAGCAAATTGGCAACTCCAATGAAGATGTTTGATGAACTCAGGAAATGAACTGGCAACTTCGACAAAATCCTCAGGAAATTAACTTGGATCTTCAATGATCGTGTTCAATGAACTGCTCAGGAAACAAACTGGCAACTTCGACGAACTCCTCAGGAAACACTTTGCTAGGCAGCCAATGAAAAAGTGAAGGTCCTCTATCTGTCTTGCTTAAAAGTCTTCAACTGATTGATTGGATTAAATCCAGCCAACTTCATTCTCTCATTGTGGAAGACATGCCCTTCGCTGAGTCATCAGTCACAGCTGCAGCCAATTGACTGATGATTTAAAAAACCAGCCTGTTGGTTTATTAACCAGCCACAAACATCCTCACAGCAATGGTTAGGCCAGTGCTTGCTTGACCAGACAGCTGGGTATCATCACCTGGCCAGGTTGACACAGGAACCTAACCCTCACACTACTCAGTAGGAGAAAATATTTGAAAACCACATACCCAATAAAGCTTTAATAGCCAGAATACAAAAAGAAACCATACAACTCAACAACAAAAAGACATACAACCCAATTTTAAAAATGGGTTTCCTCCTCTCTGAAGAGGCTATACAAATGACTAAAAAGCACATGAAAAGGTGCTCATCATTACTATCAGGGAAATGCAAATCAAAACCCACAAAGAGGTACTACTACTTCACACCAATTAAAATGGCTATTATTAAAAAAAAACAACAAGGTTACAAGTGTTGGAGAGGATGTGGAGAAACAGGAACACTCATTCATTGCTGATGGGAATGAAAATGGTACAGCCACTTTGAAAGACGGTTTGGCATTTCTTCAGAAACTATAGAATTACCATGTGACCTGGAAGTCCTCTACTAGGTATATACCAAAAAGAATTAATAGCAGGGACTCAAACAGATATTTTCACACATGTGTTCATAGAAGCATTATTCACAATTGCCAAAAGATAGAAGCAATCTGTTTAGGTTTGCTAATGCTGCTGTTTTGTAAAACACCAGAAATGGATTGGCTTTTATAAAGGGGGTTTGTTTGGTCACAAAGTTATAGTCTTAAGGTCATAAAGTGTCCTAGGTAAGGCATTAACAATAAGGTACCTTCACTGGAGAAAGGCCATTGGCATCTGGAAAGCCTGTTAACTGGGAAGGCATGTAGCTGGTGTCTGCTTGCTCCCAGGTTGCATTTCAAAATGGCATTCATCATTTTGGCATTCAAAATGGCCAAAACATCAGTGTCAGATTCAACAACCATCTTCAAAATATGTTCTTCAGCTGCAGCTCTACTTCAAATGTCACTCTCAGTTGCCCTGAGGTCCCTCTGATTGTGATCTCTTTTTATAAGACTCCAGTGAACTAATCAAGATCCACCCGAAATGGGTGGGGCCACATTTCCAGGAAACACTCAATCAAGAGGTCACACCCTAATCAAAGGTGTCACTCACAGTTGGGTGGGTCACATCTCCATGGAAACACTCAATCAGAGGTTCCAACCTAATCAACACTAATACGTCTGCCCCCACAAGATTGCATTAAAGAATATGGCTTTTTCTGAGGGACATAATACACACAAACCAGCACACAATCCAAGTGTTCATGGACCAATGAATGGATAAACAAAATGTGGTATATGCATATATAGGAATGAAGCCCTGATACTTGTGAAAACATGGATGAACCTTGAAGACATTATGCTGAGTGAAATAAGCCAGACACAGAAGGACAAATATTGTATTATCTCACTGATATGAAATAATTAGAATGAGGAAACTCAGAGTTAGAATCTAGAATATAGTACCCAGGGGATGGGTTGGGGTTAGGCAATAGGGAGTTAATGCTTAATTTGTACAGAATTTGTATGTAGGTTGAGATATAAATGGTAGTGATGGTAGCACATTATTGTGAGTATAACTATCAGCACTAAATTATATATGTGAATGAGTTTTAAAGAGGAAATTTTAGGTCATCTATATGTTACTAGAATAAAAATTAAAAGGTAAAGCATAGGACTGTATAAACAGTGAATCCTATCATAAATGATGGACTATAGTTAATAGTAGAAGTATAAAAATGTTCTTTCTTGAATTATAACAAATACAAGATGTTATTAATAGAGTGGTATGTGGGGGAAAATACACCTAATTTAAACTATGGACTATAGTTAATAGATCAATTTTAATATTCTTTCATTGACTGTAACAAAGTTACCACATTAATGCAAAATGTCAACAATGGGGGGTAATGGAAACAGTAATTTTTACATGATTTTTCTTTAAACCTACAACTTCTTTAATTTATAAAATGAATAAAGAAAAAATAAATAATGCAAAATTAATAGATATTATAAATAGGGTTCTGAGTTTTAAGTCAAATGCATGTCATTCAAGGTAAGACACAGTGTAAAAAATAATGTAAAAATAAAAAGCCAACAAAAAACTGAGAGTTGTGTGGAAGGACACCTCATTTACCAAGACTTAGAGGTAGGATAAATGCATACTATTTATTTTTGATGTGATAAGGAATTATAAATTTACTTTCTTTTGAAATTAACAATATACAATTTTAAGGATGTGTAGTTTCCAAATTTTACAGGAAAGTTGGGGAAAGGGAAACTTGTATATTGTTCTATTAACTATAGTCTGTCATTTATAATAGGGTTCACTGTGTCATACAGTCCTATGTTTTACCTATTAATTTTTATTCTAGTAACATACAGACAACCTAAAATTTCCTCTTTAAACCCCATTCACATATATGTGTATAGCAAACAAGTGTAAAGGGAAAAACAATGAAAGAAGTATAAGCAAAACAACAACAACAAAAACAAACAACTATAAAACAAGACACAGATATAAGGGCAGCTATGCATATAAGTGCCAGAAACCTGTATTGCAGTATTATAGTATATTGTACATAAAGTTTATCAAATAGAAATTTACATTATTTGATTTAAATATCTCCATATCAAACCTCATAAAGTAAGAAAATAGAATCAATATTGTTTTTGCTGTTGTTTTAATTTTTTTTTGAGAGATGGCAGAAACTTTGGTTATGCATGCAGATAGGTTTATATATTTGGAGACGGGGAATATGGACCTTATTTTCTTACTGCTTCTATTTTTTAAGTGGAATTACAAGCAAGGTCATCAGGTGTACATGAAGATATTAGAAAAAGTTGGAAGAATGAAGAGAAAGGAGAACTGATGGAATAATATAAGTGTGTTAGTGAATTGTGCAGCAGTAGGGGCTCACTTGGATTTAATAATAATGAAATTAATTTTAGACCAATCACTATAGCTGTGCATTTTTCTTCAGTCATGTTAGGCAATTTGTATGTAGATGAGGAGTATAAAGAAAGCTATATTTAACTATGGTTGGGATTTTCCCAGGATAATAGAACAGAGAGAAGAGAGATGCGAGGGAGTTGTTGATGTACACAAGGGGAAAATTTTAATGAGGAAATGGAGATTATAATCAAAGTAAGAAGAAAAAGGACCCCAGAAATGGGTCAGGGACAGAGTAAACATTATTTCAACAAAGAGTATTGTTGCGATTGCATTAAGATGGCAAGTTTAGACATAAGATGTTATTTCCCACCTCTAGAAATTAAGATAATGGAGAGTTTTTAATTATTGATACTGTTGAAGTCTAAGGAAGCCTATGGTAGAGGGTGGCTGAGGTGGAGAGGAAGATATGATTACTTGAAGAGAGAAAGTTGAGGATATAAGAGGCCATGGTATTGGATGGATTATTCATGTGGATTTGTTAAACATTATGACAACAGTGTTGAGTAAAGAGAAAATCATCCAGTTTATAAAATCACCAAAGCATGCTAGAGAGTGATATGGTTATCTTCAGATGACTGAAACAATGAATTCATATTCATTTTTCATGTGATGACAAGAGCTTCAAAGGAGCTGATGATTTTTAGGGATGAGAGAATAACTTCAGAAAGACCTTTCTATCATTTTATGCATAGGGAGCAAAGGGCCCAGTTCTTTCCTTCTTTCAACACCAAACTGTTCAGTTTCCTTTTTAAATAAGTTCATCTCTCCACAGACGTAAGGCAATGGCTCCACAACAGACTCAGATTTTTTTAACTCCAGTACCCAGTCTTTAAGGAATCCTAGATCTCTGGAAACCTTAACCTTTCTGTGGCAGGAGATGCCTTGGGCTTACAGGAGACGATGTAGTGGCAGCTTATTACATCTGTCATCCTTGACCATCTGATTTCCTCGGTACCCAGCCAGGTGCTTAGCTGTGCTGGTGGAGGTAAAACTTTGTTCTTCATAATCTTCCAGCTTCTGAGATATGGAACGGTTCTCAGAGATCAGCTCAAACAGCTCAGAAACAGGTTAGCTGCCTTTCTGTATATGAAGGTAGCAACGATATGCCAAGAGGGCATGTATCTTACCTTCTCTTTCAATCATATAGACAGGGGTGAGAGAAAGAATCATCTCCTGAAAATGCTACGTTGAAGAAATAGTGACCTCATGTACAAATAGGTTTCAGTTGAAACAAAAATTGATGGTTGCATTCAGAGAAGAAATTGAGAATAGAAATTGCTATTAGGTGAAATCAGACCCTGAATTCCAGAGGGCTCTATGGAAAAATTTAAGGGATTGAGGAGGGATGGAAGTTTGATTCAGATTACAGGATATAAAAGAGATGTATGAAGGTAAGAATACAGTGGAAAGTGACCATCTGGGGGTCTTTTGTTTCTTATGTTCAATTGGGTGAAATATGAGGTAAGGCAGAGTTCCTGATGATCTTCTATAGATATGCAAATGCAAGCTTGTGTGACACCCCAGACCACCTCTGCCATGCCTAGCTCCTCCAACCTAGGCCTCAGTCACTTGCCTCACTTCTTAGCCAGAGGGGTCATGACAATGGCTTGTGTATTCATTTGGTTATTGTGCCAGGTGACTGCTACTTTTATCACCACACTACTATTAAGGAAAACTACATGTGTGGCTGGCTAAAATAGACCCACTGAGGCTCCTTTTTTCCTCTGGTAACAATCCAGAAGAGCAGTGGTATTACGGTCTTGTGTGGTAGACTTTGACCCGTTTGAGATGGGGAACAAGAAATCTGGTTGCTAAATTCATCTCTCTTCCTTTGTGGGGTCAGAATATTTCAAAATGCAATATTTTTTATACCTTCTCTGAAGACTTGCATGAGTCTGAACAATTAGCTGAATTTGTTGTGAAGCTGTAGACAGCTTGGTAAAATATCCTCAGGTATTTTCTCTCCCTCCTTCCTTACTATTCTTTCCTTTGTCTCTAACTCTTGCTTCCCTGGGACTGTACTTACCAATAAGGGGATACTATGTAAGCTTTCTTCAAGCTGAGTTTTATAGAAACCCAGAATAAGTCAATGGAAGAGGGAGAGAGGAAGGTGTTCTCACAAAGAGGAAAGAAGCTCCACGGGACCCTTATTGAGTCACTTATAGAGTGTGGGTATTGAGACAAGCAGAAGTTTGATGGGCCTGAGTATACCTTCTGGAACCCTCAGCTAATGACAACTTTAGTAGCCCTTTGGGGACTGTTGGCATCAGGAGCATGTGGGCTCTGTGCATCGTGGTCCTGCAACACTTATAGAGGTTGGCAGTAAGGTTGGCCCCAGAAAGGATAGAGGGCTCTGTAGATGCTCCCTGTCATCATGGCTGTATGGTCCAAGGGAGGTCTGTGTGAGGGGTGGCAGCGTCTGGTGCATCTAGGTGGACTATAGTATGAGAATGTTCATAGACAACCAAAGGGAGGCACAAAGAAGTGTGAACACATTGATGAGTCTTTTTAGAAAAGCCAATAGCATTTAGAAGGGAAAAAATTATGAAAGAGGGAAGGTGGTGAGAATAAGGTCCTAATTGAAATAAAGTTCTCCCCAAAGAAGAAGTAGAAAGCATACTGTGGTAAATTGGAGGAATTATTACTTAAAGTCTTTGCAGTGGATCTATTTTATCCCATACCAATTTTTTTGTGAAAGAGGTCACCAATGAGATACACTACATTTCTGAAAGTATAGAAGTATTCAGACATACAAGACATCTGTTTAATATCAATAATTCACAAACATATATGATGAGCATTAAATTAGTGTGTATTTGGCCTTTATTTTGTCTCACTAAGCATAATAAAATTATTTCTAATAATAAAACAGGTTGAGGCACACTACATTTAATATTTCTGGAACTGCATTAGATGCAGTAAAATTATGATATAATGCCTGCATTGGTTTTCTATTGCTGCATAATAAATTATCACAAACTTAAAAGCTTAAAAGAACACCCATTTATTAACTCACAGTTCTGTAAGTTCCAAGTTCAGGCATGCATTACACAGGTCCACTGCTCAGGATTTCACAAGCTGCAATAGAGATGTCAGCAGGACTCTGCTCCTTTCTGGAGGCTCTAGGGCAGAATGCATTTCCAAACTTACTGAGGTTGTTTGCAGATTTAGTTTTTTAAGGTTGTAGGACTGAGTTCTCTGTTTTCTTGCTGTATGTTGGCTGGGAGTTACTTAAAGACTGGGACCTTAGAGTCTACTCACATTCTTTGCCATATGACCCCTTCATCTTCAAATCCAGAAACAGAGAATCTGTCTCACGTCTATCTCATTCCTTTCTTGCTTTGTCCCTTTTTAAGGGCTCACCTGATTGTGTTGGTCCCACTGAGAATAATCTCCCATTAAGAAACTAATCACACATGTGATATCTCAACATATTTACAGGTTCCACCCACACTCAAGATGTAGGAGATTGTAAAGGATGTGGGTCATTGAGGGAGCATCTTGGAATTTGGACTACCATACTCCCTGACAAATGGAGGGCTTTAGGGCAACAAACTTTTTTTTTTTTCTGTGAATTAGTTTACAGGAAAGAGAAGTTGCATTTAAACTCTTTCTAATGCCGTGGGAGAATCCTAGAAATGAATCATAGCTATGGAGACTTCAGCACTGTCAGTCACAGTGAAAACCCGGACTGGATTCCTTTGTAATTGGGGAGGGAAGATGGGTCTCACATAAGAAGCAACAGAAGAAAATTCAAGGATAAGAAAATATCAATATAGACATGAGATTGGAAGAATGCAAAGACATTGCTTTTCTTTGTGTTCTTACTTCCCTTCTGATTCTTTCCAATCTCATTCCTCCGCTCTTTCCTGAGGTCTTGAGTCTGGCTTTTTGGACCTGGACACCTCCTTCCAAAGGATTTGTCTTTTATTGGATTATCTATGACTTACCCAATGATAATTCACTAATCAACCAATTATCCATTACCCAATGATAATTAACTTATCACTGGAGATGGATTAAGGAGAGAGTTTGAAGATGCCTCCTTTATGTCTGCTGAAATAAATGTGTTTTAGCAGAGGCTTCTCACAACTTCATGAGGCCACGCCAATATCTTATAATGGCAATGCTTGATAATGGAAGTAGTGGTATTCTGTGTAGACTGGAACCTGATTTACTGAATAAGGTGGACTCAGGATGATGCTGGGAAGGAGCAACATAATTATCTTTTACAACTTCTCTTTTTAATCAGCTTGCTGGAGTCATATCTTTCCTCCCACATATCTTTCCTCCCAGAATGAAATCTAAGAAGAAATCATTGTTTTTCTTAGCATCCTCAAATACTACATTAATGGTCACTATTTTTTTTTTTTATTCCAGCTAGTATAATATCCCAAAACTCCAACTATCATCCATTTTAAAGCTTTTCGTCTGCCCCAGCCAGGATCTGACTATATTGGAAACTTGCAATGGAGAAAGGAATGAAGTTGCTGTCTTCTCTTTGTCATGATCTTCCTTTTTCCTGCCTTGCTTATTTCTCTTTGTGGATGCTCCAGGATCAGATACAGGGGAAATAAAGAAGATATTACTTGAACAATATGACTGTAATCATTCGGTGTGGCCTCTTGTGTGAGAGATTCATAAATGATGAGTTTTCCTCTTGTGGGGCTTGCCAGTGGATCCTTAAGGATTCCCCATTGGGGTGCCAAGAGCAGTTTTCTAGGAAGGGCTAGCCGCCTCCAGGTTATCCAGCCGTCATCCCCACCAGTGTCTGCTGTAGCAGATTCAAAGCCAGTTTCTTTCTAGTGAGCTTGTCTGCTCCCCAGCAAAAGGCTTTCCTGAGCTTTCAAACAAGTACTGTTTGGCTCTTGCTGCAGTTACTATTGCTACATTAAAAATTACCTCAAAACTTGACATTTTAAAATAACAATTTTATTTTTCTCACTGCCTTATAGATCAGGAAATTGGGAAGGATTTGGCTGGGCAGATTTTGCTGGAATTTCTCATGTGATTGTGGTCAGATGTTGACCAAGGTTGCAGCCAGCTGGAGACTCAAATGGGCTAGGTGTCAATCACATGCCTGCCAATTAATGCTGTGTGCTGACTGCTTGGCTGTGGCTGTCCAAAAGGGTGCCCACATTGGCTGTTTCTTGTGGCCTCACCATGTGGCTCCAAATAATGATAGTAGTAATAATACTAGTATAATAATAATAATAATAATAATAATAATAACAATAAATTGAGTGCCCTGAGAAGAAAACTGGAAGCTGCATTGCCTTCATAACCTACTATTGGAAGAATAGCTTCACTTCTGCCAAACTCTTTTGATCAAAGGATTCATAGCCTACTCAAATTCAAGGGAAGGGAACATAGATCTCACTTTTTGATTAGAGATGAATATCAATGTATTTGGGGACTATAGTTTAAAACCATCACTCCTCCCTTCTATAGGGTGGACATCTTGCCCACCAAAACCATATGATTTTCCCTGATGTTATTAGAAGGGCAACTTGTTCCAGTGCAGCCTATTCTGCTCTCTCTAACCTCCTACGACGAATCCAACCCAAGGCTTGACAAACTGTCCACAGAATTTTACCTTTAAACTCCCCCAAAAAAGGTTGGTATCAGTCTGTACATCCAAAAAAATTCAGGGACACAAGAACAATCCCCTAAATGGTTTTCTTAGTTTCAGATGAGGGGGAAGCACTGTTTCCCACACAGGTGTATGTGTGTAGGTGTGTTTGTGTGCACACTGACACAAGCATATTAATAACTCTTAAAGAAATTCTCATTAAATGACATTCCAAACCTACATGTTGATCTATTCTAATGTAGGCTTAGAGTGGTGACTGGCTAAGTGTCTCCAAACTGGTTCAAAATGTCTTAGCATACTGTAAATTACTCTAAAACCCTGAAAAATAAAATATGTAATATCACACCTCTTAAGTGGTACAAAATTAATGCATCTTCCAAAGATACCCTTGCCTACAAGTTTGTTGCATGCTATATTCTCCTCAAAAAGTTTCAATGTTTAGTTTGTCAGGCTAGATAATACCCCAGGGCTTCAGAAAGCATAAGAGAAACTGTCTGGCACTCAAGTTTCCCAATGCCAGGAATTCCTTTACCAAATGCTCTTAAATGAAACTTAGATGTGCTTTCAAAAAGTTTGAACCTTTCTTTGTTTTAAAATTTTATTGTGAAAGAGGATTTTTGTATGAGGTCATGGAGCATGATAAATGACTTATCATTATATGTGGACTTATTTTAAATTAGAATAAGCTTGAGAATTCATATCATTTACTTCTTATCTAGAAATTCAATATAGATTGTGCACTGGATATGAAAACAAGAAATAGACAAATAGCACTTCACAACCCCATTCTGTACAGCTCCCTAGAGGTTTAGAATATATACCAAGGAAACGCCACCA
The DNA here is from genome assembly GCF_015220235.1 of Choloepus didactylus. Classification (NCBI taxonomy): domain Eukaryota; kingdom Metazoa; phylum Chordata; class Mammalia; order Pilosa; family Megalonychidae; genus Choloepus; species Choloepus didactylus. The sequence continues at coordinate 58,365,807 of NC_051319.1, read as the reverse complement.
TTTATGTTGGGGACCACAGCAGTCACCTGATATGCAAAGTCATCCGTATTTTAGAATAGTTGATTTAGAAGAACTTGGCAGTAGTAAAACAATATACATATTCAAGAAACATTTCTCAAACATTAATTTATCTAGAAAATGGATCATTTACTGTGCAAGAACTATGAAATGATTCCCAGAAAGAAATTAGCTTAATTTAAAAATACTTGAAAGTAACGGAAAACTCATCTCAGTTAAATGGCAAAACTCCTTCCTCTAGGATTCCTAAATTCATATTAATAATGTGAACATTGGGCATGTATGAATAAATTTTATTGTTGTTACTTGCAGTAAAGTTTGTATAAGAGAAATAGGTGTGAATCTGTCTTCCAGAGATTTGACTTTAGAGGATAACACACCATTGAATGCTCATAAAGCAGGATGTTTCTGCTGCCTGCCATGGGCCTCTGGAGAACACTTCTTGAAGTTGGCGTTTATCATCCGGCAGGCAGATTTGAGCATCACCAGCCTTAATATCTAAGTGTGTGTCAGAAAGGCCAATCAAATCCCTGCATGAGAGTTCTTTCACAACACCGAGAAGACCCCAGTTAGAAAGTCCACTTGGAAGAAATAGAGAAGTCTGAATTCACTGCTCTGTGAAGTGGGTACATGCCACTTTTATTAACTTCAGCTATTTAAAAGCTAACAGACACCATTGTATCATGGTATGCAGTATTTAGGGCTATTAAATATGACATTGCAATCTAAGAATGCCCAAGTCCTTTGTTTCATGCCCAGAGTGTTGTTAAACAGAGATAGCAGAGAAGAAAGAAAGCTTCTTTCTGCTGAATGGAATGAAGAAAGATTCCCAGCAGAGAATTTTCTTATCAGCCCTACTCATCTTGAAAGTTCCAACTCAGTCAAATACTGTGATCAGGTATTCTGGGTTGTAGGAATACAATACACAAAGGGGAAGAAAAAGTATTTGAGATCTTGAGAAGAATTTGAGAATAAAAGAATAATGTAACCAAAGCAAAAAGAAAGAGGCACTGATTCATGAGATCAAGGTGTAAGAATTTGGTGGGACAGGGCAATAAACACAGGTTTTATAAAAATCTGTTTCGCTGTGAATATGGGAGTCACGCATGACTCTGTGTGTTTTGACTGTACTGTCCTTCAAAGAGTACCGGTAAGTAGAAACAATCTAACTGTTGCATTTTAATGGCCCTAAGGGGCTGGCTTAAATTAATACATATAAATGGCTTGTACCTTAACTTTCAGGAATTCTTTTTTAAATAAAAGCTTCTAAATTGCCGGTGCTCCTTCAAGAGTTTGTGTACTCATACGTTGTTTAAACATCTCCCAAGTGTTCTTTGTTTTATATACTATTGTATACATCCCTCTGATTGCTAAGAAGAAAATTTTGGTCTTGTATTTGAACAATTGATTATAAATGATATATAATGTCATCTTCCATTTATTTTATTGAGATATATTCACATACCATACAATCCATCCAAATTATTCAATCGTTGGTCCACAGTATCATCACATAGTTGTGCATTCGTCACTATAAATATTTTTGGAACATTTGCTTTACTCCAGAAAAAGACACAAAAAGGAAAATGAAAACCCCAAACATCCCATACCCTTCCCCCTCCCCCTTATAGGCCACTAGTATTGTACTGCACAAAATTTTAAGACTTGCAATACAGGTAGGTTAAATAAGACAGTATGGTATTGTCAGAGATATATGTATAGATCAGTGGAACAGAACAAACATCCAGAAGTAGATCCATACAAACATGGGCAACTTACTTTTTTTTTTTTGCTATATAGTTATATAATCATTATCAAAGATCAGGGCTACTAGATCACAAATCAACAAATTCAGGTATTTCCTTCTGACTATTCTAAAATGGTAGACACTAAAAAAAGATATTTATAGAGTGAGCCATTTGTTAAATCCTAATTTCTCAATTACACCTCCTTTCTTTCATTTGATCATTCTCTCAGTCTTCTGGGATACCAGGTCAATGACCATTTTAACTTCTTCATGCTGGAAAGGGGTGTTGACCATATGGGGAAGGGGAATGAAATTTATTGATGTTCTTGGAGAGATGGTACCTCTGGGTTTCAGAGCTTATCTGGCATAGGATGAATCTGGAGGCCTAAAGTTTCTGTATATAATGTGGTCTTAATGGACATGAATTATTATATACAGTTTAGACATTTAAAGCTAGTGCATTGTGATCATCAGTCTGGAATAATAATGAACACTTGAGAGCCATATATACTTCTTGTAAGTATATGGGAGTTGTGTGCCTGTGCACGCATGCATAGGAAGTAGTGTAGGAGGGTGCTGATAATGTTTGATATTTTATCATATTTATTAGTCTTTTTAAGAGCATGGGGGTAAATAGTCATTCAATGTAATGTCATTTGAATTGTTTTTACTTTCTATTTCTGCTTATTGTTATTTTTCAAGTGATATTTACGTGAGAATAGCCCAGGATAGTGTAGCAGGTATGAATTTTAATCTCAAAATTCAGGTGTATAAATACGTAGCTTCTTTTATGTTTCTGTAACTGAAATGACTTTTGACCTGGTTAATTCATTTACGCTTGAAGGGGTAAAATAGTCTTCCATAATTAAGATAAATCATTGATTTTTCATTTAAAGCTCATTCTCTTTAGTGGTAAATATATGGTGATGCAATGGTTTATTCCTCATGGCTCCACCACTCTCCCTGGGGTAGCATATAAGTTTTGATAGTAGTGATGGGTGGGAATGTGCATGTTTCATGATAGCAAGGCAGAGAGACACCTTGTTCATCTCTGCCTGTCATCCACTGACCTCCTCTGAAATGAAAGTTTCTGCGCATCATCCTAGTAGTGTCTTGGCATCCGCTGCCCACACCTGTGGTTCCACCACGACCTCCGACATCCAGAGTCACAAACATTGTTCTTTTCCACCTTGACCCCAGACCATCCCAACTTTGCCACACCTCCAGGAAACACTGCAATAAACAGTCTGTTTCTTCCCTGCAAGTTTACTTAGATGCTTTAATAGCCTAATGAAAATTTTGATGGTTATTTGAATCCAAGATTAAAAACATATGACTCCATCATCCTTTCTTTTTATATATTACAGAGATTCTTAGAAGACAGTGAAATGGTGCTTTGTATTAAAAAATGACATTATGTACAACTGTAGAATCAATTAATGAATGCATCATGATAATGGATGGAGAAATAACACACAGGCAAAAGTGAATAATTCAAGAGGGTGAGCCTTCCGAAATGGCAAAGTAAGGAGCTTGGTGGACACTTTCACCAGTGAAACTATTTAAATCATAAAATTTATTTTATAAAAATCATTTACAGTATCTGGAATTTGTCCTAAGGGAAAACAGCAAATGGAGAAATAGTCATTCAAGAAAATCTACTAAATCTCAGTAAGAACAGTAAAATCTATGGAATTTGAGACACGAACCATTTCCTTACTACCCCTCCGCCAATTCTGTGTTACAGAACTTCTTCCTAGGATGTTTTACAATGACAAGTGAAGCAAAAAGACGCCCTGGTTCCCAATGTAGGTCTATGGTTTCACCTTGGGAAGCATGTGCTGCTGAGGTTCCTCATTCCCTAAAGGCCTACATTACAGATGTTCTATTCCAAGCAGCTGTGGCCAAGAGGACCAGCCTCTACACAGCCCCCTCTCAGGGCTGAGACCACTGGAATCCTGATTGTCCTCATCCCTATTTGCTCAAAGGATGGAGGTTCCATGTTGGGACAAGCAAACTGGTAAGACCAAAATCTGCCGCTGCCTCCCCCATCCCAGTGCCCAACCCTAGAGTGGAAGTTTCACCTGGAGAAAATTGGGAGCCTAACCCAAGCTCCAGTGCAGTGGTCCACAGGTTCTGACCAGGGTAAAGGCCAGCCATAGTAACTGAAGGGAGTGAATTTATTTGGAATATAGACTGGAGAACAGCATGCCTAAAGCAACTAACGGTCTTGGTGGAGGGCAAATAAGAGGAAGCTGGTATGGAAGAAAGATGGTGGCATAGAGAAGGGTAGGTTTTAGTCATCCTCCAAGGCAGCTAGTAAATAGGCAGCAACTGTCTGAAATAACTGTTTGGGGGACTTTGGATACCTGATGCACATTGTACACTAGCCAGGAATGAGTGAAAATGCAAGACTGATAAATCACACCTGTAATAAATCCTTCCACGCTGTGGAGGCTGGTGCTCCTCCCGCTCTGGCATCGCAGGCTGGCTTGGAGTCACTCCCTGGTGGGAAACAGAAGCTCTCTCTACTAGGAACAAGGAAAGAGAAGTTCAGCCAGGCTCCAAGTGTGGCTATGGTTAATGAATACAGACTGCTGAATACCAGCTCTGAACACAGATAAATTTACAATGTAAACAGGAAAGAAACCAGGAGTCCTATTTTAGCCCAACTTCCAGCAGGGAGGAGGCAGGGCAAATGGGAAAAAAAAAAAAAAAAGGCTTCTGGAGCTGGCTGAATTCAAATTACTGCAAAAGAGCTGTGTACCAAAAAAAGGGGCACATAGAACTAGTTAACAGCTCTGGCTCTTGATCGTTGACTGGGGCACTGGGGACCAGCTCTGAGAACAGCCTTTTTAAAAAAATATTTTAAGCAGTCTATTAAATACAGCAGCTGGCATTCTCCGTTTTTTAGCTTTGCCCCAGGCAAGGGTGTAAGTAGGGTTGATGGAGAGACTAAGTAACTAATTGTTAGATCCCAGAAGAAGAAACTAACATGTAGAAGGAGTTTCTAACCCACGGGCCCCACAGCTTATCTCACAGAAAACAGGTGCCCCATAAACTAAAGAATGAAGGCTTGTCATGGCTGTTCACAGCTGTTCCAGCCACAGTGGCACCTCAAAGGCGGGTAAGGCAAGGTCAGATATGTCCATAAGATGAACAACCAAAAAGGCCTGCTCTCCCCAGTTAGATAACACAGCTGCTTTCCTAAAAAGAATATTGTCTCAGAATTCTAGCAACCAATCAGCCCTAAACTAGATAGGCACTCACCCAATCGAGGGACAGAACACCACAGCAAGCACCCTTCCCAACGTGGGTTCCTTTTTTCATTAAAAAATGCTGTTCTCAGATAGAGAGTGGGAGCCATTATCTTTTTTCTTCTTTTCTGCTGGCTCCCACCTGCTTTCTTCCTCTAATAAATCTTAAACTTTATACTTGAACTTTGACTCGTTATGTTGTGTGGATTCTTGAACGGCTCTGAGCCTAACACTAATCAGGTGAAGATAGTTCCCTAAAAGGCATATCTTCCCTAAGAAAAGTAGGGGCAGGGCCCAGAGCAAGTGGGGACTCTCACTCAGAGAATTTAGACCTCAGGGCCTGGGATTTCAGCAACATTCAAAAACTGATTGTGCTGATGAATGTGCAACCATATGATGGTACTATGAACAGCTGATGTACACTTTGGATGACTATATGGTATGTGAATATATCTCAATAAAATTTAATTAAAAACCCCAGAAAACTACAAGTCCTAAGAGGATATGGAGAAATCGGTACACTTATTCACTGTTGGTATGATGTAGAATGGTGCAGTCACTCTGGGAGGCAATTTGGCAGTTCCTCAGAAAGCTAAACACAGACTTGCTGAATGACCCAGAAATTCATTACTAAGTATATACTTGGAAGAACTGAGAGCAGGGACATGAACAGACATTTGCACCCTGATGTTTATAGTGGCATTATTCATGATTGCCAATAGAAACAGCCCAAATGTCCATCTCCTGACAAGTGGATAAATAAATTGTGGTTTATACATGCAATAGAATATTATGCAGCTGTTACATGGAATGAAGTCATGATGTATGCATCAACATGGATGAATCTTTTGGACATTATATTGAGAGAAATAATCCAGAAACAAAATGACAAATGCTGTATGGTCTCACTAATACAGACTAACTATAATGAGCAAACTCTGAGAACTGAATTTGAGAACACAGGATATCAGGAGATAGAAAGAGGGTACAGACTGGGCATTTAATGCTTAATAAGTATAATATGTTTAACAAGATTGATTGTAAATGTTCAGAAATTGGTAGCACAATACTGTGAGATGGTAGCACAATATTATAAGTATAATGAAGAAAACTGAGTGAGAATATCATTGAAAGAGGAAGGCTATGGACCAGCACAGCAACAGAAGTAAAGATAGAGGATAAAATCTGGGATTGTATAACTTAGCAAAACCTAGCGTGGACAATGATGTTGGTTAATTGCACACAAATAAGATAGTTTTTACACGAGAAAGAACGCATGTATGTCAGAATCACAAGGCGTTAAAAATGGGATGGTACATGGAAAAATACAATTAATGCAAACTAGGATCTATAGTTAACAGTAACATTGTAATGTTCTTTCAATTTTTGTAACAAAGGCAATAACCAAAATAATGTCAATAAAAGGGGATATAAAGGAGGGGTATGAGTTTTTTTTTTCTTCTTTCTTTCAGAAGAAACAGAAATGTTCTCATATAGATTGTGGTGGTGAATGCATAACTATTTAATTATACCAGGAGCCACTGATTGTGCACTTAGGGTGGATGGTATGGTGGCATGAATAAATCTGTTTAAAAAAAAACACAGAAAAAGTGCAAGTGCTGGAGAAGATGTGGAGAAAGAAATATACCTATTCACTATTGATAAGGAAGTAGAATTGTGCAGCCCCTTTGTAGGGTCACGTGGCCATTACACAGGAAGCTAAATATAGGGTTGCCATATGATCTTGCAATTCCATTATTAGGTATATACTTGGAAAAACTGAAAACAAAGACACAAATAGGCACTTGCAAACTAATGTTTATGGCAGCATTATTAACAACTGCCAATCGATGGAGGTGGCCCGGGGGCCCATCACTTGATGAATGGAAGGGTGAACTGTGGTGTATATATATGAGGGAATATTTTATGGTTGAAGAAAATAATGAAATTGTGAGGCATTCACTGAGGTGCATAAACCTTGAGGACATTATGTCGAGTGAAATAAGCCAAAAACAAAAGGACAAATACTACATGGTCTCACTAATATGAGCTAACTATAATGAGCAAACTCTGAGAATTCAATTTGAGAACATAGGCTATCAGGAGATAGAAAGTAGGCAGAAAGTGGCCAATCAATGATTAAGGATTACAGAATGTTCAATAAGGTTAATTGAATAGGTTTGTAAATGAATAGCACAATACTGTAAGTGTAATTAACAAAGTGGGGTGTGAGTGTGGCTGAAAGAGGAATTCTAGAGCCATATATGTCACCAGAAGGAAAATCAGAGGATAAAAACTTGTACTGTATAATTTAGTGAAACCCAGAGTGGACAAGGATGGTGGTTGATTGCATAAATATAAGAACATTCTTACACAAACTTGAAAAAACATATATCACTATTACAAGGTATTAATGGGAAAAAATACAATTAATGAAAACTAAGTCTATGGTTAACAGTAACACTCTTTCATTAGTTGTAACAAAGGCACTTTACCAAAGCTAAATATCAATAACAGGGGGATATAAGAAGTATGGGAATTTGTTTCTTTGGAGAAATGAAAAAGTTCTTATATTGACTTTAGTGGTGAATTCATATTTATGTGATTATACCAAGAGTCATTTATTGTGCAATTGGGATGGATTGTATGGTGGGTAAATAAAAGTGTCTAAGAAAAAAGATGAGGCTGGTAGATCCATGATACAAACAAAATTGCAGAATAGCCCATTTTTACTAGAGAGAACCGGGAAAGATACAGCCAAGAAGTGTCTTCTGGGGATCATAGGCAATTTTGGGAGCTGGGATATTGCATATGTGCTAAGATACACCCACTCAGGAGAAATTAGATCAGAAAATAGGGTGAAACTTGAGAGCATTCCCCAAAGCTACACACAGACCTAACCAACACAAGGCAGAATACTGGCACAAGGGGCTTAAACACAACCTCTGACCTAGTGGCAACTCCTAGAAAGCCAGGATAGAAATTAAATCACCCTCATTCCTGGAAGTCTTGAAGCCTAATTGCATGCCCAAAGCTGCATCTTCTCAAAAACAATCACAGAGGTACCTTCTAAGCTACATGTCCCTTACTGAAAATGGGGCAAGATATGTAGACTCTGTAAACTGGATAACTGCCTCCAACATATACATGTATCCAACAGAAAAGAGTTAAAATCTAATTTGTAAAGGAGAGTGAAGCACAACCGTTCACCAATTCATGGTTTATATCTACCCAAGTATAACCATCAGGTAGTCAGGATAAATGAGAAAAACAAGGAGGAAAATCTCAGCAGGGAGATTAGATGCTGCACATGGCTGTAAGAGAAAAAGATGTTGCAGAATTAGTTCACCCAACTCACCAAACAAATAAACTTCCAGGCAAATAAAAACCAGTAACCTCAGGGAAGGGTGGAAATCAGTATACAGAACTGCTATATTATTGAAGATGTACATTTTGGGGACTTAGGTTTCAGCTCCAACATGTAAAGAACTTGGGGTTGCATTCCCATCTTCACAACAAGTATAAGGCTTAACAAACTGAAAATCAATGTCCCTTCTTAGATCCATTAGAGAAACATAGTCAAAAAGCAAACTGCTACCCTAAATCTGAAGAGACAGACAAATACAGAAAATCATAGCCATCTTACCTGAAGCAGAAGCCACTGGAGTGAGTAACTGATAGGAGCATTTATACGGTCTTTGATTAGAGGCTGAGTATGGACTAGCTTGGGAGTTAAAAACTCCTGGAGCCCAGTATAAGGGATGTCAACACAATTTTGTGGGTTTTACCTGTAAGAACCCTACCAGGTTCTCATAGTGAAGATATAAGAAAATACCCCTCTTGTTTCAGGCAAGGTGAAGGAAAAGTAACAATTTTGAAATATGCTAAGAGCTTCCTCCATAACAAAGTCCTGCCCTACAGTGGAAACTACTTTACCAGAATCTTCTCTGATCTGGAAGAAAGTAATTAGGCAACTTGAGACCTCTTTAGCCTCCTTGGTAAACATAAAGGGAGGCTAAAAAATGTTTCTGAATGTCACAGCCCAGGGACTCAGGCTCACTAAAAAAAACCTGAGATTTAATAATCTGGTAATAGAATTCTTCCTCTCCCCCAAAACTTACCACTAAATAAACAGGGCTTCAGCATGGTAAGAGTGGATTATGACTGAGAGAGCAGGAAGATGCAGAAGCTATTTAAGAAGGAATTCATAGAGAAGCCCAAAGACAAGGGGGAAGGAAAACAAAACAAAACAAGAAATGAGCGAAAACAGAAGCCTCTGGCACCTATAACTATAGCAAATATTAAATTCCCAGTCAGATCAACATAAAAACCCACACTAAAGGCTCATTTACCTCAGTGTCCTTTACTAGATTCATCATGTCCAGCTTTGAAAAAAAAACTACAAGTCATGCCAAAAGGAAAAATACAGTTTGAAGAAAGAAAGCAATAATCAGAACCAGAGTCAGATATGACAGGGGTGTAGGAATAATAAGAGAGGAAATTTAAAATAGCTATGATTAATATGTCAAAGACTCTAATGGAAAAAGTGTAAAACATACAAGAACAGATGGGTAATGTAAACATAGATATGGAAAATCTAACAAAGAATCAAAGGGAAATGCCATAGATAAAAATTCTGTGACTGAATTGAAGATAGCCCATGATAGGGCCATCAGAGATTGAGCACAGCTGAGGAAGGAATCAGTGAACTTGAAACTTCCCATACTGAAATGCAAGCTGATATAGGAATAAAGGAAAAAAAATAACATCTAAGAACTGTGAGACAATTAAACAAGTAATAATATACATGTAATTAGAATAGCGGAAGGAAAAGAGAGAATGGAGCAGCAGAAATATTTGAAGTAACAATGTCTTAGTACCTCCCAAAATTGATGGTGGATGACAACCCAAATCTCCAGGAAGTTCAGAGAACACTAAGCAGAATCAAGCTCAAAATATCTACACCTAGGCATATCTTATTCAAACTGCAGGAACAAAAAAGTAAATAGAAAGTCTTGGAAGCCAGAGTGAGGAAACATCTCACCTATAGAGGAACAAGGATGATAATTATATTGGACATCTTATCAGAAACCATGTAAGCAAGAGTTTGGAGTGAAATATTTAAAGGGATGAAAGATAAAACCCACCAACCTAGAATTCTGTTTCCAATGAAGCTATCCTTCAAATATGAAGGAGAAATAAAGACATTTTGAAACATAAAAAAACAAGGGAATTTGTTTCCAGTAGACCTGCTTTAGAAAAAAATGTTGAAAGAAGATCTTGAAAGACAATGAAAATTATATAGTTTGGAAACTCAGATCCAAGAAAGGCATTGGACAAGGAATAAATGAAGCTAAAATGAAGTTTTTTATTTTCCTTATTAAATCATATAATAGATAAGTCCTTTACCGAAATAATGATAGCAACATTGTTTTGGGTGTTATAGCATAACAACATGGGTAATGAATGATAGCTACCTTATAAGGGATGGGAAGGAGGACTTGGGATTACTGTTATAAGATACCTACACTACCTGTGAAGTAGTATAACGGTATTTGAAAGTGCGTATATACTAGTTGTAAATGTATAATGCAAAATCTAAGGCAACTACTTATAAAGTTAAAAAAAATAAGTATAATTGCTATGTTAAGAGAGAAGAGAAAATATGATCATAAAAAATGCTCAATTAAAATCAGAGAAGCAAAACAAAGTGGAAGAAAACAATAACAGCAAATAGAAAACAGTTACAAACATGAAAGATATTAATCCAGTTACATCACTTTAAATGTGAAAGACCTAAATACACCAAATAAAAGACAGAGACTGTCAAGAGTGGATTAAAATAAAGCACAAGACCCAACTATATCTGTGTACATGAAACCCATTTCAAATATAAGACACAAATATATTAAAAGTAAAGGGATGATGAGAGATATGCCATGCTAGCATTAATTAAAAGAAAGCTGTGGTAGCTATATGAATATCAGACAAAGTAGACATCAGAGCAAGAAAAATGATCCAGGATAGAGGGACATCACATGATACTTAAGAGATCAATTTTCCAAGAAGACATAACCTATACCCTCTCTGCAGCTAACAACAGAGCATCAAACTATGTGAGACAAAAACTGATAGAAATGCAGAGAAACAGACAAATTAATTATTATATTTGAAGAATTCAACACCCTTCTGTCTATACTTTACAAATCCATCAGGCAGAAACTCAGTAAGAATACATAGTTGAAATGAACAGCACCATTGATCAGCTGGTTCTAACTGACTTTCATAGAATACTTCATCCAATAACAACAGAAAATATACTTTTCTAAAGATCACATGGTGGCTTCACCAAGTTAGCTCATACCCTGGGTCATATAACACACACTAACAGAATCATAAGTATGTTCTCAGGCTGCAAAGGTCTTACACTAGAAACCAACAACAGAAAGCTGGCTAGAAAATTCCAAAATATATGGAGATTAAACAGTAGATTTCTAACACATTTCTAAATAGCATGTTGGTCAAAGATATCTCAAGAGAGAAAAATATTTTGAAATAAATTAAAGTGTATATATAATTTATCGAAAGTTGTGGGAGTCAGTGAAAGTGATCCTAGGAGGGTGATTTATAGCATTGAATGCATAAGCTAGAAAATAAGAAATATCTAAAATCCACAAGCTAAGCTTTCACCCTAGGAAATTAAAGATGAGCAAAGTAAGCACAAAACAGGGAGAAGAAATGATTAGAATTATGTAAAAATCAATAAAATTGAAAACAGGAAATTGATGAGAAAATCAGTGGAACCAAAAGCTGATTCTTTGAAAAGTTCAGTAAAATTGATAAAAGTCTGGCCATACTAATGAAGGAAAAAAAGAAGACAGAAATTACCAATACCAGAATTGGAACATGGATCATCACTCCAGATATATGGGCAATAAAAGGATAGTAAAGAAATATTATGAACAACTATATGCCCAAAATTTGATAACTTGGATGAAATGAACTAATTCCTTGAAAGATTAAAAAACAACCAAACCTTGTACAAAGAGAAATGGACAATCTGAATAGGCCTAACACCATTAAAGAAGTAAAATTGGTCACTTTCCAAAAAAAAAAATCACCAGGCCCAAACATTTTCACTACTGAGTTATATAAATTATTTAAGGAAGTGGTGACACTAATTTACATTATTTAGGGTTTTCCAGGAAAACATAACCAACAGGACATACAGGAATTGTTCACACAACTGTGGGGATTGGCAACCCAAATTCATTAGAGCAGGCCACAAGTTGGAAACTCTGATGAAGGTTTCAAAGAATTCCCAAGTAGAACCTGGCTAGCTGAAGTAGAGATAAAAATTCTTATTTCCTATTGATGAAATCATCAGTTCTCCCTGTAAAACCTTCAACTGATTGGGTGAGACTTCTCTCATTGCTGAAAGCAATCCATTATATCAACAGCCTAAAGAAGAAAAATAATATGGTCATATACAATCCAATACCCATTCATTATTAAAACTCTTACCAAACTAGGAATAGAGAGGAAGTTTTTGAACTTGATAAAGAACATGTGGAAAAAAAAAAAAAAAAAAAAAAAAAGCCTACGGATAGCATCATACTTAATTATGAGAAACTAGATGCTAGAGCTAGTTTTAGATCTAAGATCAGGAACAAGATGGGGTGTCCCCTCCCATCACTCCTCTTCAACATAGTGCTGGAAGTCATAACTAATACAGTAACATAAGGAAAGGAAATAAGATCTTTCGCTGCAGGTGGCGTGATTGTCTATGTAGAAAATCCTGAAGATTTGACAAAAAAGTCTCCCAGAACTAATAAGCAATTATAGCAAGGCTGCAGAACTAATTAGCAATTATATCAAGGTTGCAGGATGCATGGTTAATATACAGAAGTAAGTTGCTTTCCTACATACCAGCAATAAAGAATTGAAATTTGAAATAATATCGTTTACATTAGCACCAAGAAAAATGAAACATTTAGGAATAAATCTAACAAAATATGCACAGCATCTGAGTGAAGAAAACTCTATTAAAATTTCTGATGAAAGAATAAAAGAAGTTTTAAATAAATGGAGAGATGATTCATGTTCTTGTAAAGAAGACTCAATATTATTAAGATGCCAGTGCTTCCTGACTTGATCTATACAGCCAACACATTGTAGCAAGTTTTTTGTGGATACCAATAACCTGATTCTCAAATTTATATGGAAAGGTGAAAGACTCAGAATAGCTGATACAATACTGAAGAAGAATAAAGTCAGAAGATTGGCACTAATCAACTTCAAGCTTATGCTAAAATTATAGTAATCAAGACAGTAGAATTTTGATGAAAGCAAAGACAAATTGGTCAATGGGTCAGAATAGAGATTCCAGAAATTGACCCAACAGAAGTGCAATCTACTGGTCTTTAACAAAGGGCAAAGGCAATTCAGTGGATAAAGGAATGTATTTTCAACAAATGGTGTTGGAAGAATTTGCCATCCATGTACAATAAAATGAAAGTAGACACTGACCTTACAGTTTTCAGAAAAATTAATTGATAATGCATGGTAGACTTAAATGTAAAGCACAATACCACATAATTTTTGGATGCTAACATGAGAAAATATCTAAATGTCCTTGCATTTGACCATAAGTTTTTAAATACAACTCTGAAAGCATGATCCATGAAAAAAATTGGCAAGTTAGAATTTACTAAAATTAAAAATTTCTGTTGAACAAAGGACACTGTTAAACAAATTAAAACACCAGCCACAGACTGGAAGAAAATATTTGCAAAAAGCACATCTGATTAAGGTCTTTTATCTAAGATATTAAAAAAAGAACTCTTAAACTCAAAAATTATTTTTAAAATGTACAAAAGATGTGATCAGACACTTCACCAAAGAAGATATACAGATGGCAAATATGCATATAAAAAGATATTTAGCATCATATGGAACAGTACATCAAAACAACGAGACACCACTACACACTAATTAGAATGGCTAAAATTGAAAAAGAAATCCCGACAATACCAAATTCTGGTAAGGATGCAAAGCAATAGGAACCTTTATTCATTGTTGGTAAGAATGCAGAATGTACAACCACTTTAAAATTTGTGTGGCAGTTTCTTAGAAAAACAAACATAATCTTAGTATGTGATTCAGCAGTCATGTTTCTATTTGCTTAACTGAATTGCAACTTATCTCCATGCAAAAACCTACACAAGAAGGTTTATAGCAGCTCTATTCACAATTGTCAAAAACTGCATAAAGCCACTTGTCCTTCAACAGGTGAATGGGTAAATAAATCATGGTATATCCATAACAATATGACATTTTGGGAAAGACAAAATGATGGAGACAGTAAAAAGGTCAGAATATTTCAAGGAAATGGTGGGAGGCATGAATATGTGGAGGACAGGGAACCCTTCTGTATGATGCTTTAATGGTGGATACATGATTTTATGAAATTGTCAAAAACCATAGAAATGTACAACACAAAGAGTGAATCTTAATGTAAACAATGGGCTTTAATTATATTATATCAATATTGGTTCATTAGTTGCGTGTAATGTATCAAAATAATTCAAGATATTAATAATGGGGGAAATTCATGTGGGGTGGGGTATGGGAGAATTCTTTTTGCTATCTAATCAATTTTTTGCAACTCTAACACAACTATAAGAAAAAGTCTATTAGTTTTAAAAGCCAAAAACAGTTTTCCACAAGAATTATAATAAATGCAAAGAAACAGAAACTACAGTTTTTTTTCCAATTCCAAACACAGGGGAAAAAAAAGGCAATACAAACTTTTAAGGGGCCCAGGTAAGTGGACTCAACAGACGAAGACTTCAAATGAGTAATTATAAATATGTACAAAGAACAAAAACAAATCATGCTTAAAGAATTAAGGAAAGATATGATAAGGATAACTCATCAAATAGAGACTATCAATGGAGAAATGGAAATTATGTGAAAGAACCAGATAGAAATTCTGGAGCCAAAAAGTATAATAACTGATTTTATTTTTTAGATTCATTACAGGAGCTCAACAATAGATCTGAGCCAGAAGAATAAATATTAGTAAATTTGAAACTATATTGGTAAGCGTAATACAATCTTAAGAACAAAAAGAAAACAGAGCAGAGAGAATGAAAAATATTTTCAGAAACTCAAAGAATTGTAGGGTGCCAGTAACATACCAATGCCCATGTAATGACAGTATCAGAAGAAAAGAGGAGAGGTAAAGAAAGTGACATAAATGTTTGAAGAAATAAGGAGCAAGAACCTCCCAAATTTGATGAATTTGATGAAAACATTAATAATACATTTCCAAGAAGCTCAAGCGACTTCAGGTAGGATAACAGCAATGAGGTTCACACCTCAAACTCATAATCAAATCTGAAAGCCAAAGATAGAGAATAACAGCTGAATTCTGACTAGAACAAATGGAGGCCATACGACAATGGGACCACATATTGAAATTGCTGAAGCATAAGATAATCAACCAAGAATGTTATATCCAGAATAAGTGTATTTTTAAATGAAGGTGAAATAAAGAGATTTGGGGATAAATAAAAACTAAGAAAATGTGTTGCTGGCAGAACTGCCCTTAAAAAATAGCTAAAGGAAATTATTTAGGCTGAATGTATAATATACCAGATAGCAATTTGTATTCACAAGAAATAACAAGTAACACTGGTAAATGTAATTATGCAGGTAATTATAAAATACATTATAATTGCATATTTCTTCTCCCTTTCTTGTACTGATTTAAAAAGCAAATACACAAAAGAATATGTTTATAATTGTTTTGTTAGGTCTAAAACACATAGAAACATAATATATTTGATAATGACATCAGTAAAGAGGTGGGTGGGAACAAAGTTATACTACAGTAAGGAAATGACACGAGATGGTAACTCACTTCCACAGGAAGAAATAAAAAGAACCAGAATGGATACATGAAAAGATTAGTATTACAAACTCCATATATATATATATATATACTTGCTTTTCTTTCTTCTCTCAACTTCTTTAAAATGCATAATATTGTATAAAATAATAATTGTAACAATGTATTTTGGTGTTGTAACATATGGAGATGTAATATATGTTATATAAAGCTGTAATATATGTAATAGATGCTATATATAGATTTAATAAAAATAATAAAGCATAAACGGGAGGCAGAATGGAGCTACATTAGAGTAAAATTTCTATATGTTACTAGAATTTAGAATAAATCTGATGTATAAGAGCTATATTGTAAACCGTAGAGCAATCACTAAGAGAATAATAAAAAGTACATACATACATAAATACAGACATACATACTAAATAAATTATACTGCTACACTATAAAATATTCATTTAATGCAAAGAAGGTGAGAAAGGAAGAAACTGGAAGTTAAGACATGAGACATAAGGAAAACAAAATGCACAATGGCAGGTGCATATTCACCCATGTCTACAATAACATTACATATGAATGGATTATACAATCTTTGTCAAAGGGCATAAATTGTCATTTTGATTTATAAAAAAACAAGAGCCAACTATTTGCAGTCTATAAGAGAAACAGATATAATTTCAAATAAAAAAATTGGCTGAAAGTAAAAGGATGCAAAAAGATAAATCATGCAAACAACCATAAAAGAGCTGAAGTGGCTATACTAATAACAAACAAAATAGATTTTAAAACAAAAAAAAAATATGTTACTATAGATGAAAAGGGATATTTCACAATGATAAAAGGATCAATACATCAGGAATATATAACAACTATAAATACATGTGCAACTAGCAACATGATCCTGAAATACAAGAAGCAACAACTATCAGAATTGAAAGGAGAAATAGACAGTGCAACAGCAATAGTTAGACATGTCATTACTCCTATTTCAACAATGGATAAGAACAACCAGGCAGAAGATCAACATGGAAATAGAAGACTTGGAAAACACTTTAAACCAAATATACCTAAAAGACATCTACAGAAAACTCCACACAACCAGAGCAGAATATAAATTCTTCTCAGTTGCAACCCAAACCCAAAGCAAGCATGAAGAAGAAAATACTGAAGATTAGATTGGAAATAAGTAAAATAGAGGATAGAAAAACAATAGAGAAAATCAACAAAACAAATAATTGTTTATTTGAAAAATATCACCAAAATTAAGAAACATTTAACTAAATTACATCAGAAAAAAGAAAAAGACTCAATTTACTAAAATCAGAAATGAAAAGGGGGCTGTTAGTACCAATCTTATAGAAATAATGAGTATTATAAAGGAATTCTATAAAAACTGTATGACAGTAAATCAGATTAGGTAGAAGAATTGGAAAAATTCCCCAAAAGATGCAAATTACAAAGTATGATTCAAGAAGAAACTACAATCCGAATAGAACTATAACAAATTAAGAGATTGAATTAGTAATTTAAAAATTTCCCTCAAAGAACTGTCCTTGCCCAGATAGCTTCACTTGTAATTTCTATCAAAGAAGAGACAATACCAGTCTTTCACAAAGTCTTCCAAAAATTAATAGAAAAAGAAACATTTCCCAACTCATTCTACAAGGTCAGTATTACCCTGATACATAAACCAAAGACATTAAGAAAAAAGGAAACTATAGAATAATATTCTTTAGTAGCATAAATGTAAAAATCTTCAACAAAATATTAGCAAACTAAATCCAGTAAAATAAAAATGGGTATTCACAATGACCAAATGGGATGTATTGCCAAAATACAAGGTTGGTTTAACATCTGAAAATCAAGTCAGTTAATACACCAAATCAACAACATAAAAACCATACAAACAGACAAAAAACATGGTCATCTCAATAGACGTAGAAAAACATTTGAAAAAATTCAGTAGACTTTCACAATTAAAGAAAAAAAAAAAAACAACAAGCAAAACTCTCAATAACTAGCAATAGAAGGAAACTTCCTCAGTCTGATAAAAGGCATCTGTGAGGGTGCTAAGGAACTGTGCCGGTTTGAATGTATTATGTCCCCCAGAAAAAGCCATATTCTTTGATGCAATCTTGTGGGGCAGATTGATTAATCTTTTTGATTAGGGTGTGACCTTTTGATTGCATGTTTCCATGAAGATGTAACCCACCCAACTGTAGGTGATAACTCTGATTAGATCACTTCCAGGGAGGAGTGGCCCCGCCCTTTCAGCATGGGCCTTGATTAGTTACTGGAGCACTATATAAGTTCAGACAGAAGGAGCGAGCTTGCTACAGCCAAGAGGGACACTTTAAAGAATGCACTGGAACTGAGAGAGGAGCTTCAGCTTGCAGAGACATTTTGGAAACAGCCTTTGAAAGCAGACTTTTGCTCCAGAGAAGCTAAGAGAGAGAGGACAAACACCCCAAGAGCAACTAAGAGTGACATTTTTGGGGTGCTGAAGCCTATAGAGGAATGTCCTGGGAGAAAGTCATTTTGAAACCAGAACTCTGGAGCAGACACTGGCCACATGCCTTCCCAGCTAACAGAGGTTTTCCAGACGCCACTGGCCATCCTCCAGCGAAGGTACCCGATTGTTGATTCATTACCTTGGACACTTTACGGCCTTAAGACTGTAACTGCATAACCAAATAAACCCCCTTTTATAAGAAAAAAAAAAAAAAAAGGCATCTGTGAAAAACACACAGATATCATGATACTCAATAGCAAAACCCTGATTATTTTACTCATGGGATGAAGAATAAGACAAGGATGACGGCCCTTGCAACTTTTATTCAACATTGTACTTGAAATTTTAGGCAGGAAAATTAGGAAAGAGATAGTAATAAAATGTATCCAGATTTGAAAGGAAGAATTAAACCTATCCCTATTTTCAGATGAAATGTTCTTGTAATGATAAAAGGATCAATTCATTCAACAGATATAACAATTATAAATATATGTGCAACAATATGGCTCCAAAACACATGAAGCAACAACTTACATGAGGCAAAATCCTAATGAATTTTAAAACCTATTATAACTAATAAATGAATATAGCAAATTGCAGGATTCATATGAATGTAAACAAATTAGTTGTATTTCTATAACTCTAGCAGTGGACAATCATAAAATAAAAATATTAAAATAATTCCATTTACAATAACATAAAAATAAACATAGTGTAAATGTAAATTTAACAAAGGGGTACAAGATTTGTGCATTGAAAACAACCAAATATATACAAAAATTAAATCAAAATATATCATAGACCAAAATGTAAAGCCAAAACCATAAAAATCTTAAAAAAAAGGATAGGGTGTAAATCTTTGTGATTTTGGCAATGATATATAGATATATAGGTATATAGATACATATTTTAGGCAATGATATCTTAGATATGATATCAAATCATAAGTGATAAAAGAAAAATATATAAATTGTACAATATTAAAATTAAAAACTTCAAAGAATACCATCAATAAAGGGAAAAGACAGCCCCACAGAATCAGAGAAAAGCTTTTTGAATCACACATCTGATAATGGAATTGTATCCAAAATATATAGAGAGACCTTTAATTCAATATTGAAAAGATAAATACAATTTTAAAATGGGAACATGATTTGAATAGTCATTTCTCCAAAGAGAAACAAATATCTAATAAGCACATGAAAAGACACTGAATATCATTGGTCATTAGGTAATTGCAGGTCAGACCACAAGGAGATACCACTTCACATTCAATGGGAGAGCAAAAATCAAAAGTCAGGCATTAAAAAGTATTTGTGAGGATGTGGAGCAATCAGGACCCTCATATGTTGCTGGGTGAATATAAAATTGAGTAGCTGCTTTGGAAAGCAGTTTGGCAATTTTTAAAATTTTAAAAATGGAATTATCGTATGACCCTGCAATTCCACTCCTATGTATGTACCAAAGAGAAACAAAAACATATGTCTACACAAAAACTTTCACATGGCTGTTCATAGCTGCATTATAGATAATGGCCCAAAAGCAGAACCACACAAATACCCATCAACTGTAAAATGTCATATTTCATAAAATGGAATATTTTCAGCAATAAAAATGAATGGAAATGGATACTTTCTACAACATGGGTGAGCTTTGGAAACACACTAAGTGAAAGAATCCTGCCACAAAAGACCACATATTGAATGATTCTATTTATATGAAACATCCATAATAGTTGTATTAGTCAGGGTTCTCCAGAGAAACATAAATGACAGAGATTTATTATAGTTATTAGCTATGTAACCATGGAGATTGGCAAGTCCGAACTCCATAGGGCAGGCCATAAGCTGTAAATTCCAACAAAGATGAAGTTGAATTCTACTGGAAAAGATGGCTGACTGAAGAAATTCTTTTTTCTGATTTCTAAAATCCTTAGATCTAGCTTTTGAGACCTGGATGTGATTAGATGAGATTTCCTACATTCCTGAGGACAAGCTCCTTTGTTGATTGTAGATGCAATCAGCTGTAGATGCAGTCAACTGGTGATAGATGCAAATACATTTATGAAATACCCTCACAGTAACAATCAGACCAGTGCTTGCTTGACCAAACAACTGGATATCATAACCTAGCCAAGATGACACATGAATTTAATCATAACAACGGGTAAATCAATAGATAAGGAGAGTAGATTAGTGGTTATTTATGGCTGGGGGGGAGGATTGAAGTAAATAGGGAGTTACATCTAATGGGTAAGAGGTTTCTTTTGGGAAGGAATAAAATGTTCTGAAATTAGACTGTGATGATTGCAAAGCCCTTTGAATTCACTTAGAAACATTAAATCAGTTTAGATAGGTGAATTGCATGATACACGAATTACAACTCAATAAAGATGTTAAAATGTAAATAATTCAAAAATTTGCAGCTAATATTTATGAAGAATTTTCACATACCCATCACTTTTCCAAGAACTTTATGAGGATCTTCTTATTTAATCTGAATGATAATTTTATGAGGTAGTAACTAATATCATCCCAAATTACATGCCAGGAAACTGAAGGCTACAGCTCAAAGTCATACAGCATTTGAGTTTTCAGCTCCCTTTAACCACAAATTACTTCCCTTTAACCACACACCTCTGCTACATATTATTGTTCAGAATATACATTCCTACTATATTCCTAACATTCTTACAGAAATCATGTAATTATAGCCAGATTTCTAGAGAAAGTGCTTTCTTCCAGCAAAGCTCAATGGACAAGTACTAATATGAGTACAGTCTGCCCTTTTGGACCTCCAGGCCACTGCCATTAGCTTAAAATTGGTCTTTCCCTTCTTGCTCTAGTTTTAAGTTCCACTCACTCTTCAAGGCCAAGCCCAAAGTAAACATTGGGAAGTTTTCCTCAAACTCCTTAAGCCAATGGGGTTGTTCCTTCCCTGATCTCATAACATCCTTTACATACCTATATTTTACCACTTTTCCCAGACAATTATAATTATCTCTTTTCATGTCTGATGGAAATTCTCAAAAGCAGGGGCCACTGATGTTTGTATTTGCAACCATCAGTATGCTGCCTGAAAAGCAACAGGAATTCATTAATCTCTGAATGAATAAAAGAAGGGATAGAGGATAAGAAGGAATATGATAAATGATCCTTTCCTTATCCTTACAGAACTTAGGGTGTAGTCAGGAAAACAAGAATCATATAACCTTCAATAGCAAATAACTCATGCAAGAGAATGTCCAGATAAGATTAATAAACAGTACAATTCCTACTAAGAGCCCTGAAGACTGTACATTTCTAGGCCACATACTATACATTGACTTATAGATTCCTTCTGGACAACTCTGTGGCTCTTTAACAATTAAATGTCACCTTTTCTCATGATTACTATGCACTTGGGTGTCAAGGCTTTGTGTTAAATAAAGTCAACCTGAAGCACGTCATTATATCTCTGAGCCAAAGTCAGAAATCTAAAGGGTTTTTGATTTGCCAAATCTATTTTTAAAGTAGTTACTCATTCAAATATAGATGGGGCATGCCAGGGTTTGATCCCATTGGCATAGAGCTTGGAAATGAATATTCCAGACAGTGCCTGGTTTAGCATTTTGAACTAAAGCCTGCTAGCCTGGGAATGTCATTATTTCTGTAGAAAATGATTTACCTTTGTGACTTTTCAATCAGAAAATTATTTTAAAAAATAAATCTAAAAGGGAAAATATTGTCCCTGCCAGAATGAACAAAACATTTTCTTATTTCATTTGCTTTTCACTGAAAAGACTTGCCAAATACAAAACCTTCTTTCCAATGGAAATGAGAATGTGTGACTTGGATATAGTCAAACACATTTTCCTTCTTGGTATTGAAGCCATATCCCTTTCATTAAGTCTCAAGCCACTTGAATATCAGTCAGAGGACTCCATCACTTGGTTTCTAAGCAGCGTATTAGACCCGCATTTGCCCTATGGCATCAGAGTTGTCTGAAATTCATTGCATCTCCCAAAGTGTCTAATACACTCTAGCGATGTAATTTGTATGGTGATAGTAATGGGACTCAATTCCTGCAAAAGGAAGTATGATTCAATGTAGAAAATAGTATGATTGGGTATGAACTAGGAGCTCATTGTGTTAATATCTCTGCTGGCACAAACACCAGGTAGTCTACTTTTCTTTCAAAGTCTCTTTCTGTATTTTAAGTGTGCAAAATATACTTGACTCTTGAGAAATCATAAAATTAATTATGATTTTATGGACTAAAGTAAGGTACTTTCCTATCCAGCCAAAGCTAAGTCTAGGTGCTGGTAATCTACAGAATGTCAGCTGTACAGGTTACGTAGTTCATGTAGATTTGAGATTTGTTTGAACTTCTATAGTTGCATAATCAAGAATTTTGTTTTGAGTTAGAAGAATATCCCAGAGCAATTATACAATAATGAATATGTCTTGCTGCATTTCTGCCCATTTTTTTCAGTACATTGGGGTGTATACATGTGTATGCCTTTGATGTGGGTATTTAATGCACTTCGTCACAGAATCTTTCTGAGGATACCTTTAAAAATGTCAAGATTATAGCGGAAGATATGAAAATTGACTCTTAAAAGCTGAAAGTACATGCAAATGACCCCTACTAGGAAATCTAAGTTGGTATATAGTATATGTGTGTGTGTGTGTGTGTGTGTATGTATATAGTAGGTCTAATTTAGGTCAGATTGAAAAATTTAATTCTTACATTCATATCAAATAATTTAATGAGATGAATCTGTGCAATTGTTTTAAAAATGTCATTCAGATTTATCAACTTCAGGCATTTAAAACATGTCCCTTCTACCAATGTGATTTTATACACATGTTTATCAATGGCCTACTATATATCAGGCACTTTGCTAAGCACTAGGGAAGTAAAGAATATATGATATTATCTCTGCCCTCAAGGAAAATCTGGTATTGTATCAAAAAAAAATTTTTTTTTTTTGAATTTCTAAGTGTAACAAATCCACACTTCCTATTATGACCTATATGCCACATGATCTGGCCCCTGCCAACTTTTCCAAATTTATCTCATACCAAACTTATCGTCACTTCCTGTGCTCTATCCATATGGACTCTGCTTTCCTTCAAACATAGAAGAGCTTATTTTCCCCTGAGAACGTTTACACTGTTCCTTTTTCTTGGAAAAATTCTTTACCTAGCTCTCACATGGTAAAATTCTTCTTGCCTTTAAGGTCTCCCTCAAATTCGCATCCTCAGAGAATCTCTCCCTGAGATCAACTTATGAAATATGCTCCTTTCAAATCACAATCATATTGCTTCATTTTGTTTTCTTTTTTGGAAGTATCACTATTGTAACTTTCATGTTTATTCATTTTTTTCTTGTTTACTATGAGTCTCCTACCTATAAATTCTAAGCTCCAAGAGGGCAAACATTATCAGTTTTACTCTGATTCTATCCCCAGTGCCAAGAACTGTGTCCAAACATATATATTTTCAATACAACTTGACAAATGGATGCATAAAGAAAGATGTATGATGAGGTCAATGAAAAGGGAATGGCCAGTTGTAAAGGAGGAGGCTTAAGAAAAGTATCAGATGAGGTGGAGAAGGATAGTATGGCATCCAAGACAAAGGAAGCAGTGAAAGCAGGCATGAAACTCCTTGGGATTTTGGATATTTCTGATTGTCTGGTGCTTGGGGAATGGGGGTGTTGAGTGGTGGTGAGAGATGAGGGCTCAGTGGTCCTGTGTATCCTGTTAAGGAGTATGGAATTCACTCTGTAGTCACGGTGAAGCCACAGATAATATTTAAGTGAAAGAGAAAATGGTGTTGTCAGGTTTGCACTTTAGGTAGATCATTTTGACAACCATGCAGAGCAAAACGGTTGGGAGATAATAGAAAGAGTCCAAACGAAAGATGATGAGAGCCTGAGTGAAGAGAAAAACAATAAGGATGGAGAGGAAAGAAAGGATGTGAATATGTGGCAGGAGTATATGGTGGATGAAAGATTTCTAGAGAGATGATAGGTGGAGGGTGGCATTATTCACTGGTACCCTATATCTTACCATGTTTTTATTGAATAACTGGATCACTTGTATTTGTACTGCAGATTTTAATGATATTAATGGTTTATTTCTTAAATGACATATTCATCAGTTAGCTTGAATCATAAAAAAACTCCAAGAGCCTGTTAGACATGTTCATATGTCTAAGACCAAATGAAACTACATCACCAAAATTTAAGGAAGCAGTGTTTTCAAGAGATACAATCTCTATATTATATATGTGTGAAGCTCTCACAAAAAAAGGTAAGCAGAAATCTAGACATTTGGGCATAATGCTTGTGATTTCAGGAAAGTGATTTTCAAATTCTATGCTTCTGATGGCATGATATTAAAAACACAGCAAGACACAGCACACCAGATATCACATTGCATCAGATAATCTTGATTATTACATGCATACTAAAATTTATGATTTTCATTACCTTCAATGTATAGTTCCACTTTATCTTACTTTAGCTATCAGTAAAAAGCAAGAATATTTACAAGATAATCTCTATGGTCACTTTTATTTCATAATATTATTTTTAGCATAATGTTCTGAAAAATATAATTTGGCAAAGAAGATTCTTACCAGCTCTTTGTTTATAGGGCTTGGAATGTTACTTAAGATTAAAAATTTTCTTCCTTTCCCTCAAATAAAATCAGGTAATGGAAAATTTTGCCTGTGATAATCTCTGGCTACAAATATATTACCTGATGATATTAGTGTTCAAGCAACTGCACCCTATTTTTTTTTAAGTGTAGTATGTTTGGACAGCACCTCTAGACTTTATTCTCCTTTGAAACTGTATCCGTATTCCTGAAGTTCAGGCATTAAACAGATGTACTGATACACTGTACAAAATAGTAGCGTTGAAATTGAGAATCATTTTAGTCATATGGTTTACCACCAGCCCCCAACCCAAGAGTAGTAGGAGTTTCCAAAGATGCCACTGCTGCCTGGATATGAAATAATCATGCCATATACATGACTCTCCTTTATAAGATAGGCTATTATCAATAAAGGCAAGTTTAAATGTCTGAAACGCCACAGAACTGGCATTGGAGTAATTTTTCAAACATTTTAAAATTTGGCTGTTTATTCTTCTAAATTGGCCATGAAAAGCTTTCGTTTTGTGATCTAGACCCACAGAAAGTTTCTTTTTTTACTGTCACTTTCTCAGTTACACATATGCAAAAATAATCAAAGAGTAGGAACAGCATTTTCCTTTCATCCCTGTGTAACTTAAAAACAGCTCTGCAAGTTTGGCTTTTGCACCATGAAAACTTTCATCTTTTGCTAGAGCCCATTAGATCAAAAGGATAGTGTTACAGAGAGATATGAATGAATGGAAACAGGCTGTCAAATGGTGAGTTTGCTGTCTTTTTTCTTTTTCTTTTTTTGTGTAGTCACATTATTAAAAAGGAAAAAAAAAATTAGGTGTGCTTTAAACCACCATAAGTGAAACAAAAGTTGTAATGTTAAAATAGTTCAGATTTATGAACTTTTATAATCTTTTCACATTCAATTTTAATACATGAGTTTAAAGGTCTATTGCCAGATTGTTATTATGTCTTAGTGTCATAAAGTATGGCTTAAAGTGAAAATGGGCATTGTTGAGCTACTTTGTTGCTCCCATGTTCCATTAAGAAAAGAAAGATAATCAAAGAATGGAGGCTTAATCAGCATCAGGCAGAGTAACAGTGTGTTTCAATAAATTGCATATTGATACTTCCACTTTGGCTTCTTTTGATCCCTTAAAATGGCATATCTGATATAACACAATAATTTGGTGCCACCTAGACTTGAGTGATATACTGTGGTATATGAATTAAAAGAAGTGAGTATCTGTGAAAATGAGCCATGGAGATTAAAAATAAATTAATCTTTTAAAACAAATATGAGTACTCCATTTACCATAAAGATAATTGATCCCTGGGCAGTCTTGCAAAATCTAAGCACATATTTTGTACAGAAGAGTAGATATTTATATACACATGAACTCACTCCTGTAATGATATAATTATTATCTTCCATGTGATGCTATTGAAATTATAGCTACTAATTTTTTTAAATACCATTTTAATTGACCTGGCATTTTTAAGGAATTAGATGTTTCAAACAAGCCTTTTAAAAATTAATGACTGTACTTAGATTCTAAAATAATGTGTATGTTTATGTATTTAACTCAAATCATTCTAAAATGTAAATGTCCATGCTAACTGCTCACTAAAATCCATGTTCTCCTCAGTGTACAGGATACATAACTGGATTACATTTCTCAGCCTTGCATGCTTTTAGGTGTGGTTATCTGACAGAATTCCAGCCAGTGGAATTTGAGCAGAAGTGATAGTTCTGGCCTAACTCAAACAAAACTCCTGAGTGTTCTGTAGCTCTGGCTGGGATGAAGAGGACCCTGGGAATTATAGAAGCTAAGGGTGAAGATGGTAGAGACTACCGGCCTGCATCCCAAATTGGCTACATGTCAAAGGGTCATCCCACTGCCCAATCTACCTGCCTAATACTGTTACATGAGATTGAAATATACTTCTATTGCATTTGGGTCATTATACATTTTGAAGTCTATTTGTTATTACAGTTAGCTAATCCTAAGTAATACACTGATACTTTTAAATGTAAAAACTTCTGAACATAATATATTTTGGAAGAATCGGGATCTTCTGCATATATATTTCCAAAGTGGTTACTTCATGTTTTCTCCTCCCATCACAAATCTCCCATACTCATTTCCAGTCCTTACCCTGCCTGAAATACCTCATGCTTCTTTGAGAATATAGAAATAGGCAGAAGCAGCCTTATCATTGCCCCACATTATCCTGCCTCCCTCTCCATATTTCTAGCCACACTCTTTTTTTGTCATTCTTGTTTCCAAAAAATTAAAATATGCAATTAAATTGTGTGGGTAAAGTGTTAAAAAATAAAAATAATTTTTTAAAAATCCCTTTCCCTTTGGGACTAATTTTTCCTATCTAAACATTGAATTAAGACATTTATTGTCATATTTTTAAATTGAAAACAAAGAGACATTCTTCAGGGAAATATTAATTCTAAGGAGTATGTCTATAATTTTCTGTTGCCCAGTCTCCACTCCTGTTTTCTTTCTTTTGTTTTTAAAACCTTTTTTGAGGAAATTTAGTCCCATTAACCTTCTATTTATTCTAATCCTATCAATTTATTCTATTTATTTTCCTTTTCTTCTTGGACTATGTACTGCATTACTTCATCAAAATTTCTGTCTAATATATCCAATTTTCTTATATTATTCATTCATCACAGCTTTGTTACAAAATGCCAACATTCAGTAAATTCAAGAAGTCTCATCCATACCTGTACTAGGGTTGCTTGGTGTAGTTAGTTACAAATAATAACTATATGATGGTAGCTGACTTTGAGTGCTTTATTATTTGCTCATACATTCATCTAATCAAAAGTTATCCAGTGCCTATTATGTGAAATATATTGGATAAGCAGGCATTATTAAAATAAGTATTGTCCTGGCTTTGGGGAACTTTGAGTCTATGAGGTCAAACAGATACTAAACAGCTCATTAATTAATTATTTGATTAAATTGTGATAAATGTTACAAAGGCAAAGTGCAGTGTGCTATGCAAGCATTCAACTGGGAGAAATGATCTAGTTAGTGACCTCATTCCTGAAGAAGTGAATGTGGGATTAGGATAAAATTGGAATTATGTGTGATTCAAACAAAAGGAGTAGTGGTTTTTGGTGTGGAGAAATTCTAAACAGAGAACACCAATGTTTTAGTTTCCTTGGCTGTTCAAGGAAATACCATGCAGTGGGGATTTAATTTCTCACAGTTTTGAGGATAAAAGAAAGCCCAAATCAAGGCATCTTCAAGGTGATGCTTCCTTCCCAAAAACCGGTGTTCCAGGGCTGGCTGCCGGTGAACCTGGGTCCTTAGCTTGTTACATGGCAATGCGCATGGCGGCATTTCTTGGTCTCCCCTTTCTCTTCCAGGTCCTGTTGATGTTCAGCTTCTGGCTGCACCCTCTGTGGCTTTCTCTCCCTCTGTCTGAATTTCATGCTCCTATAAAGGACTCGAGTAATAGGATTAAGATCCACCATGATTGAGAGAACCTAACTGAAAGTTCCTACTTACAATGAGTTCACACCCACAGGAATGGATTAACTTTAAGAACGTGTTTTTCTGGGGTACACGAGCTCCAAAGCTACCATAACTGGTTTGAACATTGGTCCAATATCAGGACAGAGAGGAGTCCATAAGGGCTTCCCTCTTTCACCTCTATGACTTGGCATATGATATTCCTCTACCTGAATAACCTCCTTTCCCTCCTTCCACTCTAGGCCACTCACCAAATTTGCTGAATTTTGACTCATCCTCCAGGGTTGAGTTTAGAACCCTGCTTTTTGTGGAAATATTTTTTCAACCCCTGAATCCTGGCTTGTGGTCCCTATGTTGTGCAATCCAAGACTCCTTTTCCATGGCTTCTACTCATCACCATACTACATTGTGGTTGTCTTTTTACTTGCCTTTGTCTTCTGTTACTCCATGAAGACAAGGAATATAAGGTCATAGCTATGCTCTTCACAGTATTTTTTCCTCAATACCTCTTTGGTATGAATTTCATATCCAAAAACCATTTGTTGAATGACTTATTTGGTAAAACTAGAGCAAATATGTACTGGAGAGAACTTCAGGGCTTTGGAGCAAAGTCTCAGGATACATCAATTTAGAGCCCTTTTTTTCTTATTATCTAGTATTCTATTGTGTTTAACATAATTATAGGTATTGGATAAATAACTTCTGGATTATTTAAAGTGTTATTATATAAGAAAAATTGTACTGTGAGTTGCCATGAACAAAGAAAAACCACAATTACTGCTTTCTAATTTTGTTTTCAAAATATCTCCATGCTCTGCTATGGAATATTGAGCAACTACAAGAATGAGTAAAGTTGTGAGACATGCAAGGAGGTGAATGAATCCTGTAGACAGCATTTTGAGTGAAGTACACCAGAAACAAAGGCAAACACTATAATGCCTCACCGATATGGACTAACTACAATGTGTAAACTCAGAATTGAATCTTAGAGCACAACCCAACAGGGAAATGATTATAGCAATGGTCCCTAGATTGTAAGGTCTTACAGCAGTCAAATCTGTTCCTGAATTGTAATGGCTGTCTCCAGACTCTGAGATGTTGATCCCTTGGTGTATAACCTGACTGGTCTCTGGAACATTGGGTATCTGTGTGACACTTGAAACTCAGAGCTAGAGCTTGGCAGATATGAATGTCAGTATTAATATATACAGCTACTGTTAAAAAAAAAAAGTTGAAAAAGAGCCCAGACTTCAATTAGATATGAATGAAGCAGATCGGGTTAAGACTAGGGCATATTGGGCAAATGGTAAAGGTTGAAACTGACTGTGTGTTAAAACTTCAACTTCCATGTGAGATCAAGGGAAGAAATGTTTATTTGGTGTAGGATCTATAATCTATATTGTCTAAAGAGTATAACTTATACAGTTAGTTTGTTCAAACACCACAATTACATGGAGCTTTGAATAGGAAATGAGATATGGCAGGTCTGTATGGGTTAGAGTGAAATAGCAAAACATCCCAAAGTAATTTGGATGGAGAATAAAAATATATATTTGGGGCCCCCATGAGGAGCTGGGGGAGGATGCAGAGCTGTTGGACTTTGTTCTAGTTTGCTAATGCTGGAGAATGCAAAACACCAGAGATGGATAGGCTTTTATAAAATGGGGGTTTATTTCACTACACAGTTACAGTCTTAAGGCCACAAAGCATCCAAGGTAACACCTCAGCAATCGGGTACCTTCACCGGAGGATGGCCAATGGCGTCCGGAAAACCTCTGCTAGCTAGGAAGGCAGCTGGCGTCTGCTCCAAAGCTCCAGCCTCAAAACGGCTTTCTCCCAGGACGTTCCTCTCTAGCAAGCTTGCTTCTCTTCAAAACATCACTCCCAGCTGCACTCCTTTCCCTCCCCCCGAGTCAGCTCATTTATATAGCTCCATGGATCAAGGCCCACCCCGAATGGGTGGGGCCACGCCTCCATGGGAACAGCTCATCAGAATCATCTCCCACAGCTGAGTGGGGCACATTCCAACAAATCTAACCAGCACCAAAAATGTCTGCCCCACACAAGACCACAAAGATAATGGCATTTGGGGGACACAATACACTCAAACTGGCACATTCCACCCCCTGAACTCCAAAATGACACTATCTTTCCAAATACAAAATACATTCATTTCATCATATCACAAAAACTTAAATCATTTCAGTAACAATAGTTAAGCACAAAATCCCATCAAAATCAATTATAGGCATGGCCAGTCCTAAGGCATAATTTTTCTTTAGCTGTGGATCTGTGAACTTAGAACAAGTTATGTGCTCCCAACATACAAAGGAGAGACATTCATAGGATAAACATTTCCATTGCCATAAGGAGAAACAGTAAGAAAAACAGGGTTAACAGGAGCAAAACAGTTCCTAAAACCCACAGGACAAACTCCATTAGATTTCAAAGTCTGAGAGTCATTAACAGAATGATGTTGCATCCTTGGGGCTAGAAAGAGCGGGAGCCTAACCCTTCCTAAGGGCCTTTTCGGCAGCCCTTTTCTCTCCAAACGCTTGGGTGAGTGCTTCAACATATCTACACATTGGGGAGACCACTTTCTCGGCCCCACCCTCCTCAAACATCGGGGCAGCTCCTGGATTCCCTTCCATCTCCGGGGCACACGCTCAACCCCTTCAGAACAGTGTGGTGGCAGCCAGGCTCTCCCCAATTCCCTGGAAATGTGCTCCACCCTCTTTGGGACCTGAGGTGGCAAAACTCTTCCAGAGCATCAAGGCAGAAAGCCCGCCCTTGACCTCCAGGTCAAACTCACCCTTTCCATGCATGTGGGCTGCTCCGCTCTCCCAGCCCGAGACCTCCTGACTCCAGACCTCAACCTCCATGGCTCTGTCTTTGAAGAGATTTTTCCTTTAATTTTTTCCTTGTCTGTCTCCTCCAGTCCAGACCAGCAATGGCTCTGTCTATAAAGATCTCGCAAAAATTCTGTTGGCTTTGCATGAAGCACACAGGGGTCAAAGCCATTAGACAATAGGACTTTCCACAAATCCTTTCTGGATAATTCCATCTCCAATCTTGGCTTGTGCTGAAATGGTGGCTGGGTTCCATGTTTGGTTATGTCCTCACGTTGGGCTGTAGCTTCTGGGATTCCACCCTCTGGAAGCTCGTAATTTTCTAAGCCATCAGCTTCTGGTTTCTTTGAACCCAAGAGTTCAGTTCTAAGTTTATCTCTCTCCACTCACATTTTACTATAAGCTGCAAGGAGAAGCCAGGGTATATCCTCCACAGATAGTCTGGAGATCTCCTCAGCTAAGTATTCCAGGTTGTCACTTTTAAATTCTTCCTTCCATCTGACACCAGGACTCAATTTTGCCAAATTTTGTGCCACTTTAAAACAAGGATCACCTTTCTCCCATTTTGCAACAACACATTCATCATTTCTGCTCAAGTCCTCATCAGAAGTATCTTTAGAGTCCATATTTCCACAAACAGTCTCTTTAAAGCAGTTTTGGCCTTTTCTATCAAGCTCCTCACAACTCTTCCAGAAACTCCCCCTTATCCATTTAAAAAGCCGTTCCAACATGTTTGGTATTTGCAAACTCAGCAGCAAAAGCACCCCACTTCTCTGGTACCAAAATCTGTTCTAGTTTGCTAATGCTGGAGAATGCAAAACACCAGAGATGGATAGGCTTTTATAAAATGGGGGTTTATTTCACTACACAGTTACAGTCTTAAGGCCACAAAGCGTCCAAGGTAACACCTCAGCAATCGGGTACCTTCACCAGAGGATGGCCAATGGCGTCCGGAAAACCTCTGCTAGCTAGGAAGGCAGCTGGCGTCTGCTCCAAAGCTCCGGCCTCAAAACGGCTTTCTCCCAGGACGTTCCTCTCTAGCAAGCTTGCTCCTCTTCAAAACATCACTCCCAGCTGCACTCCTTTCCCTCCCCCCGAGTCAGCTCATTTATATAGCTCCATGGATCAAGGCCCACCCCGAATGGGTGGGGCCATGCCTCCATGGGAACAGCTCATCAAAATCATCTCCCACAGCTGAGTGGGGCACATTCCAACAAATCTAACCAGCACCAAAAATGTCTGCCCCACACAAGACCACAAAGATAATGGCATTTGAGGGACACAATACACTCAAACTGGCACAGACTTCCTCACCTGGATTGTTGCTGATGTTCTCACAAACACTGGGGACTGACGGCTTGACATGCTGAGCCCCCTGTCTTGGGGCTTGCCCCTATGAAGCTTGTTACTGCAAATGAGAGACTAAACCAGCTTATAATTGTGCCTAAGAGTCTCCCCCTGAGTGCCTCTTTGTTGCTCAGATGTGGCCCTCTCTCTCTAACAAAGCCACCTTGGCAGGTGATCTCACTGCCCTCCCCCCTACGTGGGACCTGACTCACAGGGGTGTAAATCTCCCTGGCAATGCAGGATATGACTCCTAGGGATGAATCTGGACCCAGCATCATGGGATTGAGAACATCTTCTTGACCAAAAGGGGGTTGCAAAATGAAGCAAAATAAAGCTTCAGTGGCTGAGTGATTTCAAATGGAGTTGAGAGGTTACTCTGGTTGACATTCTAACGCACTATATAGATAACACTTTTTAGGTTTTAATGTATTGTAATAGCTAAAAGTAAATACCTAAAACTACCAAACACCAACCTGGTAGCCTTGACTCTTGAAGACAATTGTATAATGATGTAGATTACAAAGGGTGACAGTGTGATTGTGAAAACTTTGTGGATCGCACTCCCTTTATCCAGTGTGTGAATGGATGAGTAGAAAAATGGGGACAAAAGTAAATGAAAAATAGGGTGGGATGAGGGGGATGATTTGGGTGTTCTTTTTTATTTTTATTTTTTGTTCTTATTCTGATTCTTTCTAGTATAAGGAAATGTTCAAAAATAGATTGGGGTGATGAATGCACAACTATAAGATGGTACTGTGAACAGTTGATTGTACACCATGGATGATTTAGGGTATGTGAATATATCTCAATAAAACTGAATTTAAAAAAAAAATCTCTGTGCTCAAATATTCCAGACCATAAAAGTATTGAGCAAATTTCATGAACACATGTCCACTCTACCCTTTCTAATATGGATTAAAATTTCAATATTGAAGCAACTGCCTAAAATTCTTAGGTGGAATAACCCAGTCACACAAAATTATCATTTGTTTTTTTCTTGTTAAAGATTTTAAATATATAATTAAAGGTGGATCACTCAAGAAAAACTCTGGCAACGAAAAGTAATAAATTCAATTCTATGTTTGTTAGCCTTTCACTACCTTAGAATTTACATGCAGAAATAAATAATGTGCTTTTGGTAGGAACAATGTTCTTAAAAAAAAAAAACTGCAAAAATCAGAAAGAACATATGGCCATGTATTAAAGAAACAGCTGATAATTTTAGCTATCTATTATATGAAAATATAGAAGTGAAATTTATTAAGTAGAAAAGATTTTATATTACATATATAAATAAATATTACAGTTTTGACTAACTAAAGTCTTATCTTCAAAGTCCCTCTGCCAAACAAAATGAATTAAGACAGAGAGTATTATAACTACAAAATAGAATGAAGAAGAAAAAAATGCAACAGGGTTTATAAAAGATGATAAGAAATTTGTGCTTTTTTTTTCAGAGGGGAGACAGCTGATATAGGAATATATACAGACACACAAACTTTATATATATGAATATGTATTATATACATATGTATATATGTGCATAGTATGTGTATATGAGTTACATGAAATGCTACTGCAATATTATATTCAATTTATATAAATAATTTAAATTTCTTTTTCCAAATGATTTCCCAATAAATTAAAATTATGTTTCTTTGGGAGAAGAGTAGTACATTGATAAAAGAAAATATGCCATGAATTTTACAGCCCCAGTCACCAAGATGTGGAGTCTATTTCTCTACCCCTTAAACATCTGCTTGGCCATATAACTTCAATTGGTTACTGGGACATTAGCAAATGTGATACAAGCAGAATTTATTTTTAGAAACTGTGGGGTTTGCTCTGTCTTGATCCTGGGAACTCTGAGATCAGGGTTGACAGAAGCCCAGTCTTGGCTTCTGAGGATGAGAACCATGTGGAAAGAGCCCCCACATTTCCAGAGTCTACCAACCATCCCAGCTGAGATCTCAGACCACAAGACTTGCCTAGAAAATCCACAGAATTTTTTTAAAAATAATACATGTTTATTACATTAAGTTGCTAGGAGTTGGGGTCATTTGTAATATAGCAAAAGCTGAGATGGAAATTGATACCTGGAAGTAGGGAACTGTTGAACAAAATCTAAAACATGTGGCATTGACTTTGGGACTGGTACACAGGCAGCAGCTGGAAAAGCTGTGATAAATTGTTAGTAAAGGCTAGAGAAATGGGTAGGAAACTCTTAGTGAAGTCTGGAAAAATTGCAAAGAAATATCTAGAATGGACTGGAACAATACCAACTCATGTTGTATGGTATTGAATCAGTTGGCAAAAACATTGCCTATAATAACTTGGGAGACAGAAAGTGTACCTAATCAACTTTTGGGTTTTGACTAAGAAAATCTCTAAACAGAATATTGAAAGTGTCAGTGCATGGATGACTGCAATGAGCTAAAAAAGGAAATATCAGGTTGCAAGCATAATTTAGAGTAGAAGTTTCAGGACTTGCTTAGTTGGAAAAGAAAACTATCTCTCATCTCCATTCTTCCTAGACAGTACAAAAATTCTTACTGTGAAATGAGGTGTGGAAGCAAAGGAAAAATCAAGGATATGATTATAGGATCCATTGTTAAAGTCCTCTGGAAGACTTAGCTAGATTAAAGGTCTAAGAATCTAAAAAGGTTGTATAATAGTTTGACAACTAGCCCAAAGTAAATAAAAGGTTTATCTTAAAAATAGAAAATGTGACTTTTGGGATGTGGAATGGGCCTGAATCTGATTCATGGGAAACTAACATTGGACCTAAGGGACAGAGATGGTTCAAGATGAAATAAAAGACCACTGACCCTTAAACTTTCTTTGTGCTGACAAGAAAATTACTCATCTGCAAACATGGGCCATTTTTATGGAAAAGGAAGAATTTCTTACTGAGAGGTATAAAAAGCCACAGGGGGTAGCCAAGGACAGTACAAAACTGCAGAATTGAGGAGCCATTCCCAAGAACTATAATTGGGTCTTAATCAGGAAATATTCTCTGCCATCAGAATAGCAGGATCTGGTAATGTGAGCCTGGCAGGATTTTAGAATTGCTATAGATTGGTGACTATACTTGTGACTACAGAGAGTGATGTGCTTCTCTTTGTTCTAATTTTTGAATGGGAGTATCTATTGTAGCTCTCCTATTTCTTTGTAGGATGTGTGAAGAGTAGATAACTTGTATTTTTAGTTCATAGTTTTCTGGATCAAGAAGAACTCTCCACCCACAGAGCATCATCTGCATCCTGATGACATCACTGGACAAGACTGTTGGGGGTCCTGAGATAGGTATAAGCATATTTTATGTGTCAGTAGAGCAGGACTAATGTACCCAGAGAGCAAAATCTGATAAACTAGAAAAATGTCCATAGTATTTGTTCCAGTTTGCTAATGCTGCCATTAAGCAAAATACCAGAAATGGATTGGCTTTTATAAAGGTGGTTTATTTGGTTACAAAATTAGTCTGAAGGCCATAAGTTGTCCAAGGTAAAGCCTCAACAAGCAATACCTTCACTGAAGGATGACCACTGGTGTCTGAAAACCTCTGTTAGCTGGGAAGGCATGTGGCTGGCATCTGCTGGCTCCCAGGTTGCATTTAAAAATGGTGTTCTCCAAAATGTCTGCATCAGCTTCCAACGGCCATCTCCAAAATGTCTCTGTAAACTGCAGCTCCTCTCTCAGGTCCTGTGCATTCTTCAAAGTGTCCCTCTTGGCTGCAGCAAGCTTGCTCCTTCTGTCTGAGCTTATATAGGGCTCTAGTAAAATCAAGGCCCATGCTGAGTGGGTGGGGCCATACCTCCATGGAAATTATCTAATCAGAGTTATTACCTATAGTTGGGCAGGTCTCATCTCCATGGAAACACTCAATCAAATAACTACAACACTAATACGTCTGCCCACACAAGAGTACATCAAAGATAATGGCATTTTGGGGGACATAATACATTCAAACTGGCCCAATATTTTACAGCTTTTTCCAGCAAGTTGTGGAGTCTATGCCCCTTTCTGTTGAATTTCATCTTGGCCTTGTGACTTGCTCTTGAACATAGCAAGCATAATACAAGTAGTTGCTTCAAGGGGATTTCACATGGGCTTGACCTCTCTTGCTGTTAGAAATGCTGGGACTACCATGTGAGGAATCTAGCATTTTGGTGGTGAAAGACCACAGAGAAAGTGATATCAGCCTCTGAGATGACCCAGCTGAGGTCTTAGTCATGGAAGTGAGGCTGTCTTAGACCATTCAGCCCTGGCCATCCAGCCTAGACAGCTTAAAGAATTGTGAGCAATATTAAATATTTATTATTTTAAGCCACTAAATTTTAGGGTGTTTTGTTATCCATCAAAAGCCAAATGAGACAGGTAGTAATCTATAGTCTGTTAAGTAATCAGAATCATAACTAGTCTGAATTTTCACAGGACCCTCATTACTGAGTGAATAATATAGTTTCCCAAGATTACTCACTCATTAGCATATTTGCCTAGTTTATCTATAACTGGAATTTCTTGAACTTTTTTTTCCTCACTGATTCTAACTAGCATCATCTCTCACAGAGTTGGTGGTATCTATAAAAGAGGAAGGAAGTATTTCTCTAAATATTTCTTTTATAGTTCTGGAAGAGACTATGACAGAGCTAGGAAGAGGATAAAGCAAGGTCTGTGCTCTGATGATACTAGCACAGAGTCCAGAGCTCCTTGTTCCTATCCCTGTGAAGTTCCCCTTTCAGTGCTCGGGAGAGCCAGGCATAGCACAGACTTGTCTCAGCAAACCTGCAGACTGGAAATAGTTACTAAAGGTTCCAGACTATTCTTGAAGAATGGATGCTCATTTTTAAGGGCAGTTGCCTATTCTCTTCTACACACAGCATGGTTCCCAGACCAACAACATTGTCATCACATCAGGAGTTGCTAGAAATGTGAAATTTCAGGCCTCTCACCCCAGAACTACAGGATTAGAATCTACATGCTAGCAAGATTCCCAGGTGATTTAAAAATGTGGGAAAGCATTGATCTATTCCCTGGTGGAACATATACTAAAAAGACCCTCAAAATTTCTCCAAAGCTATTGACTTAGGTTTTGTGAGCCTCCAAACTCAAAACCCTTCTTAGGTTGCCATGCAGAAATATGAAATCATATCTGGTTCTGTGCATCACCTACAGTCTGACTATTACAAATTTGTTAGGTTGAATCACATAAAGTTGCTTATGTTCAATTGATTTTGACTAAAGGAAACAGCAATTTCATATGTTTTGAACTAGTGTTTTGGGAAAAATAATATAATCAAGAGAACATGGAATTTGGAGCCACATGTGTCTATGTTAATGTTAGACTCACAGTTATTTTACCTATTTGTTCTGTAAGCCTGGGAAACATCGCTTAGTCTCCTTGAGCTTCAGTATTCTCATCTGAAAATATGGATAATAGTACTATATTCATATGGCCATTAAGTTAATTAAATGAGAAAATATATGTGATTATGTCTAATGCCATGGTTGGTTCATGGTAGACAATTAACAAATGTATGTTTTCCTTGCTTTTTCTGTCAAAGTGAAATGGACAATTAAGACACTTAAGTCCATAAGAATGACTATTTGGGGGTCCTGAGTTGTTGTTCTATAAATTTTGAGGCAGCATGTAATATTTTGGTTACTCAAGGAAGTATTTCCAAATGACCCACCAACGTTTTGTGACCATCATTGGCTGTTTAGGAGGACCCTCCCCACCACTTCTGGAATACAGAGTCTTTAGTTGATTTAGTGCTCTGTTGGTCTGCAAGAACAGTGTTGCTTATCATTTTTCTTCTTTTTTTCTCCCCTTCAGCAATGTGACCTTCTTTTCTAGAGTGTTAGCAATGAACTCAGAAAGGTTTACACTGCCAGCTGTAGATTCAGATAAACGGATTTGTATTAATCCACTGGGTAATTGGGAACATTTCATCTAATAAGGCATTTTGCTTAGATCATGCCAATTGGCTTAGATGAATAAAATATTTGCTGAATCATCTGCTTAGGAGAGTAAATTTAATTGTGGACATACTTCCATGGTGATGTACTCTATCACTGAGAAAAATTGGTAAGTTAGGGGCTGACCTGTGGAACACACAAATTTCAACTGAATTAACATCCCACTGAGATCTTCAAAAACCATTCCTCAGAGGCCAGTTTCAGGAAGTACTAGAGCAATTACATTTTATATTAGGCTGTTCTAAGTCATGTCATTTCATGCAAAAAGGAAGTATAATTGTCTATTAGTTTTATAGTTTCAACAGAAATGTAGTAAAAGGGAACTTTTATAATCAGCCATACTAACAGACACCACAGAGTAGCATGTTAAGGAAATTAAAGATAGAAAAACAAGATAAAAATTTAAGAAAAATATGTGCAACTTTATTCAAAATGTCTCATTTCCTAAAAGTTATGTATGGGAAAGCAAAAGATCAGACACATCCGTACCTTCAGACAGGAGGGGTTGTCCTAAAGGGAAATGTTCTATTGTCATTAATTACATTTTGCAAGGGCTTCCAGTTACGTGCTATCTCTGTAAATAAGTATTTTGAATTTATAATTCAATTATATTTACCATAAGCCTTGTTTAGAGTTAATATACTACTGTAGAGCTCATGGAAGCAATATGAATCTGTTGTTATTGATGAAGCAGGACTGTAAGTGCTCAAAAAGTCATTAATAGAAAGATATCATCATGAGAAACATATGGAGCATAAACTGGTTATATAAAATGTGTTATTTACCAAGAGAAAGGTATTATCTAAAACTTCAATTTCTACAGCTGAAAAAAAGTGTATAAAGCACCGACATTCACATGCTCTGGAAGGACATTGAAAGTTGTTTGAATTACTATCATGGGAGCCATAGCTTTTCTAAATCTGACTTGCTGGAGCTCCAAATTAAGTTTATCCTCACATTCTGGCCTATATAATAAAGAGACAGATTATATTGTGGTTGGCAGCAAATTGGATCAGAGCCTGCCATACAAATTCAGAATGAACAAAGGGAAGTTACTTAGAGAATAAACAAAACAATGCAGCAAGAAATGGTATTTTAAATTGCATATAAACACCCTCTCCTCTGGTTCTTATGTTTGGACTTATTGGCCCAGGAAAGGCCAAAGCACTAGCAGTTACTTTTCTTGTTAAGAAGTCAAGACTCAGAATAGTTGCAGACCCAAATGCCTATCATTTATAGTGAATTCTGCTTCATGCTCTGAAACAGACTTCAATTCTAATGTTTTGTTTTTTCCCACTAAAACTTGCTGACAAGAACAAATACTATTCAGTTGTTTCCCAAATATACCAGTATCACAATTCTGCAAAATTCACATAAAATCTGTCTTAGTATTTATTTAATATCATTCATATTTTTCTTTTAATATTTCTTATTTTTATTTCCATAAACAATGACATTGAAGTTACAGGTTGTATGCATAGGTTGTGTGGTTTTTTAATAAGAACAAAATGATCATATTACTTTTTGTGCAATTTAATTGAGACATGTTAACCTACCAAATAATCATCCAAAGTGTGCAATAATGGTTCACAATATCATCACATGGTTGTGCATTCAACACTGCAATCAATTTTTGAACATTTTCATTACTGCCCCCCCAAAAAAATACAAAAAAAACACTCAAAACATTCCATACCCTTTATTCCCCTTATCATTTATTTATTTTTGGTCTTTGTTTTCTTACTCATCTGTCCATACACTGGATAAAGGGAGTGTCAGTTACAAGGTTTTTGCAATTACACAGTCACACCTTAAGAGCTATATAGTTATGCAATCGTCTTCAAGAATCAAGGCTGCTGGATTATAGTTGAAAACAATTTCAGGTATTTCCTTCTAGCTATTCCAATACACTTAAAATTACAAAGGGATATGTATATAATGCATAAGAATAACATCCAGAATGACCTCACAACTCTATTTGAAATCTCTGGGCCACTGAAACTCTATTTTGTTTCATTTCTTTTCTCCCATTTGGTCCAAGAAGTCTTTCTCAGTCCCATGATGCCAGGTCCAGGCTTTTCCCAGGAGTCATGTCGCATGTTGACAGGGAGATTTACACCCCCGGGACTCATGTCCCACATAGTAGGGGGCGGGTATCGAGTCCACCTGCAAAATTGGCTTAGAGAGAGAGAGGCCACATCTGAGCATAAAAGAGGTTCTCTGGGGGTGACTCTTAGGCACAATTATAAGTAGGCTTAATTCTCCTTTGCAGGAATAGGCTTCTTAAGGACAAACCGCAAGACTGAGTTGCAGCCTTTTAAACTGGTAGTCCCCAATGCTTGTGAGAAAATCAGGAATTCCCCAGGTGAGGATGTTCAATAGTTTCACATTTTTCCCCAGCAATAAAGAGGGCTTGAAAATATTTTTTTATTTTCTGCCCAAATTACTCTGACATGAATTGGGACTTCACACTAACCTGTACCACCACCAAGATCTCACTCCCTATCCAAGGTTTGATGTAACTGTGGTGTTCAAATAAGCTGATCATAAAAGTTAAATTAGATAGTGTGCTAGAGAAGATATAAATTTTGCACCAAATACATGTCTCTTCCTTTGGTCTCACACAGAAGTTGAAGTTTTGACACATTGTCAGTATCATCCTTTACCCTTTAGTCTTTTTGCCTTAGTCCTAATGCGATCAGCTTCATTTATATCTCTAATTGAAATTTGATCTCTTTTTCACCTTTTCAAAGGTTTCTGCATGGGGTAATACTGACTTTCATAGCTGCAGATTCTAGCTCTGAGTTTCAGGTGTCAAACAGATACCAAAGTTCCAGGGAATGACAAGGTAGTACACAAATAGCCCAGCATCTCAGAGTTTAGAAATAACCATAAAAACTCAGGAATAGATTTGACTGCTATAAAAGCTTAGAATCTAGAAACCTTTACAATAAGCCTTACCCTGATAACCTATGCTCTCAAATTCAATTCTCAGAATTTGCACATTATAGTTAGTCCATATTAGTAAGGCATTATAATATTAGTCTTTTCATTTCTGGCTTATCTCACTCATCATACTGTCCCCAAGTTTCATTCATCTAGTTTCTTGCCTCATAACTTCATTCCTTCTTGCATCCACTTAATATTGCATTGTAGCCATACACCAGTACATCAGTGATGTACCCTTAGGCCACCTCCATCCATTACAAATCATGAATACTGCTGCTATAAATATCAGTGTTAAAATGTCCATTTGTGTCCCTGTTTTCTGTTCTTCCAAGTATAAACCTAATAACAGGGTTGCAGGATCATATGGCAACCCTATACTTAGCCTCCTGTGGTACAACCACACTGCCCTCCAGATGAGGTGCACCATTCTAATTCCCTCCTAACAATTAATAGGTACATCCCTTTGTCCACATTTTCTCCAGCACTTGTATCTTTCTGTTAATTTTTTAAACAGTTTTATTCACACACTGTTCAATCCACTCTAAGTATACAATCAATGGTTCCTGGTATAATCACATACTTATGCATTCACCACCACAATCTATATGAGGTCATTTCCATTTCTTCTGCAAAATAAGAAGAGGGAAAAAATTAAATTAAATTAAATTAAAAGGAGAAACAACGATACCAAAAATCCCATACCCCTCCCTTATATCCTCCTCTTACTTGACATTCAGATTTCGTATATTACCCTTGTTGTATTTTGTGAAAGTATATTACAATATTTCTGTTAACTATAGACTCCAATTTGCATTGATTGTATTTTTCCATATCCCACCCCATTTTTAACACCTTTCAATGTTCACATTGATTTGCTCTCCTTCATGAAAAACATTCATATATTTGTACATTTAATCACCATCATTGCCCATTGTAGGTTTTGCTAAGTTATAAAGTCCCAGTCCATATCTTCCATCTTTCTTTCTCATATCATACATGCCCCTAGTCTTCCTCTTCCAACCCTACTCACTCAGCTTTGTTCAGTATCTTACAATATTGTGCTACCATTTTGTCCTTTGGATTTTATATATCCTATCTTATTTTATTTTTATTTTTTTCCTCTCTCTCTCTTATAGTCTTCAATTCTGATCTCTTCTCCAAATTTCTCTCTCCTGTCTTTTCCTACCTGCATGTAGTGCTCCCTTTAGTATTTTCTGTAGAATGGGTCTCTTGTTTACAAACTCTCTCAGTGTCTGCTTGTCTAAAAATATTTTAAACTCACCCTCATTTTTTTTAATATTTTTTTATTTAAAT
This sequence comes from Choloepus didactylus, assembly GCF_015220235.1. Taxonomy (NCBI): domain Eukaryota; kingdom Metazoa; phylum Chordata; class Mammalia; order Pilosa; family Megalonychidae; genus Choloepus; species Choloepus didactylus. The sequence goes on along the minus strand of NC_051319.1, from coordinate 58,322,777 downwards.
TCAGTTTTATTGAAATATATTCACATACCATACAATCATCCATGGTATGCAATCAACTGTTCACAGTATGATCATATAGTTTTTCATTCATCACCACAATCTATTTCTGAACATTTTCCTTACATCAGAAAGAATCAGAGTAAGAATAAAAAATAAAAGTGAAAAAAGAACCCCCAAACCATCCCCCCATCCCACCCTATTTGTCATTTAGTTTTTATCCCCATTTTTCTACTCATCCATCCATACACTAGATAAAGGGGGTGTGATCCACAAGGTTTTCACAATCACACTGTCACCCCTTGTAATCTACATTATTGTATAATCATCTTCAGGAGTCCAGACTGCTGGGTTGGAGTTTGGTAGTTTCAGGTATTTACTTCTAGCTATTCCAATACATTAAAACCTAAGAGGTGTTATCTATATAAGTGCATAAGAATGTCCACCAGAGTGACCTCTCAACTCCATTTGGAATCTCTCAGCCACTGAAACTATTTCGTCTCATTTTGCATCCCCCTTTTGGTCAAGAAGATATTCTCAGTCCCACGATGCTGGGTCCAGATTCATCCCCAGGAGTCATACTCTGCGTTGCCAGGGAGATTTACACCCCTGGGAGTCGGGTCCCACATAGTGGGGAGAGCAGTGAGTTCACCTCGCGAGGTGGCTGAGTTAGAGAGAGTCGCCCTCATTTGTGATGGGAAGTTTTGCCAGATATAGAATTCTTGGGTGGCAGTTTTCCTCTTTCAGTATCTTAAGTATATCATACCACTGCCTTCTCACCTCAATGGTTTCTGCTGAGAAATTGGCACATAGTCCTATTGAGCTTCCCTTGTATGTGATGGATCACTTTTCTCTTGCTGCTTTCATAATTCTCTCTTTGTCTTTGACATTGGACACTCTGATCAGTAAGTGTCTTGGAGTAGGTATTTTTGGATCTATTCTGTTTGTGGTATACTACACTTCTTGGATCTGTTATTTGATGTCTTTCATAAGAGTTGAGAAATTTTCAGTAATATTTTCCTCCATTGTTCTTTCTGCGCCTTTTCCATCTTTTCTCCTTTTGGGACACTGTCTGGTTTGCTAATGCTGCCTATTATGCAAAATACCAGAAATGGATTGGCTTTTATAAAGGGGGTTTATTTGGTAACAAAGTTACAGTCTTAAGGCCATAAAGTGTAAAGGTAATGCATCAACAGTCGGGTACCTTCACTGGAGTTTGACCATTGGCATCCTTCAGAAAACCTCTGTTAGCTGGGAAGTCACATGGCTGGTGCCTGCTCTGGAGTTCTGGTTTCAACATGGCTTTCTCCAAGGATGTCCCCCTCTAGGCTTCAGCTTCTCTCCAAAATGTCACTCTCAGTTGCTCTTGGGGAATTTTTCCTCTCTTAGCTTCTCTGGAGTAAAAGTCTGCTTTCAAAGGCCATCTCCAAAATGTCTCTGTAAATGGCAGCTCCTCTCTCAGCTCCTGTGCATTCTTCAAAGTGTCCCTCTTGGCTGTAGCAAGCTTGCTCCTTCTGTCTGAGCTTATATAGGGCTCCAGTGAACTAATCAAGGCCAGTGCTGAATGAGGGGCCACACCTCCATGGAAATTATCTAATCAGAGTTATCACCTACAGTTGGGCAAGTTGCATCTCCATGGAAACACTCAATCAAAGAATTACAATCTAATCAACACTAATACATCTGCTCACACAAAATTGCATCAAAGATAATGATGTTTTGGGGGACATAATACATTCAAACCAGCACAGACACCCATGACATGTATATTCATTTGCTTCATTTTGTCATTCAGCTCCCTGAGACCGTGCTCATATTTTTCCATTCTTTTCCCTATCTGTTCTTTTGTGGGTAGGATTTCAAATGGCATGTCATCTGGTTCACTAATCCTTTCTTCTGCCTCTTCAAATCTGCTGTTGTAAGTCTCCATTGTGTTTTCCTTCTCTTTTAGTATGCCTTTCATTCCCATAAGTTCTGTCAATTGTTTTTTTTTTTTTGAACTTTCAAGTTCTTCCTTATGTTCACCTAATGTCTTCTTTATATCCTTCATCACTTTTGCCGCATCTTTCCTCAACTCCTTGATTAGATTTTTCAGTTGATTTACCTTGCTTGTTTGAACATCTTTAATTAGTTGTTTCTACTACCATAGCTCTTTTAAGGTATTGTTTTTTCCTTTAACTGTACCATATCTTCATTTTTCCTAGTGTTATTAATTTTTTGTTTGTTTCTAGGCATCTGGTTTTCCTGATTAGTTTATTCTAGAAGTCATTTTTACTCTTTTACCTAGGATTTTCTTGTTGGTTGGCTTTGTTCTAACATAACTTCTGTTTAACTGATCAAAATTTTTAAGCTCTTATTATTCTGATTCTTGCCCAACCTACATGGAACCTTTTATTTATTTTTTTTGTTTTCAGGAGAGTGTACCAAGAGATGATTGACCCCAGATTTTCCCAGACCAGACAGGCCCAGGTTTCAGGAGGAGAATATAATCAGTATCAAGTTTCCCTGAGGATGAGACCCAGAAGTTTGTCAGATTTTCTGTGAGACCCCTAGACTCTGTGCTTTTCCTATCCTACCCAGCAGGTGGTGCATGTCAGCCTGCAGCTCCCCACTGGCATAAAGAGGTGTAGTTCCTTTAATTCTCAGCAGACTCTATCCCTGCCAGTGGCATAGTTGAGACCAAGGGTAAGTCAGAAGCCAAGCTAAAGCTGTTTCTGTTTTTTGTTCCAGTCCCTGGAGTCTGAATTCTTTGAAGGAGGGATGCTACTTGACCTAGGCCCTGCCTCCCTTTTCTTTTGGAGGATACATCCTGTAGGGAATTATCTCCCTCATTTGGCTCCTGACTTTGTCTCTCTGTCTTTCTTAACTCTAATCTTGCCTGGGTCAGTGCTGACAATTGAAAATGCCTGAGGTTCTCTCTAATGAGCTACTTAGAATAGTTTTTTTTTTAAAAAGAGGGAAAAAAAACTTTCACAGCTATTACCCAGCCCCCAAGTTTCACCAGTCAAGAGCTGGAGTTGATAGCTGGCTCTATGTGTCCCTTTTCTGTGGCACAGCCCTTTTCCAGTATTTTGAGATCAGCTGAGTCCAAAAACCTCTGTTTTTATTTATTTTATTTTATTTTATTTTATGTATTTTATTTATTTTATTGTTTTTGTCAATCCCACCTCTTCTTTGCTGAGAGAAACCTCAACGTTCCTATCCTTCTTGCTCTAGGTTTATCTGTGCTTGTAGCTTGTATTCAATATTCCAAATTTGTTAATTAAAACTACAATTGGGGCCTGGTTGAGCTACCGTCCCTTGCTCCCAGCAGAGATCACTTCTTTTCCCACAGGGACATGTTCCAACTCAGCCTGCCCTGCCAGTGGGGGCAGGGTACTACCTCCACAGTTTGGGGGCTGTACTTACAGCTCTACACTGTGGTCTCAGCCCTTTCACCCATTTCAGACTGGTGTACAATGTGTGTCCGCTCACAGTTGTCCCCTAAGCAGTTGTTCCAGACTATTTACTAGCTGTTTTTGCTGTTTACTAGCTGCTCTAGAGGACTAACTAAATTCCACTCTTCCCTATGCTGCTGTCTTGCCCTGCTTCTGATTATATTACTTTTAAGATGAAAAGTTTCATTTGTTTACTGTCTATAATCATGTTATGTAGCTTGTTTTGGGAAACAGTGACTCTGTTTTCATCTTCAACAAATATTTATTGAACTGGTGAATACAAAATGCTGTGATAGAGGCTCAGTTGGAGGATACACAAAGATGAATAAAAATATGATCAAAGTTTTCACAGAAACTTGAAATTCAATAGAAGATAGAGACATGTACACAAATGGTGTAAATGAGAAAACATAGAGGAATGGAGAAAGTGCCAAGCTGAAGGTGAACATGACAGTCTTAAAGCTGTTAATTTGAGCACTGTCTTTTCACTCCCTGACCAGAGTCTCCCACCCTGCAAGTGGTAGAGAAAATAAAGCTGTAGAAACTGGAGTGAATGGGGAATAATTGTGAAAAAGTGTTCTTTTTCTCTTTAAGTATATTTTAAACTCAGTTTTAGTCTTACTTAAATCTACAATTTTATCTAACCATGCTTTTTGCACTGTACAGGTATGATATCATGGTCTCTGTCTTCCTCAGCATGATGACATTCTACAGAAAACTGCAATCAGGACAAAGGGAACTGAAAATCTAAAGCCAGCAAATGTTCCCAAGCTTCAAGGCTCCATTTGGGAAATTGTTTCCCTGGGGAACAACTCATATTTCTGTAGCAATCAATGTTTTTAATTAAGTTTTAATTAATTAAGTTTTGGTAATGGATGGTGTGATGGCAGCACAGTACTGTGAATGTAATTAACAGCACTGAATTACATACTTGAATGTGGTTAAAACAGGAAATGTTAGGTTGTATATACATTATCAGAATAAAAATTAACAAAACCAAAACATAGGATTGTACAACACATACAGTGAATCCTAGTATAAACTATCGACTATACTTAACAGTACAATTATAAAAATGTTCTTTCATCAATTGTAACAAATGTACAACCCTAATGCCAGGTGTTAATAATATAATAATAGGGTGGTATATGGGTGTGTTGGAAGTGTTGTGAAAGTTCTTTGGCTGATGAAGCACAAACACGGATAGCCAGCCAGCTGAGAATGCATGAAAGGACAGCTGTTAGTTCAGAGCCCTGGAGGAGGAGAGGGGGGAATGAGGGCAACTGAGGATACTGCTGGGCTTTCCTAACCTAGTCTCCTGTGAGGGGGCCCGTGGAGGGGGGAAGGGGGAGAGAAGTACATGTGGGTCCTGGGTTCTTGCCTTATTGTGATCCTCAGGATAGGGGCAGGGCTTTCCCATGGATGGTGGGGATTGGAAATTTCAAACCATATGGCTCAAAAAGCAGAAATGGCAAGGGCTGTTTGGAGAAGCTGAGGGCAGCTTCTTATTATCCAAGCCATATGGAAGTTTCTGCCCTACTAGTAAAGTGTGTGGCACTACAGGGCAGAAGCAGCAAAAGGCTGTTTGGAGAAGAAGGAACAAGGACCATTTGGAGAAGGAGGGGTAGTTCTTACTATCCAATACATGTAGGGGTGCATGCCTTACTAATTGTGGGTATCCCCAGGGCAGGACTAGCTGTGGTGGTTGCTCAAAAGGGAAACTTTTGACTAAGCCAGGCAGGATGATGAGGCACCAAATATAATTTCTTTTATGCCCCTATAATGGGATCTCTGTATTTTATTCATGCTTTTTCTATAAACCTACAACTTCTCTAATAAAACAAATCAAGGGTGTGCAAGAATGACAACTGCAATTCAGTTTAAAATTGTTTTTCCTTTGGTTTACTCCTAAAGTAGCTAACAAGCAGTACAATGCCTATACACAAGATAAGGGTGTAGCTACATACGAGTCTTCCTGTTGCCTCCCTTGTATCTCACAGATGCCTGGCTGAGATTTACTGTTTTGCAGCCCACATGGTGAAATGTCCACTGGAGAGGAATTGATCAGAACTATGGGATCATTGCCTTGTATACCCCCAGCCATGTGAATAAGAAGCAACTTATACCAACAAAGTAGTATTTCTACAGTCTGAGAAGCCATTAAAAAAGTATATATCTTTTGACATCATAGTCTACTTCTTACCACCATTGGGTAATGACATGCATTCAAAGGTGTTTATTGAGTCCTGGTTACAGTGGCTAAGCACTGGAAGCAAAGTCAATAGGCAAATGGCTTAATAGATAAATCCACAAGTATGGAATTTTATGAAACCATTAAAATAATGAATTAAGACTATATAAATTTAACTTTGAATAATTTCCATGTGGTATTGTTGAGTTAGAGAGAAAAGAAAGTCTATATAATATATTAAAGGATAAAGTTGTTTCAAGGTAAAATCATTGGATCACATCTCCTACAAAAAATGTGTTCATATTCAAACCCCTGCCCTGAGGGTGTGAACCCATTTGTAAAAAGGACATTGGAAGATGATATTTTTAGTAAAGATGTGGCAAAACTGAATGAGGTTGGGCCTTAATATAATGTGGCAGAAGTCCTTATTAGCAAAGTAAATTCGAAACAGAAACAGAAGCCAGAAGTTGGAAAAGTCAGATGGAGACATTGTCATGTGACAGAGGATTGCCAACATCAGAATGCTGTAACGTTTGGAGAAACAATGGCTTTGTTGACACCTTGATTTTGGGCTTCTAGCCTCCAAAACTGTGAGCCAGTAAATTCTTGTTTAAGCTAAAGGACAAAACAAAATAACACAAAGAATGCAAGCACCAAGTTTGGAAATTTTGATCCTTTACGTTTTTACTTATGGAGATGAAACTTCAAGATAATATTTTGTGTTGAAAGATTCTTCTACTCTGACTCAGCCAGGCTCCAGACTCTGTTTTATAACCATTAAAGAAAGTGGAAGTGACACGATGCATTTTTGTTGCAAGAGCATATGCTTTCTGGTTTCTGTCCACAGTAAATGTGTACCTAACAAGATCAGACTGTCCCCATATAGACAGCAAATGGGTCATTATTGCCTCAGACAACTCAAGTAACACATAAGCCCTCTTTGCCCTGCAGTACATCTCTCTTTTCAGAGTATGTAAGTGGGAGAAGATGGAGAAATACTTTTACCTCTTCCCCGTAAACAATTCTTTCGTTAAACTAGAACCTGTGCTTGAATACAGCCATGTAGCAAACCAAGACATTTAAGATTTTGCAAACAGGGAAAGCACAGTAAAGTGGAAATGACCTTCGTGAGACTCTCAGTGGAGCTAGTAGAGAGAATCCTGCAAGGATTAAAACTAAATTAAAGATAGCTTTCCACGATAGGCTGGAGAGAGAGAAAAAGATAAAGGGAGAGAGAGAGAAAGAGAAGGAGGGAAAGAGCAAGTAAGCAGAGGCTGACCCCAGCTGTCTGTGCAGCAGCTGGCTCTTTGAAATTCCCCCGCCGTGGATGCCTCACAAGCACTACGGGAACAGAACAACCATGCTTTCCAAGTGCTTATGGGTACAATTGGAAAGTATTGTTTTATTCTACCAACCAAAGAAGCCACTTATTTTCCAAAGAGCCCTGCTGAATTTAGAGCTCTCTAGGGCAAAGTTCTGTATTTGAAATGATATTCCTAGCCAAAGCTTTCACATTATGAAATATTATACCTATGCTGGTCATAAAGCAAAGTCCTTTGACCTTCAAGTCTCAACAATTTGCTCAGCCTATTGTTTGAGAGAGTTCACTAGGAACTTGTATTTCCCAGATAATGTTCAGAGTAGTTTATGTTTTGTGCTTTATACGGTTATTGCTGTTTTTCCAGTGCATTGATTATGGTGATATTTTTAATTATGCAAATGTACCCAGAGGCTTGGCAGTGGGCACATGTTTTGTATAAACATGAGTATATATAAACACATGCACATCCATCCTGCTCCTCTCCTGTCATCTTTTTACTGTGTCTACAAAGTTAACTTTTCCCCCCAGCCCATTCCTACATTCAACCTCACCAGGGCAGGTGCATACATCCCATTCTGTGCATATTCTAAGAATCATCTTCCACCATCACCACCAAACAAACAAAAATATTCTTATTTGCCTCCTCTGTCATTTTAGTACTTAAATCTCAGAGACATTTTTGCTTTCTCTTTGTTTTAAAGATATCAGGACCTTTTCCATGAAATGCTTTTCTTGAGTATAGAATTCATAAGGAGGTTGGCCCTTGTTGAATCCCATCCAAATCCCAAAGGAACTCATTAAGAAGTAGTCTGAGATATTAGGTTGTTCTACTGAATGTGTTATGAGAACAGCCTTTCTGCTATGCTGTATGAGGATTTCACCGTAGACGCTAAGTCAATGTGGTAGCCACCATGGCAAGTATGGCAGCTCTCTCAGATGACACCGCTGCTATGCTTTCATCATTGCATTGTAGAGAACAGGATTCCTAGCAGGGCAAGATGTCCCTTCTCATGATCCCACAGCACCTTTATCCTAACACTTATCATGCTAAATTATAAATATCCAGTATCCTTTCTCCCTAGCCTGGGAGCTTCTTCAGGTCAGGGACTATGATTTTTATGCCTATCATCTACCTACCACAGCATGTATCACAGAACATGCTGTGTAACTGCATATCTTTAAGGAATATTAGCTTCCCATCTCTATCTCCTTTTGCTGTCTTTCTGTCTACCTATCTCCCACTCTTTCCAGAGTGAAAACTAAAGATTAGAACATTAGATTTTAGTTTTGGGCTTATATTTGCTGTTGTTGGTTGAGTCGGGTTTTTGTCATCATTGATGAATGAAATTAAGAGAATCTGCCCATCTGGAAAGAGAGGCCCCTGGATTTCTTAGGAATTCCAAAGAAATTACTTTAACTTTGCTTCTGCATCTCTTTCAGTATATTTGACTACAGCAATAAAGGCCTGGAGTCCTTTTATATCATAAAGTCAGGTGTTGGCAAAGGTATTGAGAAATTGGAACTCTTATCCACTGCTTATAGAAGTATAAATCTATACATATGGGAAAGCAATTTGGCAGTATCTCCAATGGCTTGAGATACACACTTATACACACACACACACACACACACACACACAATATCCTAAGATCCAATACATCTTTTTATCAGTTTGTATCATGTAGAAATATTAGCACATGAGCTCAAGTAAGTTTGCAAAAAGATTATCATAATTATGCCCAGAGAACTTACAAGAAGTTTCTCCCCCAGAGGACTTCTTTTGTTGCTCACATGTGGACTATTTCTCTCAGCCAACTCTGCAAATAAATTCATTACCCTTCCCCTACATAGGACCTGACTCCCAGGGGTGTAAGACTCCCTGGCTACAAGGGACAGGACTCCCAGGGATGAGCCTGGGCCTGGAATCATGGGATTGAGAATACCGTCTTCACCAAAAGGGGGAAAAGAAATTAAAGTTTCAGTTGCTGAGAAATCTCCAGTAGAGTCAAGAGGTCAATCTAGAGGTTATTCTTATGTATTATACAGATATTCCTTTTCAGTTTCTAGTGTATTTGAATAGCTAGAAGGAAATACCCATATCTGTTGAACAGTAATCCAGTAGACTTGATTCTTGTTGATAATTGTATAACTATATAGCTTTTATGGGTTGACCATGTGATTGTGAAAACCTGGCAACTGGAATTCCCTTTAACCAGTAAACGGGCAAATGAGTAATAAAATAATGACAAAAATATATAAATAATAGAGGGGATAAGGGGTATGGGATGATTTGGTGTTCTTTTTTATTTTTTATATATTTTTTCTCTGTTTTGAAGTACTGAAATGCTGAAAAATTGATTGTGGTGATGCATGCACAACTATATGATGATATTGTGTGCCAATGATTGTATACTTTGGATGGATTATATAGTGTGTGAGTAAATCACAATAAAATTGCCTTTAAAAAAAAAGAATCAACCTTGCATTCTTAGAATAAACCCTACCTGTTTAATGAGAATTGCTGTTTTGATAAGCTGATGCACTTTTTGTTATATTTGATTTAGTATTTGACATTTGATTTAGTATTTGATATTTCTACTTTTAGTGCTATTTTTGTTGTTTGTTTGAAATAAATGTTCCTCTGACTTTTTATAAAGAATCTAAAAATTTTCATTACTTCTCTGTGCACAGAAACAATTTGAATAACAAAGTTGAACACACAGTCACACACACACCCAAAAAGATAATCATTACTGCATTGTTTATAATGGTAAAAATACTGGTAAAAAAAAAAAATGAGTCTCCAAGAAGGAATAGTTACATAATCTATACCATAGCCATATTTGATGGCTAAGAAAAATAGATATGTGTGTACTAACATGAAAAGATATCAAAATTATATTGTTGAAGACTACATTTAAAAATGTATATATGCTATTTATATGATATGAAAAAAAATCCTAAAACCAAATATTCATGTAATAGAAAAAATTGTGGGGTTTTTTTTTCACCAAATTGATATAGCCAAGTTTAGGGAAGGAATTGGATTGTGGATGGTGATAAAGAACCCTCTTTAAGATAGTGTGCTTTGTGATATCCTCTTTATAGGTTACTCTATGCAGAGACATTGCTACTTCATAACTGGCTGACTTATGTCTTCCTTTCATTTATTGTCACATGACTAGATGTTAATTTTAACATAGATAAAATTTTAGTTGCATTACCCTATGGAAATAGCATTAGTAAATTTAACTGCCTCTTTGACAGTGAATGGTGAGAAATAAGCGATTTCCAGGAACATAAACTTAAATATTGCAGGTTTGTGGCATGATTTTGGGAATGGAAAGAAGAAAATTATTTCAATAAATCTTCACCCACCTAATAACTGATATATAAAATTCAACAATTTAGCATTGATAAACTTAAAAATTACAAGTAGAATCTTTGGAAAAGACTTCACTTAATTCAGGGTACTGAATTTCAGGTAAACAGAATTCCCAATGAATACATGAATTGAAACCAGGGGTGGAAAAAATTTACATCATTATTTTCACTAATCTTTAAGTGAAATTTAGAATCTCCTTGAGTTATTAATATATGCAACATGCACAGTAATATTGCCAGTATTTATGAATTTGTCACCAAAAAAATTACAGATATTTTCATATCATATAATTATTGCAAATATGGGGAAATATTGTTTACCCTTATCACTGCTTGGAAATTACAGTAATTACTAGACTCCATTACTGAACCTACATTTAGTGAGCTAATAAGAAAGGCATATGTTATAAGACAAATTTGTTTTTTTAAACTATTTTAAGTGTTTCAATATAAATTATTTTATTTTCTATTTTTAAATATTGTATGCATTTGGAAACACCATTCTGAGAAGGGCTTCTATAAGCATCACTAGAATTCTGAAGTGGTCCATTGTCCTAAAAAGTTTAAGTTTAATAATCAATACTTTAAATTGTTATTATTCTTTAGCACCATAGCATGAAGAAAGGATCAGAAAGCAATTTTTACAAAGATGAGGGCTAATTCATGTCTGTGGTTGCAGAGAAAATTCGTGGATGGGGAATAAGGTTCTGACAAGTTGAGAGTCATAAGAAGATGGTCCCATACTTACCTGTTTTACATTTTCTACTGGAGATGAGTCCCACAATGTTATAAGGAAACAACTGTTAGACACACACTATAAGTTTAGCCTTTCTTCTTTGGCTTCCTTGTGGATCCTGCCTTCCACCTCTCTGATACATATTTTGATCATCCAATTATCCAGTTAGGCCTGCCCTGCTCTTCCCCACCTTCTTGGCTCTTTCATCAAGGTTTGCTTCCTGAGAAGTCATTTAAACTCTTCACCACAGCCCCTGCAGTCACCTCCAGGAGCACACTGCTATCTGTGACCATGGTGTTACCTCTCACACCCTGAAATGTGAAAGTCATGGATGAGTCAAGAGACTCATGGATCTAATGACAAACATAATCCATTTCATATCTCTGCATATGTCACGCATCATCTATACAAAAGGCAGCTTTATTTTGGGCCCTCTTAAAAATTGTTCCTCAAGTGTCCGGGGAACTCTTCTCTGTGGGATAGTGGTACTTTCATTCCATGGTTTCCATAAGGACTAAATCTGGAGTTCCTAGCGTCTGAACCAATCTCATTCCTTCTCTTCAAACCTGAGGTATAAGTAGGTCTGATCTGATTTTGGAAAGCATTACTGCTTTATATTGAGTACAACATTTCTCTAAAGCAAAACAATTCCTTGATATTCTGGATGTTTGCTTGCCCCACTGATGTGAAAGTAGGGACGTGCAATTAGCATGTATTAGACTAGAGATATATATTTTCTCCCCAGTGATTACTTTCTCTTTCCCTCATTTGATTTCTATTTGTCTCTCTTGTATAACTTGTTCTTTCTCTCTTTTTGGATCCTGCACCAACATTATCAAGCCTGACTATCTTCTGTTTTCTTGGTAAATCCAAAAGAAAAAAAAATGAAAAAAACAATGAAGATGTACTTTGGTTAAAACCAGAACACTTCAGTTATTGAGCTACTGCTAATACAATTTCCTATTAGTAGATATTCAGTTTTAGGGATCATTTATGTACAAAAACAATTTTCCAAATTTTGTTTAAAAATATTTTACATTTCATCTTGAAGGTTTGAAATTCAACTTGATTCTACAAACTTTTATTGGGTGCTTCACACATTAAAGGCACTGGTTAGGTGCCGCGTAGGATGTGCATAATAAGTAACATTGGTAGAGCACATTATCATTTGCAATATACTTCCTGGTTTATCAGGAATGTTCTCACAAAAACTTGTTTCAGGAAAGATCAATATTATTCTCATTTCACAGATGAAGAATGTGGAGCTCCAAAAATTATGGACCTCATTCAAGGTCTATCATATAACTCACAGGTGGCCGTTACGGTTCTCAAACCAAAATATTTTGATACCATAGTCTATGTTCTTACCAACAAATCAGAGATTCCATTCTAGCCCTCAAGAAATTTAGAATACATTAGGGGATATAGGTAGCTTTGATTACTGACACAATACAATAAATTATAATTGAGGTTCAGACAAATTTTTCTAAAAGTTCTGAAGAAAACCTTTTTGGCTTAGAAAGACTTCATGGAAAATGGAATTTTATTTGGGACTTGAAAGATCAATAGGGATTTTCATCAATAGAATTAGATGGAGCTTTCAGAGAGAAATAACAATTTTCTTGTTCCAGAGCTTTGAGGAGATTAAAGGGCCTTCAAGAAAAAATCTTGTTGCTACAGATTGGGAAGGGTTATTAACTCTTAACAGTTCCTCCCTTTCTAAGTAGTCACAGCTAGTTGTAGACAAAAAAGACACCTGATAATTCTTTGAGATACATGAGGCTGGTGTTCCTCATGACTTGACCCCACGCAGGGGCTGCTTAGACTTTCAGAGGCCACCCTAGGACTTCCACATCCCAAAGCTCTTCACTTGCTCTCCCAGCCTGATGTCCACAACCAAAACATTGATTATATCCCAGAATCCAGGGGCAGTAGATTATTACATATAGAATATAATGCTCTTAAGAGGGTAAAGAAGGAAGTTGTCTAGGAGGAGAGTAGTGATCTGGACAGAAACATCGTGATTCTTTGCATAATTTGGTAATAACACATATGCAAAGCCCTTCAGTTTATTAATGGAAAACATTTGCTAATACTTTTATTGTGGTAACATATATATAATCCAAAGTTTCCCTTTTAAATACTTTAAAGTATGAAATTCAGAGGCATTGATTACATTCACTAAGTTTTGCTACCATCACTACCATACATTACTAAAACTTTTTCATCACGCAAAACAGAAACTCTGTACCCAATAAGCAATGATTTCCCTTTCTACTACCACCCTGGCCCCGGCCCCTGTTAACCTGTCATCTACTTTCTGTCTCTATGAATTTGCTTTTTCTAGGTTGTCACAGTAGTGAAATAATACAATATCTGTCCTTTTCTGTCTGGCTTATTTCACTCAACATGAGGTTTTCAAGGTTCATTCATTTTACAACATGCTCTTTGTCACAACCTCAGTTTTTTTGTCCCAGGTACTTGTGGATTTTCTTAGTTCTTTCCCTCCTTTCTGTACCACTTCTCTGCCTCAGGTAAATTCTGGGTTAGATGACCCAAATGAGCACTCTGATGCAATCATCCATGGAGAGTTGCATCCATTTGGTACACAACTATACCGAATTTGGACATTTAGTGTGCTATAAACAGACACCAGGGGCCTGCAAACTACTACCCTGGGAAGGCAGGCCACCGAGCCACTCTCTTTCCCCCAGCCTGTCATGCCAAGCTGGGAGAGAGGGAGGGGTCAAGTGAAAGTGTCCTGTAGTTTTCCTACCAATTTTAGGTTTTCTTTTTCTTGATTGAGAATTCACTCAATTGCTAACTATTTTTCATAGTTTTCCAGCATTCTGGGGAAATTGGTTGTGACAGATTATGCTTGTATTTCAATGTTTCTGACTGGGGCATTTGTCGGAAGAGTCTTGCTCCATCATCTTGCTGAGTCTACTCCCCTCTAATTCTGGTTTTACTTTTTATTCCTCTTCCCATCTTCATCTCATCTAACCCAATGCCTTTTTGCTTCGGAATTAGTCTCCCTTGCATTACCCGTACTTTACTTTACATTGACTTTATTCTGTAGGTATGTGAAAACCACTGAAATTTCTGTGATTAGGGGCAGCTTCACATGAAATTTTTCTTGCAATTGTGCACAGTGTGGCTTCAAAGAAGGAATTGGAATCACACTAATTCTCCCACTGATACATTTAAAATTCATGGGAGAGAGAAGATAGTTCTTGATGACATTATTATTAGCAGCAATAGAAAGGAAAAGTGAATATACATGAAACAAAGTAAGGATGTGCATTTTATTCCTAACTATCTTGAAAGATTTTGCACTAAATTTGTAATTAGACTTGGTGTAGGACAGACTAATGTTCTGAGCATGTCTAAGACAGCAGTTACAAGGAATGGAGATTAAGATAGAAATGAAAGACAAAAATATGTAAAGAGAATGTTGTATTCATGTCAAACTTGGGTTGCTGGCAGACCATTCATGGGAAGAAGTCCTATTGGTCCTTGATAAATGAGGAGTGAGAGGCATGGATATTGGTTTTGATTCCTTAAAAGAAGGAATAAATGTGGGACAAATTCTAGAAGGCAGAAGAAAAGATGGCTGAAGAAAGGAACTTACGGGGATTTACTTTAAATGTAAGGGGTAGGAGCAAGAGGCAGCAAAGAAATGGTCAGAGAGATAGAGAGGAACGAGTGTAATTCCGTGTCCTAGAATCAGCAAAATGGGTAATGAAAAACAAGATAAAATCAGCATAGACAGCAAGGAGAATAATGGCTGAGGGAGATCTGGGATTTGTCATTAGAAGGTTACTAAAAAGAGAAAAGAACCAGAAGCATGAGTGGCTCAAAGCTATTCTTCCCCACAATGTGGAACAGAGAATGAGAGATAAAGCCCCAATAGAGGGCCCACATGACAGTCATTTAATTTTGAAAACTTGAAATGGTCTGATGTGCTTGGCTCTTTCATTCTGCCGTCCCTCCATATTATCACACTAAGTTAATAGACACATTTCATGCTGATCCAACACCCAGAAAATACATTGGGCATAGTAGGTATTCAGAATGGGGATTACTGATTTTTATGGCTCATCTTGGTTTTGGATTGAAAGATAGCCTCAGCCAATAAAAAGCTGAGATTAAACATGAAAGTAATGAAATAACAATTCTAAGTAACTTCTTAGAAGCAAAAATTGATTTAGTAAAATGATAGTCCATCTATGCGTTAGTAAGCTTGATTTTCAGTCATCTACTTTACAACTTCTGAGACTTATTTCTTCTTTTACATCTGCTTACTGCTGGGCAGAGGATGCAGGGTAGCTATAACCCTAATAAGAGAAATACCATTTAATGGACATTTTAGTGGTCCTCAGTATTTATACATCCTTATCTTTCCATAAAAGTTATTCTTTTTCATTGTAGTTGCAGATAGTACAAAGATAGCAACAGTTTCCACAATTTTCCCTTTGATCTCCCCTGTAGGGCTAAAATACTGCATTTATTTTACCAGGAGCAACTATTTAAACATGGCAGTGTTGATTCATAAGCATTGCTCTTTCATTTCCAACTTCCCATATGGGAAACATATCTTTTCTTGCGATTTGTTAAAGTTTTGTTCAAGTGGATACCACATTAAGCATTTGCAGCCATATAGTGAATACATTTCAGCTATTAAAAAAATCAGCCAAGACCTACAATATAATTCTATTACTGAAGTTTTTCAAGACAAAGCCAAGACAAAGTCCCAAATCCTCATATGTACTGAAGTAACTTATTAAGTTTCATTTAAACATCCCAATGTGAGCAACTTCAGGGTTCTGGGTGGCAGGTGGGCTGAGCGCTTACAATTTGCAACTCCTTCTGCAGAACTTATGATCTTTACTATATAAAAAGTTCCTACTTCTGTCTGCAAATGTTGACACAGTTGTCTGGGCTGGTGCATGTGCCTGGAACTTCCTGCACCCTAGATGGTGTCCCTCAGCAGCTTCAGAAGGAAGTTCACCTTCCTTTTGGGCATTAACAGGGCACGTAAATTTCATGTCAGGCCTAGAGAGAATAACTGAGTCTGTTCTCTTTAATTGTTTTTATCAAGCCTCTAAAGAAAATCACTAAAATAGCATAGGATTGAAGGTTCCTATGGAGAACAGTGATTCCTTCTTTATAGTAATGTTTGTTTTTGAAAGCTATTCATTCATTTAGCAGATATTTATTGAACACCATGTTCCAGGAACTCTTCCAAATAGCAGGGAAATTCAGAAGTAAAACCTCAAAATCTCTTTTAATCTTTGTCTGTCTTTTTGTCTTTAATAGGCAGACTATGCCTATTTAACTCATTTCATCTTTTCATCAAAATCAACTTTTCAATTGCTTTGTTTTCCAGTCTCAAGCACTTTTCCCTTTATAGAAACATCTCCCATGTGCAGATGCTTGGAGCTTTATGTCAAAGGGGAGGCATGTTTTCTGTTTTGGCCATATGTCGTTCATCATATGGGCATATCCATATTTCATCCTGGACATCCATATTATATGATATGCTCATGCCTTACTGTAACCTCTGGCTCATGTCCAGCATTGCTGCTTTCTGTTTTTCAGTACAAAATCTCCATGTCCCAGATGTATTCATTTGTACTCTCCCTCAGGAAGTCTGGGGTCCCAGGGTGGTAATGTCTGAGGCAACACTCAGAGTTTCCTGTAATGAGTCCTCATCCCAGGCTTCATGATTGCTGTCAGTTACCCCTCATGGAGAGCAGTGTCTGCCAGACCATTATTTTCCTGCTGAAGCTGTTCTCTGAAATTCTATTCGGGAGGCTTTGCATTCCAGCTTTCTATGTGGCATCCAGATGAGCCTATTTGAATTTCATGGTTGAGAAATTTATTCATGAAATCTGGACTTTTGCCTTGTTGTATATTGCTCTCTAGTCTTTACTGACATCATAAACAGACATAGTAGCTCAGAAACTATTGTATAATAATCCTTTTTTTTGGAGGAGTACAGTAAGAATAAGAGAGGTGCAACCAAACTTAACTGTTTAGAAGATCCCAGAAAGCCAAAACATCTTGATAGGTACATTTCAGGTATTAAATTATTTCATAGAATGGTGACTTACATGGATCAAGATAAACATAATAATTCTGTAGCATAGAGACTCAATAGGAACCAGTCTATAAGATGGTAAGTGCTAAGCAGCCCCCTCAATTATCAATACACTGGGTCCCTTATTATTTCTAACAGCATCAGTGATGATAATAGTAATACCTGACAGTGATTGAATCTTTATGATGCAGCAAGTATTCTTCTAAAGTCTTTTATGCCTGGTTTCCATCGTAACCCCACCCCTCAAACCCATAGGAGACGTGCTATTATTATTCTCATTTTGCATTTGAGAAAACAGACCTGGAAAATAAAAATTTGAAAAAAAATTAGTTATTTGAAATCATCCAGCTACTACTAGCAAGTAGCAGGGCTTACTAGTACAGGTTAGGAGATTCTAAAGCATTGTCATATGTTAAACTGGCGACAGTGAGATTTCAAATTTATCCTTGACATATTAACTTTTACCTGATTAGTATTTTAGAGTTTACCTAATTAAAAGAGATGACCATAGCCCATGGTTCAAACGATTTACTTTCTTTGTCTCTCTACCTTTTTATTTGCAAAGATAGAAGATAGAGTAAACAAGGTTTTGAAGTCCCCAGTGGTATGATGGAGTAGTAAGAGACACACAATTTCATAAAGGATCAGGTGAGCTGTCCTGCCACTCACCTTGCTTGCAAACAGGGAGACCATGACAGCTTTTCCCTTTTCTAATGTGTTGAGAGAGTTATCAAAATTAACACCATGCAATCTTTCATAGGATCTGGAAATTGATCTCTCAAGCCTGAATTCTTATATTAAAAAGCAAAAAAAAAATTCAATATGATGCCATGTCCAAGTTACTAATTGAGTTAAGCCCAGGCTGAGCTTAATAGGATGAAAATACATTTAACAGAGGAATAAAGAAAAAAAAAAAAAAATCAGCGAAATTCTGAATACTGCTCCAAAGATAAAGTGCTGTGACAAGGCTCATGTTAATTTAACTATGCTCTCGATAAACTATTCAACAGGCAGGGAGCAACCACAACTTGCCATTTGTTATTTTAGAGTTCAAAGACCCTTTATTCCCTACTAAAAAAATAAAATATTTAATGTGTGTGGTTGGGTGGATGGTTTTATGGAGGAATCACAATAAATGATACTGGTACAAAACTTGAAAATCAAGCGAGTCTCAACTGTGGCATGCCACAAATGCCAGACTGCATGCCAGTGGGAAAATAGCCTTTCCGTCCCACCCACTCAGATTAGAGAGAACAAATGGAGAGGGGTGTGCTGCTCTAAAAAACTGAGAGATAGAGTAGGGTGTGGCAAAGGGGAGGAAATGACAAGGAGATGACAGAGGTAAAACCACAGCATTGGAAATGTCAAAAGAGTAGTCCATTTAGAAGACAAAAAGATAGGCAATTTGGTTATAGGCATGCTTAATAAAGAAAACAAACCAAAACACTTTGAGCTCACCCTTTCTAACTCTTCACATTGGATATACAACCAGGAAGTAGAGAGTGCACCATAGCCATGTTTACCTGGTGTTCTCTTTGGGCACTCACTGAGCAGAGGATGCCTCCAGGACTGAGAGAAAACCCTGCTGCCCAGCTGATTTTTACCCCCTGCCTCAGTACACTTCCTCTATCCATGTATTTTATTCTCTAATTCTGAACACAAAAAATATTCAATACCTGCTGGCTTATTAGTTCTGCTTCCTTCACTTTACAAGTTACCTGTCCTGATTTCAACTCTTCCCTTTTGCACTTCTTTGATTTACTCTGTCTTCATTATGTCTGCAGTCAGGCCATTTTAGAAGTTTGCCTATATTTAAGATAAGACAAAAATAATTTGTCTACAGAACATAATCACTTCAAGGTTTTTATTTCTTACGTCTTTCCTCTCATGCTCAAGATCAATTTTATATTCATGAACCCTGTTCCAAATATAAGATTTAACTATGTGTTTGTGTATGTATATAAAACCCCTAAGTACAGCCATATTCTAATATAATTTTCTAGACCCTCTGTGGTAGTTGGAAGCTATATGTACCCCAGAAAAACATGCTGTTAGATTTAACCCATTCTTGTGGGTGTGCACCCAATGTAAGTAGGAGATTTTGGTTAAGTTACTTAAGAAGGTGTGGCCCATCTCAATCAGGATGGGTCTTAATACTATTACCAGAGTCCTTTATAAGTGGAGTGAAATTAAGACAGACAGAGAGAAAACCCACAGGAAGTAAGAAATTGAAATTAGCAAAACACAGAGAGGCCACTGTGTGCATTGCCATGTGACAAGCAGCTAAGGATCAAGAACTGCCGGACACCAGTCTCAGAACGCCAGACTTTGGGAAGGAAACCCTTGATGACACCTTGGTTTGGACTTTCTTTTGGCTTCAAAACCATAAGCTAATAAATTCCCATTGGTTAACCTGACCTATTTCATGGTATTTGCTTGAGCAGCCTAGGAAACTACAACACCCTCCTTGCTAAGTAATTTCTAAGGAGCCTGAACCAATGTACCAAAGAAAATAGTTTTTTGTTGCTGTCTGCTTGTTCGATTGTTTTCTTATCCTTGCAGTCCTTGATGATGTTATTTATTTATTCTTATCTGTCTCTGGTGTTGTTTTTTTTCCTGTTTTGGGGTCCTTTCTATTTTCTGGAAGTCCTAACTATTTGCATGTGCAGTGTCTTTGAGTTCCTTTTAGCACAGTCCTTGTTAGCTGATTTCTTTGATGGATTATTTCCTTCAGTGTGGATCACAGAATGCAAGAAAGGGCTGAACTCTGTCACATCCCTTTCTCTCAATCCCCACTTGGAGTGATGTGTGTTATATAATATGATCATTTTTCCTTTACTTTTTTGTTTGTTTGTTTGATTGGAATTTTTGAGGTTAAACATATTTTCCATATTGGAAAAATTATGAATGCCATTACAGTTTTTTTCTTTAGCTGTATTAAACATCTTTTATATCTACTTAATGCCCCCTTATCCTGACACAATCTACTTTTAAAAGAATTTGAGTCTAGGCATGGTAAGAATTGAGGGGTAGAGGAGGAATGTTTTTATTTAATAATTTTTTTTCCCCACAGCATGTAGACTTCAGATCCATGAGTACAGTCTCAGTCTCATAAAAAGATCATCTGTTCACACTGTGCTATGGGCTCATCTGCAAGGGATTTGAGTTTGTTCAACTTCCTACAATACCAACTAGCATAGTAAATAAACACATGAGAAAGTGCTTATGTTAATTGACCATTAGGGAAATCCAAGTTAGATCACAATGTTATATCTCTATATACCCACCAGAATGGCTGGAACAACAACAACGAAAAAAAAAACCAGACAGTACCAAATGTTGGCAAGGATTTGGAACAGCTGGGATTCTCATACACTATTGGTAGAATATAAGCTGTAAAAATCGCTTTGGAAAACTATTTAGCAACATCCACCAAACTGAATATATGCATGCCGTTCGATCTAGTGATCCCAGTTCTAGGTGTACCCCAAATAGGAAGACGTTTTTGATCCTGTTATGGCAACACTTTTTAATAATAGCCTCAAAAGAAAACCAAAACAAATAATTTGTGGTACATTCATACAATGGAATATTATACGTCAGTCAGAATGGAAGAGATATGGCTTCAGGCAATAACACGGTAAATATAATGAGGAGGTAGAAAAGCCAAAGATGAAGTAAAATACTATGCATGTTCAGAAAGAGAAAAAAAATGATTAATGCATTACAATTCAGGATAGCATTTATCTTTGGGAGGATAGTGCCTGGGAGGGGCATGAGGGGATGTTAAGGTTGTGTTAATGTTCTACTTGTTTCAGGTACTAGTTATATAGATGTGTTCACTTTTTTGTGTATAATAATACAGAGCAAGAAGTATAATTATGATCTGGGTGCTTCTCTATTGGTGTGTTATACTTCAATAAAAATTTACCTGAAATAAAGAAAAAAATATTGTTTAGAGGTTTACTAATCATGTCTACTAACTATAAATACAAGAAGCTAACTGTTGATGAATTAAAATATAATAGCTTGCATAATGAGACTGAGGCTATATAATTTTTTTACATATTTACACAGGAACTAGGGAATAATACCAGTAACCTCTTAATATTTTTAAAAAATCATGGTTAAAGAACAGGCATGCATATATCAGAACTAATTGTGTTTTAATTTTCTCCACAATTTAAAAGAAATTGATCTTCATTCCTGAAACTTGTATGATTTTCCTATTCTATAGGGAGAAAATTGAAAAAAAGGAAAATTTGTCTTGGCTTAGAATTTTTAGAAAATCACTAGTGTTCCAGTTTGCTAATGCTGTCATTATGCAACATACCAGAAATGGATTGGCTTTTATAAAGAGGGTTTTATTTGGTCACAAAGTTACAGTCTTAAGGCCATGAAAGTGTCCAAACTGAGGCATTAACAATAGGGTACCTTTACTTAAGAATGGCCAATGGTGTCTGGAACATCTCTGTTGGCTGGGAAGACACGTGCCTGGCATCTTCTTCCTTTGCTCCCAGGTTGTGTTTCAAAATGGCATTCTCCAAAATGTTGCTCTTGGGATGTTTTGTCCTCTCTTAGCTTTTCTGGAGCAAACTCTGGGCTAGCATCTCCAAAGGGTCAGCAAGCATCTGCTTTCAAAGGCTGTTTCCAAAATGTCTCTCTCAACTGCAGCACTGAGTTCTGTGTGTCTGAGCTCTTATTGGACTCTAGTAAACTAATCAAGACCCATGCTGAATGGGCAGGGCCACACCTCATGGAAATAATCTACTCAAAAGCATCACCTACAGTTGAGTGAGTCACATCTCTACGGAAGCAACTTAATCCAAATATCCCACAAGATTAGATTAAAAGAGCATGGCTTTTAATATGAAAATAATAATATATTTATATAATGTATCCAAACTAGCACAACCAGGAACAGGAAAGCAGATTAGCCTCACCATCTCACTGGCTTAGCAGAAATGTTTGGAAGTCTAAGGGAGTAGAAAGGGGGCATTTACCCCAAATTCAACATATTTGCCTGTACTTGCTGATCTTGTCATAAGGCAAAGTTTATTCTTTTTAATTATTTAATATGTACATGTAATGAATAATATAGACTACTTCTACCTTCAAACCATCACGCTTTCTGATTTACCACATTTCAAGGACGAAGCCATTTAGTGGTGAATAAATCAGCTAAATTAAATCTTTTAATTTCATCTGATTCCACTGCAGTCATGTATATATGACAGAAGTAAGTTCTGCTAAAAAGGTAAAAATTACAGTAATTTAAAATGGTTTGTAAAATAATTATAAAACATGTAGAAAGATTCTCAGTCTAACTAAATGGTATTTTAAAAATGAAGACAACCTTGCTGTTTCTATCAATGAATAGCTGATTGATTGCAAATGATACATTCTTTTTAATAATTAGACCTGACAATTCCATTAGACTCATATACAACAACTGCACTTTAATTCTCTTGATGAACATATCATTCATTCTATCAGAGCTGAGGCATGCAAAAGGAAAGCAAGATTATTTAAAAGGTTAAAGGAAAGTACAAATATAAGGAGTAGAGGGGTTGTTTATGTTTCTCTCCTTCCAGATAAAATGATGAAGAAGAATGGCTTCTAATCTACCAGGAGTTATGCTGTCAATTCTCAGTTAATACATGAGCCAACTTTTATTCTGTTTGAAGAGCTATATTTTAGTCAGTTAACTTGTGGAATGCTATTCTACTCCTTGTAATTCCCTGGAACCAGGTGCTTAAACCATTCTTAAACAAATTTGAGAACAAGAGTCCATCAGACTAAACTCTGTATTTTGTCCAATTTGACAAGAAGAGCAATGCTCCTAAATTTAAAACCCTTTACATAATTTTGGTTTAGTAGATTGACTCTGTGATATTGCACAATTCTCTGTCTTTGAGCAAATCACTCCACCGTTAATGAAGACTGGTTTTGCACTTCAGATACAAAAGTGTGTTGAGAGGCTGAAGTACTGACAGAAAATTATATCAAATACTAACTTATTTCTGTATGGCGGATCTGTAAGGGTCCAAATAAGCATTCTATTAAGATAATTGCAGAAAATCTGAGGAAAACACGTGTGCAAATGAGGCTACCAAATACAAAGTTGGAAGAATAGCAAGTTTATTTATCTGCAGAAGGTAAAAATATGAAATATTAATTGCAAGCATATAGCAACAGTACCAAATGATTCTTCTGTATGTCAGTGATCTCATTTTAATTGTATATACTTGCCATTTTAATGGAAACAATAAATTAATCAAAAATGCATTTTAGGGAAGCTTCATTATTTACTCCACCCTCTCAAAAAATCAACACTGAGTACTTGTACTATATTATATTATATATATGCTATATATTTGATATATGATATAGATTGTGCGATATGGGATATATGATATGATATCATATATGTAAATTATACTGACACATAAGCACTTCTATAATCAGTTTAACAAAATGTATCTAAAGCCATGTTTGAGCTGCACTCCACCAATATGCAATCTTTGTATTGTATCAAGACCTGTGAAAGATGGCTATTAGTGTAACAGAAATGGTGAAGAAGTTTTTTATAAGAGGAAGTGATATTGAAGGGCAAGGCAAAGTCAGCTAACATAAAGCGATCCCAACTGACTGTGTATATGTGTATGTGCAAGTCTGTGCACATCTATGTATATAATAAAGCTAGAACTACAGATTGGTGTCAAGTCATATGATTATTGCCCAGCATGATAAAGAACTTGATCTTTTTCAGAAGCTCCTGGAAACCACCCAAAGGCTTTGAGCAAAGGAGAGACTCCGTACAACTAGCCTGCGAGATATACTAGAGTGGAGGCTCAAGACAAAAATAACTTTCAGGATCCTACTGTGTTGGCCAAGCTGTAGAGTGATTGGAGACTGCCCTGAAGTGGTAACCATGGCAATAGAGAGGAAGAGGTAGTATGCTGGTTTGTATGTATTATGTCCCTGAAAACACCATTATCTTTGGTGCAATCTTGTGGGGGCAGATGTATTAGTGTTGATTAGATTGGAATCCTTTGATTGACTGTTTCCATGGAGATGTGACTCAATCAATGGTGAGTAAAACATTTGATTGGATAATTTCCATGGAGATGTTACCCCGCCCATTATAATGGATGTTAATTGGATCACTGGAGTCATATAAAGGAGTTCACAGACAGAAGGACCTCGGAGCAACTGAGAGTGACATTTTGGAAGAGCTTCAGCTAAAAGAGGACAAAATGCCCCAAGAGCAACATTTGGAGAATGCCATTTTGAAATGCAACCTGGGGGCTGGCATATGGTTTTCCAGACACCTGTGGCCTTTCTCCAGTGACAGTACCTGTTGTCGATGCCTTACCTTGAATGTGTTATGGCCTTAAGACTGTAACATTGTAAACAAATAAACTCCCTTTATAAAAGCCAATCCAGAGGCGGGGCAAGATGGCAGACTGGTGAGCTGTATGTTTTAGTTACTCCTCCAGGAAAGTAGGTAAAAAGCCAGGAACTGCGTGGACTGGACACCACAGAGCAATCTGTCTTTGGGCATACTTCATACAACACTCATGAAAACGTGGAACTGCTGAGATCAGCGAAATCTGTAAGTTTTTGCGGCCAGGGGACCCGCGCCCCTCCCTGCCAGGCTCAGTCCCGGGGGAGGAGGGGCTGTCAGCTCCGGGAAGGAGAAGGGAGAATTGCAGTGGCTGCTCTTATCGGAAACTCATTCTACTGATTCAAACTCCAACCATAGATAGACTGAGACCAGACACCAGAGACTCTGAAAGCAGCCAGCCCAGCAGAGAGGAGACAGGCATAGAAAAAAAACAACACGAAAAACTCCAAAATAAAAGCAGAGGATTTTTGGAGTTCTGGTGAACACAGAAAGGGGAAGGGCGGAGATCAGGCCTTGAGGAGCATATGCAAATCCCGAAGCAAAGCTGATCTCTCTGCCCTGTGCACCTTTCCTTAATGGCCCTGGTTGCTTTGTCTATTAGCATTTCAATAACCCATTAGATCTCTGAGGAGGGCCGTTTTTTTTTTTTTTTTTTTAAATCCTTTTTGCTTTTTCTAAAACAATTACTCTAAGAAGCTCAATACAGAAAGCTTCAAAGAATTGAAATTTGGGCACGTCAAGTCAAGAGCAGAACTAAGAGAGCTCTGAGACAAAAGGCAATAATCCAGTGGCTGAGAAAATTCACTAAACAACACAACTTCCCAAGAAAAGGGGGGTGTCCGCTCACAGCCACCATCCTGGTGGACAGGAAGCACTCCTGCCCATCGCCAGCCCCATAGCCCAGAGCTGCCCCAGACAACCCAGTGTGATGGAAGTGCTACAAATAACAGGCACACACCACAAAACTGGGCGTGGACATTAGCCTTCCCTGCAACCTCAGCTGAATGTCCCAGAGCTGGGAAGGGGGAGCAGTGTGAATTAACAGAGCCCCATTCAGCCATCATTTGAGCAGACTGGGAGCCTCCCAACACAGCCCAGCAGCCCAGAACTGCCCTGGGGGGACGGCACTCACCTGCGACATAGCACAGTCATCCCTCAACAGAGGACCCGGGGTGCACAGCCTGGAAGAGGGGCCCACTTGCAAGTCTCAGGAGCCATACGCCAATACCAAAGACTTGTGGGTCAGTGACAGAGACAAACAGTGGCAGGACTGAACTGAAGGATTAGACTATTGCAGCAGCTTTAAAACTCTAGGATCATCATGGAGATTTGATTGTTAGGGCCACCCCCCCCTCCCCGACTGCCCAGAAACACGCCCCACATACAGGGCAGGCAACACCAACTACACACGCAAGCTTGGTACACCAATTGGGCCCCACAAGACTCACTCCCCCACTCACCAAAAAGGCTAAGCAGGGGAGATCTGGCTTGTGGAGAACAGGTGGCTCGTGGACGCCACCTGCTGGTTAGTTAGAGAAAGTGTACTCCACGAAGCTGTAGATCTGATAAATTAGAGATAAGGACTTCAACTGGTCTACAAACCCTAAAAGAACCCTATCAAGTTCAGCAAATGCCACGAGGCCAAAAACAACAGAAAATTATAAAGCATATGAAAAAACCAGACGATATGGATAACCCAAGCCCAAGCACCCAAATCAAAAGACCAGAAGAGACACAGCACCTAGAGCAGCTACTCAAAGAACTAAAGATGAACAATGAGACCATAGTACGGGATATGAAGGAAATCAAGAAGACCCTAGAAGAGCATAAAGAAGACATTGCAAGACTAAATAAAAAAATGGATGATCTTATGGAAATTAAAGAAACTGTTGACCAAATTAAAAAGATTCTGGACACTCATAGTACAAGACTAGAGGAAGTTGAACAACGAATCAGTGACCTGGAAGATGACAGAATGGAAAATGAAAGCATAAAAGAAAGAATGGGGAAAAAAATTGAAAAACTCGAAATGGACCTCAGGGATATGATAGATAATATGAAACGTCCGAATATAAGACTCATTGGTGTCCCAGAAGGGGAAGAAAAGGGTAAAGGTCTAGGAAGAGTATTCAAAGAAATTGTTAGGGAAAACTTCCCAAATCTTCTAAACAACATAAATACACAAATCATAAATGCTCAGCGAACTCCAAATAGAATAAATCCAAAAAAACCCACTCCGAGACATATACTGATCACACTGTCAAACATAGAAGAGAAGGAGCAAGTTCTGAAAGCAGCAAGAGAAAAGCAATTCACCACATACAAAGGAAACAGCATAAGACTAAGTAGTGACTACTCAGCAGCCACCATGGAGGCAAGAAGGCAGTGGCACGATATATTTAAAATTCTGAGTGAGAGGAATTTCCAGCCAAGAATACTTTATCCAGCAAAGCTCTCCTTCAAATTTGAGGGAGAGCTTAAATTTTTCACAGACAAAGAAATGCTGAGAGAATTTGCTAACAAGAGACCTGCCCTACTGGAGATACTAAAGGGAGCCCTACAGACAGAGAAACAAAGACAGGACAGAGAGACCTGGAGAAAGGTTCAGTACTAAAGAGATTCGGTATGGGTACAATAAAGGATACTAATAGAGAGAGGGAAAAATATGGCAAACATAATCCAAAGGATAAGATGGCCGATTCAAGAAATGCCTTCACGGTTTTAACGTTGAATGTAAATGGATTAAACTCCCCAATTAAAAGATATAGATTCGCAGAATGGATCAAAAAAAATGAACCATCAATATGTTGCATACAAGAGACTCATCTTAGACACAGGGACACAAAGAAACTGAAAGTGAAAGAATGGAAAAAAATATTTCATGCAAGCTACAGCCAAAAGAAAGCAGGTGTAGCAATATTAATCTCAGATAAAATAGACTTCAAATGCAGGGATGTTTTGAGAGACAAAGAAGGCCACTACATACTAATAAAAGGGGCAATTCAGCAAGAAGAAATAACAATCGTAAATGTCTATGCACCCAATCAAGGTGCCACAAAATACATGAGAGAAACACTGGCAAAACTAAAGGAAGCAATTGATGTTTCCACAATAATTGTGGGAGACTTCAACACATCACTCTCTCCTATAGATAGATCAACCAGACAGAAGACCAATAAGGAAATTGAAAACCTAAACAATCTGATAAATGAATTAGATTTAACAGACATCTACAGGACATTACATCCCAAATCACCAGGATACACATACTTTTCTAGTGCTCACGGAACTTTCTCCAGAATAGATCATATGCTGGGACATAAAACAAGCCTCAATAAATTTAAAAAGATTGAAATTATTCAAAGCACATTCTCTGACCACAATGGAATACAATTAGAAGTCAATAACCATCAGAGACTTAGAAAATTCACAAATACCTGGAGGTTAAACAACACACTCCTAAACAATCAGTGGGTTAAAGAAGAAATAGCAAGAGAAATTGCTAAATATATAGAGACGAACGAAAATGAGAACACAACATACCAAAACCTATGGGATGCAGCAAAAGCAGTGCTAAGGGGGAAATTTATAGCACTAAACGCATATATTAAAAAGGAAGAAAGAGCCAAAATCAAAGTCCCCCATCTCCTTTTCTATTGTGTGCTGTTCCACAACCTTGGGAAGCTGTTAAATCTAATTGAAGAAGCCTGGCCACATCTTAAACCAGAGTAGTCACAAGTTCTTATCAGAAAGGAATTCTCAGTGGAGGGCCCCATTCCCCTGAGGGGTGGATTTAAAAAAAAACAAAAAAAAAAAAACATTTGCGAACAACATAGATTGTCACTCTTCTACTGTGAGAGATGAGGCATGCAAAGCTGCCATCTACCAGCCCAACCCGGAGCAATTTCTGGCTACCCAAGGAGACCAGTGGTGATGAGACTTCTTCTCCTGTTCTTCCGGACTCTTTATTCTATGTAAGTGACAAGGAGATTATTGACCCTTTCTGGACTCTTTATTATATGCAATAAATGGGTCATTTCCAGCAAATTTCTCTAGTGACCTGAACCTAAGTTTCCACAAAGTGCTGCTATAGCAACTTTCTCCACAGAGACCTCAGATTGCTGCCTCTGAAATATTAAATGGTTTATTATACTTCATAGTTTTTACTCTTTACAACTTTCACAGTTTCTTTTTGGAAAGAAGAGATTACTTCAAGGGAGGTTAAAAACAGTTTTATGCATTCACTCCAACTAGGGATTTTCAATCTTTCCTCTTGCTGCAGATTACTGAAATTCCCTAAGCACCAGTTATTTCACCTAAAAAATGGGGCCACTAATTTTAGCCTATAACTTTTCCACAAGACTTACCTCCAAATTGCAACAATTGGGGTTCATATCATTTAATATTGAAATAGAATGGATGAGCATCCATCCTACTATGGGAAACCTTGTTCCTTCCTAATACAGCTGAGACTTCTCAGGGAACTTAGCCTTCTCTGTCCATCTCCTCAATTCTATCCTATTCCTCCACTATGCTCTCTTTCATGTGTCTTATGGTTCCTTTCCTATGCCCACTTCTTCTTGGCCCATAAATACTATATTTAATATAAATAAAATATTATTTTATTAGTTTTCTATTGCTGTGTAACAAATTTCCACAACCTCAGTGGTTAAGGACAATATCGATTTATTAGTTCACACTACCATAGGTCCCAGTGGACTAACTAGGTGCTATGCTCAGATTATCGTAAGGCCTAGATCAAACTGGTCTGGGCCCTTACCTAGAGACTTTGGGAAAGAATCTTATTTCAAGCTCATTCAGGTTTTTTGGCAGAATTCAGTTCCTTGCAGGTGTAAGACTGAGGACCCAGTTTGTTTGCTGGCTGTTAGCCAGGTGCCTCTCTCATCTCCTTAGGGTCACCCAATTCTTTCTGACATGAGCCTCTTCATCATCAAACCAGCAATGGCATTTTGAAGCCTCCTCATGCTTCGTGACACCCTGACTTTCTCTTCCACTCTGAGCCAGAGAAAGCTCTCTGTTTTTAAGAGCTCATGTGATTAGGTCAGGCCCACCTGAATAATCACCCTATCTTACTGTCAACTGTGTCTTATAACATAACAAAATCACAGGAATGACACCTTGTCATACAAATAGAATAATTCATGTGGGTGGTTTTGGCATTAAACTGGGACATCTTTGAGGAAACTTCTTAGAAATTCTACTTACTACACTCTTTATCTTTATTCTGTGTAGGTGCCAGGACTGGTTGGTAGATTGTTACTGAAGATTTGGGTTACAAGGTGTGCAAGTTTCAATATATTATGTCTCCCAGAAAAGCTATATTCTTTAATGCAATCTTGTGGGGGCAGACTGATTAGTCTGTTGATTAGGGTGTAATGTCTGATTGAATTATTTCCATGGGGGTGTGGATCCCACCCATTCAGTGTGGGTCTTAATTAGATCACTGGAGTCCTTTAAAGGGAGCTCACACAGAGCAGAGAGGAAAAATGCCCCAAGAGAAGCTGAGAGAGTCATTTTGGAGAGAAGCTAAGAGCTGACACAGATGCTGACATTGATGCTGATGCTTGGAGATGCTTGGAGGTGTGAGCAGAAGGACATTTGGAGATTCTAAGCTAAGAGATGAAGCCCAGAGGTTGCCCTGGAGAAGCTAAGAGAGGCCCCCCAGATGCTTAGAGAGAAATGCCCTGAGAGAAAGAAGCAAGGCTGCACAGGAGCTGAGAGAGGGGAGTGAAGACAGAAGCCTAGAGACATTTTAGAGAAAGCCATTTTGAAACATGACCCAGAAGCAAAGGACCAGCAAACACCAGCCACATGCCTTCCCAGATAACAAAGGTGTTTCAGGCACCATCAGCCATTCTTTGATAAAGGTATCATCTTGTTGCTGCCTTAGTCTGGACACTTCTGTGGCCTTAGAACTGCAGATTTGTAACCTAATAAATCCCCTTTATAAAAGCCAATCCATTTCTGGTATTTTTCATGATGGCAGCTCTAGGAAACCATATCACAAGGTGACTAATTCAACACAGAACACAGAATATCTTGAAATAAAATAATATGTATCATTATATTCAAAAACTTGTCTATCCTTGCCTGGGGGAATTTCTTGATGGACTTCTCCTTCAGCAGGGACCCAGCCCATAGTCCTTTGTTGAGACTCTTCTCATTTTCTTTTCCTCTTATTTCTCTTTATTCCCAATTTAAATTTCCTCAGTCATTAGGCTCTCCAGTTTCTGGATAAAACCTTCCAGATAATCTGTTGCTTCAAAATGCAGAACAACTTAGCCCCTTCTTTTTTCACTCTTTCCTTAGAGAGCATTCTCAGAGTCTTGAATGGGTCACTTTAGGAAACTCACTTTTTGTATTTAAATACGCCCATTAGCAAAAAGAGTACTTTCTTTCTGAAAAATAATTCTGCTTATTTTCCTATTCCTATCATTCCAGACTGCTTATCGGCTCTTACTCTTAAAAACCAACACCAAAGATTTTTGTTGTTGTAAAGATTAAATAAAACGATATGTATAAACTACTTAGTGCATTCTGGAAACACTGCTAAACAAATGTAGATGAGCATTTTGATTGGAGATATGACAAGACTTTGGGTCTTTTAGTGTTCCTCGATAAAATCACTTAGAAAGCTGTCAATACGTAATAATATAGAGTTTCATTAAAACTAGGCAAGCAGATAACATCATCCAAAAACACCACCAACATAACTTTGTGAGCTACCCCTCTAGCAGGACTCATAATAGCCTGGTCATATTTTACCATCATGTGAGTAGAAGCAACTAGGCGATCAGCAGAGGAAACACAATTTAACTCAGATTTTGCTGTTTACACCTCAGCTAAATTATCCTGTCTCACCAATTTAAACTCTATGCATACCCTCAGGCCAGAGACCTTGTCTCCTGTATTTTGGGTAATCCTAAATACACAGTCAATGTTTGATAAATAATAATAATTAATATTGAATCTTACTCCCTGGGCAGTGCTCCCAGTATTGATGATGTCAGTGAGGATTATGTCTCTCAGGGAAGTATGCAGAATAAATTTACTGGATGGATTCCAGGTAGAAGAAGAGAAAAAAGGAACCAAACTCTATTATGGAATAAGTCACAAAGCCTAGGAATTGCTATTGAAAATGCAGAAGAATGCTCAATTGAATGTCCACGTGTTTTTTGTCTGGTTTGGTTTGGTTTTTTGGTTACTTTCCCCTTCTTTCATTTGCTGTATATTTGATTCCCAATATAATACGCACCCATAACCCAATTCAAGAAATAGAACGTTAGCAAGTAACATACAATAGACCCAGGGGTGATATGAACATTTAACTAACAGGTAAGATAGAGGCACAGACAAAAGTGGCTGATGCTGGCCAAATTCTGGAGCTGGGTTCTGTGCTACAGGGGGCAATCTTGCAGTGACTGGACCATGGAGAGAACTGTAGGGGTGGCACAGAGGAGGGAATGTGGGAAGACTGGGTTGAGGCACGTTCAGAGGAGCTAGAGCAGCCGTGGTTTACCACTTGTGTGGAATTAATCAATCACTTAGCCATCAGAACACATTCCAAACGATAATTACAATACCGCATCCCCTTGCCTCTCCCCAAAAATAACTACTATTGTGAATTTTATGTTCAACATTCTCTTAATTTTGCATACATGTAAATACTCACATATACACAAACACATAGATAGGTAGATAGATAGGTAGATAGAGAGTTCATTTTTACATATATGTTTAAAGAGCTATACAATGGTGTCCTACTTTAAGCAGTCTTTAAGGTCTTTCCACAATTCTCAGGCATTTATCTAGTAATTATTTTTAAAGAGAATGTACCTTTCGATAATCTTGTAAAGAACAATAACTACAAGAGAGATTTTATGGAATAAGGAGAACTTGTCTGTAAAAAATGAAATTAAAAAGGCAGTTCAGGGCTCTATTAGGTAGGTTGATAATCAGGAGATGGACTTTTGTGAGTATCATTGCTCCTATTTCTGTGAAAAAAATACAGATAGATGATAGAAAAATGATGATGATAGATAGATAGATGATACGTAGGTAGGTAGGTAGATAGATAGATAGATAGATAGATAGATAGATAGATAGATAGACAGATAGATTTACCCAGGTTCCTTTTGGCCTTGGATCCTTTTACTTTATTTTTGATCAGTCCTTAGTAGTTTCATGATCTCTCTTCCTCCAAATATGCTTGTACTTATTTTGGCCATGCCTAGAGTAATGAGTCTAAACCAGTTGAGAAAAGTAACATTCAATTCTCACCACCATGTTCCAGGCACTCTATGGAAAGAGCTATGTGAAGATGATCACATTCAGTAGATGGTCTTAAGGAAATCAAATCCATTTTATAATATAGCCCTGGTTTAATCAACAATGATTGTTGTCATACAAAAATATGTCTTAAAAGTAGTTAACAATGTAAAATTTTGGAGATTTTGTTAAACTGAGAATCAGAATGGGTCTTTCTTAATAAGTTGATCCTAGGAAATTGAAGTCAGCTATTTTTTGTGAAAGCCTCTAAAATTATTTTGTATTTTTTCTTGAGAACCTCATGCACTTTAGCGACCTCTTTGTTAACATTCCCATGATCCAGAATTAGTTCCACGTCTGAACCACTGTATTCGTAAATGGCAAACAGCTCCATGACTGATCCATAGATTCATTAATGGCAAATTTGATCACAGGATGGATGCGAATAAAATACCCTATGTTTTTGTTTCCTAGCTGCCCAAACAAATACCATGCAGTGAGTTGGTTTAACAATGGGCATTGAGGCCAGGAGTCCAAAAATAAGGATGTCGAGGCTAGGAGAAGTCCAAAATCAAGGCGTCAACAAGGCAGGGCTTTCTCCCAGAAGGCTGTGGTGTTCTGGGGCTGGCTGTGGCAATCCTTGGTCTTGGCTTTTCTGTCATAGGGCAATGCACAAGGCAGCCTTTCCTGGTTTCTCTCTGGGTTCTGTTGACTTTCCTGCTTCTGGCTGTTTCCTGTGGCTTTCTTTCAATCTGTGGCCTTCCCTATAAAGCCTACAGTAATAGGATTAAGACCCATCCTGATTCAGCTGGGCCACACTGAAGTAACCCTATTAAAAGGTCCTGTTCACAATGGGTTTACATGAATTAAGATTAAGAACATGTTTTCCTGGGGTACCTAGCTCCAAGCTACCATACCCTATATCAGAAAAAAACATTCTTTCTCTATACATATCTATTTATCTCTATAGTCATATATCTCTATCTAAAAATATAATCACAAAACCATGTTTCACCTTGTGATCCAATATTAGATTTGATGAGAATTTATATTCTTTTAGTGACAATAGAACCAATCAGTGCTACCATTAAATCACATATGTATGATCACTTTGATGGTAGTGCTATGACACTTCTCATAACTTGAATGATCAAGTTTAGTCATGCAGTTTGCTGTTGAATCCCATTCATTATCTTACATTGAGAAGAACCATGAGTGAAATGCATAAGGATCTCTCCTTCCCTCCCGTCTCACACATGCCACTCTTAGTGGTTTGACTGCAGCAACAGCTCACTTGACAAACATGCTCCAAAAGAATGGTGAATTAACAGGCTCTCGTCCCCTCTTCTAGCATTTGTCTGTCAATTGATTTACTTATTAGCACTAGGCATGCCTACTTTTAAAAATGAGGTGTGTTAACAACTTTGAGGGTCGATGTTAGGTCATTCTGACTCTAAGCCAAGTAATTACAAGCCCTCGCCACCATCCCACCCCGATAGATAAAGTATTATTTTCTCAAGTTGGTGGCTGAGTGTTACATTTACCCTCTGACTGAGTCAGAAGAAAATGATGTATGCTTTATTTTTTTGAAATTCCCATATGTAGCTTTTTATACTTCTCCATACATTTCACTTCATTTGTTGAAAGTAGATGGAAGAAGAAATCTTAAGTGGCACTAAGTTTTTTTAGTGACTTGAATAGTTGGAAGCTACTTGGGAAAGAATTAATAATTTTAGAATATTCACCTTTCAGAACATAAATAAGCCATTGCTTAATCTTATAGATGACAGCAAAAATGGGTTTCACTTAAAGCAAAATGATGGTTTAAAGTCAGTTCCCGAAATCCTAAGGCTATTTATTTGCTTGGTTATAAAATACATTTAAAGATTTTTCACTAGTAATCATTAATGCTTCATGATTAACTGAAAACATTAAAAACAAAACTTCTATCCTTATATTATTAATAGGAAAATTAGAAAATCATTTGAAATTATCATTTGTAGCCATTCTATGGTTGCTAAAACCGATTCAGGGCATTAATTCCAATGTATTTGCAATCATTCACAGCTAATTGGCACAGACAGTAGTTCCTGAACTTAGAAGTCAGGGTCATTTAGAATATTAATTCTCTTTCCAGCATGCCTTATTGGAAAATTTTGTCAATCATGCCTGGCCCCCCATGGCTCTTTCCAGTTGAAAGGGTCTCATTGCCTCACAATAGCAGATTAACAACAACACTGAACATGTAAAATTTATTTCAATAAATGTGATCCCTATACTTAGGCTTGGAATCACAGAAGCACAATGTGTAACTGCAGATTTTGTGCAGTTATTGACCTGATAAATAATTTGCAGTGCACTTTAAAGTTCATATCCGATGAATTTTTTTAATACTCAGTATACAGAAAAATAGGAATAAATCCAAAAATGTGTTAACAGAGAAAAATTGACTGAAGAAAAACAGAGGCATTTATTCTGAAGAAGTCAGCCTTTTATATGGCTAACTCTGGGTAAGAGAGAAATGCTAAGGAACACTCCAGGAAAACAGAGTCAATTGCACTCTGAGTTTTCAATTAAGAATATAATGATGGAATATCATTCAGGTGGCCTAAGAGATACAACACAAGCATGGCATAGGGCAGAGAGTCTCACTGAACCCACTGAGCCACACAGCTAGTGTGAAGAGAAACTCATGTGGTTATTGAAACAGAGGGGTGGGCATATTGGCGCAGAAATGTTCAGATTTCTTAATATCAATTGGATCTGGATCTTGGCATAGGGCCTTAGAAAATGTTAGTTAAAAGCCTGTGGTATGCCCCTATGAGAGCAAGTGGTTTTAGAATGTTTGCCAACACTCAGTGGTAGAATGGGCACAGCAGCTCACAGCAGCTCTCCTTTAAAGATGATAGATTCTCTCTCAGGGGAGCATTTGAAAGCAAAGAGCAGCAAGCATCTTTTGCAAGAAGCCAAGGAAATATCTTAAGCAAGGAATTTGCTGCTCTCAATGGAGGTCTAGGCTTATTTGCTTATCATTGAGAATTTCCCTTTTTGTGGGGATGACTGTTTAGGGTCTTAAATAAGGGAGGCTGATACACAGCCCAAGAATAAGCATAATTCTACCCATTCCTATGAGATCTATTACTTTTGCCTCTAATATGAAAACTTTTTGGGGGTGGCAAATGAAAGGGAGGGGAAGAGAGTTGACTTTTCTTTTTATAACTTACAAGCTATTTTAATAGACAATCCTAATACATCAATCAGCTATCCATTATTAAGCCCAGTGCTTTTTATTCTTTACTTCACTGAATACTATCCAGCTATCACGAAAGGTTAGATGATAGTGTTCTCATTTCATAGGTGTAGAGAATAACTTGTCCAAGAACAAACACTTAGTTTGTGACAGAGTTAGGATTCAAAACCAGGATGGCAGACTCCAAACACTAGGCTTTCTTCTGACCTGCACTGCTGCCCCTACTTTCTTCAAGACCTTCTGCAAACCCTCTTGACTTAAAGTTTTCTTGGGCATGATATGTGGTTGGAACCCCACCACCACCACCGTCACCTGCAACCTGACCTAAAACAGCCAGTCTGTAGTTAGCATGTTGGTGAAATTGGATTTCTAAATTGAGAAAATACAAATGGTTAAAGGTATGTTTTAACTCTTGGTGTATTTACACCTTGCCTGTTCTAGTTACCATCTAGCTCTCTGCTGTGTAGCCTCAGTCACTGCTGCAGTCTAAAAGGTTGATGTCAATCACCAAGATAGCAAAACACATCAATATAAATGCAATTCTTGCTACATGGAATTATCAGTTTGTAAGTAACTATACACATGCTGGCTGCCCACATCAGCAAATACTGTAAGTTGGGAATACCTGTGTGCTAATACCTCTTATGATTATGGAAAGAGAGAATAACCTGAAACTTAAGTGAAAATGTCTTTTCTTAGCAAGTTAGTTGGTAGTGAACATCACAAGCTGTCAAAGAGCATTATTACCCACTCTGCATTTTTTAATGTCCAATTGTCCTTTTGTCTTCTGGATTTTCAGTCTTCAATGCAGTAAAGTGCTGAAGGTTGATTGTATTGATTGTAGCCTGCATTAATCTTGCAAAATAAGCATTAGATCATGAAAGACCTCATTTGAATCAAGTATAAAGAACAAGCATCTAGTCTACGGCATTCCTGAAACAATATTTCATGCTTTCATGCTTTAGAAAACCGTAAAGGCCAGACACTACCTCCTTATATAGGGATTAAATTTCTAAGGGCTTGTGACAATTAGCTCCTAAAACTCTTCAGGATTCATCCTTGAATAAAGGATCCAAGAACTTATATCATGGAGAGAGGGAGGTAAGGGATGTCCCAGGGTATTAGAACCTCCAGGATGTTTTAGTGATTGGAAAGAAAAGGGATTGGACAACTTTCCTTTAGCTGGCTTGAGTGAAGGGAATCAGGATTCCTGGTAAAAACCCTGAACAAGGTAATTTTGCATCAGGTACTTTGTCTCGCTTTTACTGATGTCAATCCAGATGGCAGCATTTTGGGATTTGGAGCATGATTTGGAACATTTCTTAAGTTTCAATCAATGTAAATGGATTCAGAGGGGAGTTGAAAATGGAAGGGCCGAGAGAATACAGTTATGATTGGGAATTACTCAAAATTCTGGTTCAGCTACATGGCAACAGTACCTTTTACTGCAAATGGATAAAATATATTTACTCTGGCAAGGCCCTATAGGAGTGTTTTAGTGCAGAGAAAATGGCCCAGGGGATGAAAGTTTTGTTGTTTTTTTTAATTCCCTATTTAAAAAACAACATTTTAATGTTTTTGGTGTATCTTTTAAATACACAAAACCTGCTATTATTGTTCTCGTTAACTGCTTCAACATTGTGCTACAAAATGTTACCATGGATGAGTCTACAAAATGAAACAGCCTCATGATCCTAGTTCTGGCATTTTAAAAACAGGATTAAGGCAAACATCAGCATTGGCCTAATCAGTTCAAAGAATGTACTGCTTCAATCCCAAGGGAAATAGTCAGAGTTGGTGATAAACTTTGTTCTCTGATTTTCTTACTGACATCTATTACACAATGCTTAGGTTTTTAAAATTTTGTGATTTTAAAATCCTTCAATATTTCTCAGCATGAATAGAATTAATCTGTGTCCTGTAGGGGTGAGTTTGTTTAAGTGGGTAAGTTATTGGCATCTGCATAGATGGGGTAGAGAAGGGAAGGTTAGTTCTTTCCCATTGTGGCTATGCTCCTGTGATAGTATTCAGGCCCAGCCTTCTCTCTTCAATATTAGGGATGAGATAAAGTTTGTTTTTGTTGATTTCCCTTAGATTGCTTTCATCTTTCATCCCCCTGCCTCTACCACCTACAAAGAAACACCTGGCTTCAACCCTGCCTGGTTTTTAGAATATTCAGCAGAGGCAGTGTGAGTGGCTGCTTGAACCACAAGAGGTTCTTTCATTATATTGTGAGCAAAGAAAGTTTTTCCGGCCTTTTCCTTGGTGGAAAATGTCTTAATTTCTGTCAAAGTTGGGATTATTTGCTCTAAATTGGAATGTAGATGCAATTTATCTTGAGAAAGAGACAATGTATAAAATTATGTTATAATTTAGCTGAACTTTTGTCCCTGCGTTAATCTTTGCATAAAGATGATGCCCTGACTTAATTTCCAGGATAAAGTTTTACAGTCTGTGCAGCTGTTTTATAGTAAACAATCTATTATAGTTAACCATACTTTTAGACTTTTATCTTTAACTAATACACTTTAGAGTCATATTTATTTGAAGATTTTTCATTAGGAAATAAGTTTTCAAACTCCTATTTCCTGGAGATACTGTTTAGGAAAGCTCTGGGAATCTCTTGTATGTCCACCTTCACCTGGATTTAACCACCTACGGAGAATAATTACTCTCTTCATGTCCACTTTTTGCTAGTTCTTCACATAAGGAAGTGGATTCTGGAAAACACTGTTCTGAGTTTAAGAGGGAGTGACAGTGGTGCCAGGCTAACGGGAGTCAAACGACTGTGCTGCTATCAAATATCACCCAGAAAACACCCACACTATTAAAAAAAATCTAGGTGGCAGGATTCTAGACTCCATCATTTCTTAGTCCACTGGGCAAGCTGATCCCTGGCTATCATGTTCTGCAGTATAACCACAATACCATATAGTATTCTGAGATCCCAACTCTCTCTTTGGCAGCCCCTCAGATGTGGTATTGGAGAGGATTCCTTGGTGAGAAGGAGAAGATATCATTTAAATCTTTTCTTCAGGGGCTAAGTGGTAAAGCTTTCCTGCAGCGTTTTCATGCACATATTTTATGTCTTGTTTGCTTCCATTTATCCAACCTTAATTAAGCACAGAGCCTGGCACCTGGTAGACACCTAATTTTGTGAAATTTTATGAAACATAAATGAGATAGTACCCCTTGCCACTTAATTTCTATCATGATATTTGTATCTACTCACCAAAATTTGCTACTTAGCATGTGCTGGATCTTTTCTTTGAATATTTTTTTTTCTTTTCCAGGGTCCCCTTATGTGTTGTCACTGACTATACATTTCATCGCTGCAGCCTGAGGGATTAGACTACAAACTTATTTAAGAATTAGAACTCAAATGAATTAAATTAGGGCCCAGTGAGAATCCAAAATATCCTTCAATTAGGTGTACAAACACCTAGGCAAGGGCTTTGTGCGATTAGGTTTCTCTGTTTTGAGGGCTCTATTTTTCATCCTGTTTTTCTTTTTTTAAAAAAGTTATGATGAACTGAGTTTACTGGCTGAATAACCTCTGAAAGTAGGGCATCAATGCCTAACAACTGGCCACAACTATATTTTTAAAATACCCACCTTTCTCCTGTTCCTACTAGCAAACTCCCTAGTCTTTAAAGCAACACTGTGGGAGAGTTAAAAGACCCTTTTCTTCAGGGAGGGTATTGGACTTAGTGAACCTAATTTTTCTACCATATGTGCCTGCACTGAGGTGGCCCTTCTAGGAGGTTCTCCTGCATCTGTTTTTATTCTCAGTGCTACAATCACAGAATCTATGGAATTGCAAAATCCAGTGCCACATTCTAAATCTCTCAGTTGCAACTTATATGATCTTGGGCTAGTTTACCTAAACTTTATGAGGATAATTTCTCTCAGTAATGCATACTTTGCTAGATTGTTGTGATGAGGAAGTGAGGAAGGATTTTTACACTATCTAGTCCAGTGTGAAATACGGTAAACATTCGATTTTTGATGGTTAATCTTATCACCATCAATATGGCAATGTACTGTTTCTGCAAACTTACTGTAGTCCAATAAAAAAGTATTATTGGATTTCCACCCTTCATTCATCTCATTGACCAGATCCTATATTTCCTGAGAAACGTCTCTAACTCCCTTCATCCCTACTATTGCCTTTCCTCAGGGTCTCATCACTGGCCTATGGACTGTCTTCTCCTAGGTATCCTTTATTTTAGCTTATTTTCTATATTGTTGGTAGAATTTTTCCTAAAATAAAATTTATTAGCACACTTCCTTTCTTTAAATCTTTTGATTCACTCCTTGTTATCTATTAAACTAATTTCTTTATCTCAAGTCTTCTCCAAGCTTTTTGTCCTAACATATACTGTGAATCTCAGATGGGGACATCGTACAGAGTTTCACAAAAGCACTATCCTATTGAAAACTTTTTTTAACAGAATTTTGAGGAAATTATTATAGAGGAACATACAAAGGTAATATCCTAGAACAAATAAACATCTGTTGGTGTCCCACCACCTCATCACTCTTGTCTTCTCTCTGCTTCACACTCAGTTTTTGTTCCAGACTCGCTTTTCTCAACTTTCCTGCAGTTTTGTCCATCCTTTGCAGATAGTGTTATTGGTCTCTGAAATTCTATTCCCCCAACTTCTACCACACATTTCCTCTCTACCTAATCTGTTCAACTTGGTGACCTACTGATTCTTTGCAAAACAGCTCAGATGTTATTTTTGCTGAAGTTGTTTCAGTGTCCACTTTCTTGAACAATGTGGATGCTTTGGGAATTTAAAAGGAAGAAGGAACTATCTTCATACCTCTCATAACTTTTTCACATTGCTATGTACAACTCTGACTCCCTCATAAAAAATAAACACCCTATGGGCATGGCCATACTTCATTCTTTTGGTAGCTCCTTTCATAGTTCACTGCCTAGTATATAGAGA
The DNA here is from genome assembly GCF_015220235.1 of Choloepus didactylus. Classification (NCBI taxonomy): domain Eukaryota; kingdom Metazoa; phylum Chordata; class Mammalia; order Pilosa; family Megalonychidae; genus Choloepus; species Choloepus didactylus. The sequence continues at coordinate 58,281,700 of NC_051319.1, read as the reverse complement.
TGGTATGTAATGGATGCTCACTAACATTTCCTGAATGTGCTTCGTATGATTAGAAATGTATGTCACAAACAACAACAAAATCTCTGTCATCAATGGATGTGGTTAATGATTTTTGTCTTCAGGAAAGCAAACATTCACTTCACAGGTTCTTGAATCTGTGGAAATCTCATTTCTCTGTTCTCAATCATAAACATCCTGTACTATATTCCTTGGGGACCATGACATCTCCAAACTCATTGGGAAATATTTTGCTTAACATATAATGACTACTATATTTTGTGCCAAAGTCAATATGACAGCATCCTCAAGTGACATTTCAGGATCTTCTTGAGCAACCCATCTCCTGTGCAAAATGCAGGACAGAGAAGGAGAAACTCAGATCACTTCTTCTAAAATCCCCTCTGTCATTATTCGTGGATGATCATCAAACCAAGGCCCACTCATATCTCCAGCTAACACTAGAGAATGATTTCAATAGAAGAGCAGCTGTTTCAAATTATATGCTACTCTAGGAACAGCACCTAGGTACTGCCATTTCAATTGTGTTATGAATGTGCTAGATAAATGGTAGGTTGCCAAAGACACCATCCTCATAGTTGTTTGAAACAATGCCCCAGACATAAAAAGAAAGAAAAAAATCCTTCACAGATTGTAGTATGTACAGTTTTGGCTGTTTTGCACATCCTCTGCAGCTGTGCATTCATGATGCTATATTTAAGCAAAAATCTGTGTAAGAATTAGTCGCTAGGAGCTGGAAGTTTGGCGGCCATTGTAAACATTTGGCTACAGTGGTTGCCAAGATTCTCTCCATCCAGAATGAGCTTTGCCTGTCTTATAAGCAGCTAAAAGTGGGATATGGCTACTTTCTGAAATTCAGTCCTTTCATATACTATAAGAACTATTCAAACATTAGCAAACCCTCATGATTTTCTTTATGAAAGAGATTTCTGTCACTTTGCTGGTTTTCTTAGAGCCACAACTGTTCATAAAGTTAGACTTGCAAGCAGTCATAAAAAGAGTATATGTAAAGAAATCTTTCAAAAAGGCATCTTTCCATGTGCACCTTCTACCTCATTGTGAGGAAATTAACAGTAAAAACCATAATTAACAGAAATCTTCTCAGTTGAAATGTACCAGGCCAATTGTTATCACCTAGAAACAAATCCAATTTTAAGAGATACCCTGATTTTTCATTTCAGAAGGAATAGATGTTTCAGATAAACTCTTCTCAATGAAAAAGGAAAATTAAAATATCCCATAAATTCATCTACTGCTGAAGAAAGGAACATGGAGCATTTTGACTACAGGGAAAGAAAAAGAATGTCTGGGTTGCTTCAAAATACGTTGCTTTCAAAGATAAGGAAAAACCAGCACCTTTCAATAAGTCTTTTATTTAGTCCTCAGTGAAATTTCTGAAATGGGGAAGTAAAATTACATTACCTGCTTTCACAATGCTCAGCCTTCTTACGGGAGTTACTATAGTGGGCCCAAAGAGTTTACCAGATCCAATCACATCTTCTCTGTAAAGCACTATCATCTTCTTCCAGAAACCTATAAACCTAGATTAGTCTAAATCTTTTTTGCCAATTACACACTTCAAGTATTTGTGTATTTTTAAAAATAGAGATAATCATTACAATTATGTCTTTCTCATATACATCAAATATTTGGGAATATTTTAAAAACTAAATCCAAACAATTCCCCAAACTTACTTCCAATTTGAATGACTTTTTACTTTCAATTTGTCCACATCTGTTCTTGAAATTACAGTTTGGAATTTAAGGAGTTACTACTCTTTCCATGAAATTTCTCATTATTAACCACATTGGTACATATTTACTATGTTTACAAGAAGTTAGTCTGTGCCAGAGACCTCTTTTAAAAGTTATTCCTCATATTTTATGTCTTTTTTGTAAGTAATTTTAGAATAGTTTTAATTTACGTTAAATATTTACATTAACATTTGTGAAAATAGTAAAGAGAGTCCTCCTATGCCCCATACCCTGTTTCCCCTATATTTAACATCTTTCATTAGTATGGTATATTGGTAATAATTAATATTAATATACTATTACAATCTAAGTGCTTTAATCATATTTCATGAGATTTTACCTAATATATTTTAGGTTCTAGCATTCCCATCTAAGACACCATATTGCATTTGGTCATTCTGTCTCCTTAGGTCCCTCCACATTGTGACAGTTTCTCAAACTTGCTTTGTTTTTGGTGACATTGACAATTTTGAGGAGTACTGGTCAGATATTTTGTAAACTATCTTTCAACTGGGATTATCTCTCTCATGATTAGCCTGGGGTTATGGTTTTTTGGAGGAAAGCTTCAGGGGCAAAATTCTACTGTCATCACATCATATCAAGGGTACATGCTGTCAACATGACTTATTAATGTTGATGTTTACTTTGGTCACCTTCCAAGGTGGAGTTTGTCAGGTTTCTCCATTAGCAAGTTATGCTTTTTCCCCCTTTCTATATCATACTTTTTGAAGGAAATCATTATGCGCAGCCCACACTGAAGGAGTGGGGAGCTATGTGCTACCTCCTTGAGGGCAGGGCATTTATATCACTTTTCTGAAATTTTTCTGCACAGGAGTTTGTCTATTCTCACCCATTAATTTTTTGTGTGTGAAGCTATTCTGTATGATACTGTAACAATGGATATATGAATTTGTCAAAATCCAAAAAAAATTAACAATACAAAGAATGAATCTTAATGCATGCAATAAAAAAATTATACTTTAGGAGATGGGGTGATCCCAGAATGGAATGCATACTGTGACAACAAAATCTAAGAGTGTTATGAATGTATGAACTATCTCACCAAAGCAGGTAGGTGGAAAGATCTGACCTATAACTCGGAAAATGAGTGAAGACTGTAAGATTAAAGACAAAAAAATGACAAAAGCACTGTACTCTAATTGTTACCATTGCTTACCATGGGAGTATGGATAAACAATCTGAAACTTCTATACATGTGTACTAGAAATACATAATTAATTCAATGGTTGGTGGATAGTGGGGGCCAAGTTTCTCACTTTTGGAGGGGGAAGTTTCAAATACCAAAGGACACAGGCTAGTACAGCCCATGTGGTAAGAGATCAGAGTTAGACACATCAGGATACACTTGTGTTTAGTTTAGTAAAGAAACAGGTGAATACACAGGGAAATATTTATATAGTTAATGTCTATATACATGGGTTATAATACACACATTATATTTCCTTGCTCTCTCTTCCAAGAGGGCTTACAAGCAATGATACTCTGGTAGCAACAAGCGCATCTTGCACCCACGTCTTGGACTCTAATACCATTTACCAATGAAAGGAACCAGTGCTCCTAAGAGAAATGGTTGATTCAAGGACTGGGGTACAGAGTATACCAGATGAACCTGAGCATCTTGTGTGCCAGGAAATAAGGAAGTACTTGCAAAAATCATAATGATGGGAGCATGTAAAAGGAATACAGGAACTCACTTAAAGAACTTCTTAGGTTTATAGCTGGAAGAATTTGAGGAATACATAAATACATAAATAAATAAATACATAAATAGTTACACAAATAAACAAGCACCAAATAAATAAATATTGCATTACAAGTGTCTTTTAAATGGCAATTTTATTAGCAAGTCATTCTGAAAGAATGATGTTATTTTTTCTTTCTCCATAATTTCTGCAAAAGAGGTAATTTAAGAAAGGGGTTAAAAGCATAAGTTGTGGGATCAGATCCCCGAGTTCAAATTTCAATCCCAGTCCTTATGTCAGTCCCTAGTCAAATTGCTCTATTTATTTGCTTTTCAATTGTCTCATAAAAAAGTCTTAAGATACTGAGAGAACATATGAAATACTTGTTTATAGTGCTGAACACATTGTGAACACTTAGTAAATGTGAGCTATCATGAAGAGTTTCTTTGCAGTGTGCACTCAGTAAAACTAGCTCATTCATTGCCTAAAAGACGCAGTTATTTTTTTCATAGCTCTGAAAGCAATATTTTCAAGTTGTATAAAATTCATTGCAGAGAGCTCAAATTAATTTGCTAAAATGCATTTATACATACAAAATGCCAGTTTTGAATATTTACAATTTCTTCTAATGAATTTCTAGATACGTTCTGAAAGAGTTACTATGGCTTGCTTTGATTTTTACAAATGATTAAATTACATATTTGGCTTTAATATGGTTGCTTATTCTAGATGTAGCAATGTAGCTTCAGGCAATGATAATCTGGTGTCACAATTGACCAATTCTCTTACTTCTGTGAAAATGTCATTTAGAATGTTTGTTTGATGTCGGATAGATAAAATAATTGAAAATCAACTGAAAAGTAAAGCTACAGACCAGCTGTGTTAAACCTGAATGAACTCAGACTCTATCAGAAATCCTGAAAATGTAAAATAGATGATACTATTACCTGGTGAGTGTACCAAGGACTGGCTAGTGGAGGACATCATACTGGTTGAGGCACTGGCTCTGCTAGATTCTAAAGCACCCTCCCAAGCCCCAAAGCACCTCCTCCATTCTTTTGTGTAGACAATAATGTTTTTAAAAATGTATATGAAGTGTTATATAAATGTGCTTGAAGCCCCTCCCTTCCACCGCCATCTAAAACCAAATAAATCCTCTCTTCTAAGAAATGCTGGAAACATTCCTGGTGTCAACAGAAACATTTCTACATCTATGCATTGATTTAACTACAGAGATCCACACACTCACAACTATGAACAAAGATACTATTTCAATTTGTTAAAGGTGACAAAATGCAATATACCAGAAATGGACTGGCTTTTAACCATGGGGATTTACTAGGTTACAATTTACAATTCTAAGGCTATGAAAATGCCCAAATTAAGGCATCAACAAGAGGATACTTTCTCTGAAGAAAGGCCACTGGCATCTGGGCCACCTCTGTCACATGGGAAGGCACATGGGCAGAGTCTGCTGGTCCTTTGTTCTCAGGTTCCATTGCTTTCAGCTTCTGATTCCCACAGCTTTCTCTCTGAACATTTGTTGGTTCTCTCTTAGCACCTCCAGGGCATTTCTCTCTCTCTCAAAATGTCTCTGCCTTTTATCCTCTCATAAAGGACCCCAGTAAAGGATTAAGACACACCTTGATCAGGCTGGGTCACATCTCAATGGAAACAACCTAACCAAAAGGTCCAACCCACAAAAAATCTGCCCCACAGGGATGGATTAGATTAAAATATATGGTGTTTTCTGGGGTACATAACAGCTCCAAACCAGCACAGATATTAGTATATTTAATCTGAATTTTAAAGTAATATCAAGTTGCTTTGAATATTTTAATTAATATATCAGACCCCATCTAATTCCTCCTCACTCCTTTTAAATTTAGTTGAAATTGAATTTAGACATTTGGTGTGTGCTTCCTTGGAGGTGGAGAACACAAAAAATTGCCATTAGATGCACTTCACTTGGAAAAGAGCCCTAGAAGTGGGCAAGCCAGCAGATGGACTACTGATATGTGGAGACACAAGAATGAAGCCAAATCATCATTGTGTTTGAAGAGTTGTCTCACAGGGGCAATCTGGGTTCTAACCATCTCTCACAATAATTAGAGAATCTATTGTTTCTATCTCTGACTCCTCCAGGATACTTAGATTTCTTGAGGCTCTAAGTTGGCTTTAATTTGTGTGGTCTGACTAAAATGTTGTATTCTTGATTTACTGCATACGAGTGTCTTCTGGTCTTACTCTACTGATTGAGCTCATGTGGAAAGGACTTTCACCTTACTTAACTGTGAGTTCCATGAGGTTAGAGACCCTGTGTCTCCCAAAGTTTAACACAGTGGCTGACACATATTCATTGTTTAATGAATGCATGTTGAAATCATGTAATTTATCAGGCATGTTATATGGCTTGCAGCTGGAGATACAAAGTTTGAAAGTGAGCAACTGCTGAGAACTTCTTGCTCTTTGTGTTGCACTCCTTCCTGGGAAAGTAGACAGAAATCAAACAGGTAGTTAAAGGGTGTCATCTTTACCATCTTCATCATTAATTAGCTCTGATAAATTTAATTAATCAACTCTGTCCTCTGAGTGATTGCCGAATGTAGGCAAGAGGGATGAAACTAGGAGTAATAAGGGGCAGGCATGCATACATATGTAGTGTTCTAGAAGACTGGGAGGAAGGTGGGCGAGCAGTACTTGTAAATCAACAGCAATAACAGGTGATTCCAAGTTGATGTGAGACTTTTCCAGGGTTTCTGCATCATTTTACTTAATGATAACCTATATAAATATATTATTTAGTTTTGTTACCTATTTATTGACAATTTTGTAAACCTCTGTATATTCCTGATCATATATAAATATGAATATTCTGCATGAGCTAGAATTTGATAATATCTAGTAATAGTAACCTACTTAACTTTGTTTAGACCAAAAAACAAAACAAAACAAAACAAAAACCGTTGTTGATGTTGATCCATTAACCAATACTAGTAAGCAGAGGCATGGCTGACCTTGGAGAGACCTAAAACCAGGGACACAAGATCATCAGGAGGCTCTTGTCTCTGTGATGTGTCTGCATTCAGATCACTTGTTGCCATGTTACTGTAACCGTGGCCACAGGCAGCTTTAAGGTTCTCATCTTCTCACTGTTTCCATGTGAAATGAAAGGGCTTTTCTCAGCATCTTCAAAATACCATAGAAAAGAGCTCTGATTAGGTCACCTTTGGCCAAATGTCCTGACTCTGTGTGTTGGGAAAAAGCAGGTTATCTAAAAAGATGGCAGCTTCCTTGGTAACTCTATATTACAGTGAGGAGGGAGAGGGGAGTAATTCTACAAATGAAAGGGATGTTCTTTCATGATAAGGCTTGAGTGCTTAGTAGGAAGGAAAAAGAAAACTCGTAAAGTCCACTAGTTGATTATAAACTTAACCACAACTATTCATCAGAGAAGATTTTCAGTGTTCTATTTTGGTAGAGAATACAGATATTCTAAGGGAGTCTTATTTGAATAATAAGATTATGTCACTCTCACTCTAGACTTAAACTAAGTACTTGGACTTCTCTTGGTTAATTTTTAAATCCATAGAATTCAAGCTTGGTTTCCAGTTTAAGTTGCCTAATTTCTATTTCAGCATTAATAAATATCTAGGAGTAGTCAGATTATCTACAACATTTACTGCCCACACACTGAATTATATTTACAGATATACTTTCAATATTTAAGCATTTAGTTAGAAGGGTATGTTTTATAAACCTATTTTAGAAATGATTACTGCTTCTCTAGTATTTTTAACACAGCTCAGTATCTATTGTCTGTAATTTTAATTATCCAATACAAACATTTAGAAATTATGATTTTCTTTGGGACCTAAAACAACTGATGCCTGCTACTAATCACTAGGGAAAAAAATGGTGATTTGTTAAAATCAACCTCTTGGGATTTTATTGTGGGGTTTGAACAAAGATACGTAAAGTATATGACAATTAGTAGGCACAGATTAGGACCATTTTTCATGTAGTCCAGTTCCAATTGTTTTGTGTATGCTACTGAGAGGCAAAAATGCAGTGTGACTTAAATATCTTGTGAGCTAAAGTACAGAAGCTGACCAGAAAATGCTCATGTTCTCAGTTCCATCTTTATGGAGGTGCCAGTCCTCTCTCAAAGGATTAGTTCTCTCTAAGCTTAGTTCTCTTAAAGGTTGGATGCCCAGAATAGAGTAGTAAGGAAAGATGAAGGGAAGTAATTCATAAGAAAGAATTCTGATGTTATAACTGATAAGTAAAAGCCCTACAAAAATCACTACATTACTTGGGTTTGTGGCAAATACCTCCTAAACTGAAATGTGTTGTAGGCATATGGTGTGGGCCATTGAATAATGGCATATATTCTTTGTCAGTTATATTTGAGAGTTGGGGAAGGCTTTATTAAGTGCCTGTAATTGCAAGGTATTTAGGTTTATGTAAAAGCAAATTCATCACATGTGTTCTAGTTTGCTAATGCTACAGAATGCAAAACACCAGAGATGGATAGGCTTTTATAAAACAGGGGTTTATTTCGCTACACAGTTACAGTCTTAAGGCCACAAAACGTCCAAGGTAACACCTCAGCAATCGGGTACCTTCACCGGAGGATGGCCAATGGCGTCCAGAAAAGCTCTGCTAGCTAGGAAGGCAGCTGGCATCTGTTCCAAAGCTCTGGCCTCAAAATGGCTTTCTCCCAGGACGTTCCTCTCTAGCAATCTTGCTCCTCTTCAAAATATCACTCCCAGCTGCACTCCATGAGTTCCCTCTCTCTGAGTCAGCTCATTTATATAGCTCCACTGATCAAGGCCCACCCTGAATGGGCGGGGCCACGCCTCCATGGGAACATCGCATCAGAATCATTACCCACAGCTGAGTGGGGCACATTCCAAGCAAATCCAACCATCACCAAAATGTCTCCTCACAAGACCACAAAGATAATGGCATTTGGGGGACACAATACATTCAAACCGGCACAACATGGAAACACTCTTAACAATTGTTACTCAAGCTGTCATCATTCCTACCACCAACTTCCCATGTACACACAGATCTTGCTAACCCAACCTTGCATCACAGCCTTGCCCCATGGCTGAACAGAGTTCCTTCCATCTTCTCTTTTCAGTCAAATCCAGTTGCTTGTGTGTGGATCTGGGAAGTAGTCAAGAGAACCAAAAACAATAACTGTTTCCTCTAGTCATAGCACCGGCTACTGATGAGGCGCATTCCAGATTTAATACTCTTAGTTTGGAATTTATTAGAATCAAAGCAGATGTAGCATTGTTACACCTTGATAAACTCTGCATAATTTTGAAGGTTGTGAGGTATGTTTTTTTTAATGAGAATGATGGTGCCAAATGCTTCCAGATGCTAAGATAGCAGTATTGGAGAAATTGGAAACAATGTTATTGGCAAATCACATACAAAATGTAAAACTGTGTGTGCATGTTTTCATTTTCCAGCAGCAGGAAATGATGCCACAAGAGAAAGTCTGGTAGGTAGTAAGGTAAAAGAAGAAAATTATCATTTTGATTTGCAGTTACATTAATGAAAGAAAGATAGTGGAAAGAAAAATATCTAAAAGTCCAACAAAACTCACAAGAGGAGGCACTCCTCATAATTTTAACAGGTTAAACCTGTTATCCTCTGTGGCCAGCTCTGTGGTCCTTTCAAATTTCCCTACACATTCCACTTCTCTGGTTCTCACCCTTTGCCTCTGTATTTCTGGTAGCCACACACCTGCCTATTCTGTTTTTCTCTGGGCGGAGAAACCAGGACATCTGCAAGTTCACCCATTACTACAGATCGGCTGCTTCTTTTAGGAGGTGCTACTTTCTCAAAGCCTCCAGCCAGGATCATCTCAGAGCTGGTTTAATTTTACTTAGGGTGAAGATGTCTGCTCTGATTTAGCCTCTGTGATAACCCTCCCTGAGGAACTCCTGTAGTGCTGATGATTTCACTTTCCTGTATGTCCCTTTATTTTCATTGACCCTTCTATTAAGTGAAAAGCACCCTGAGCATCCTGATGGTGTCATTTTGTTAATACCCACTAATTCCTAAAATTGGGCTGAACAGTAATGACATATATTAAGTCATTTGGTAGAAATAAAAATAGGAAACTTTCCTGCTGTCAAGGGGTTTGAAATTTTATACTGAGGAAATGGCAGATATATATCACTCCTCATGTTGTGTGCACTTATTTTTGTGTACTTGTCTAAGGGCCAAAGGAGCAGATTTGAGAAAAGGCTTTGTGTTGGAGAAGCTGGGGAATATTTCACAGACACGTCCTCTGGGATCAGTCTCATTATTATAAGAAAAGCCAACATTTAATTTACTGGGCATTTTCTATATGCTAAGCATGCTGTTAAGTATATTTTATCCTAATGTGGGAAAGATAGCATTATGCAATATAGTATTAGAAGGATGATTGATCCTACAGCTGGTGAGTGCAAACCTGGAATTGGACACTAGGATTCTAATTTCACAGTGCACATCCGTTCTGAGCCCCACTTGCTATGACACCATGAGGACTCCCTCTTCTGAAAAACGAGGAAGAATTTATCATGTAGAGAAGAGAGAGAAGAACTCTGGGAGTTCTGATTAAGAGACATCATCCAAATTCTGTGAAGGGCAGCCTGAGGCTGGAAAATACACAATATCATCAAAAAGGTCCAGAGAGTGAACCAGTGCACTCTAGCTTTGGTGGCCACTTGTTGCTAGCCTCCTCAGCAATATTCTCCCTTTTCACTTCATTAGAACCTCAATTTCCCAAACCTGATGTTTGGATAAGGAAAACCTCCCACCTAGGATTAAGGGAATAGATCCTAATTTGATCCTACCAATAAACATATTGCAGTCATCCAACCATAGTGGGCATAGGATGTAACTCAAGCTAATCAGGCCGAAGCAACTCTATTTTAGGACTTATGTACAGGGAAAGTAATAGCTTATATTTCTTTTTGAATGTAAATGAGGATACATATTGTCTCTGGAACAGGTTCCAACAGTTTGTAGATAATGGGAGTAAAGCCTGCCTGAGATAGTTGTCAATGATTAGGTAGAAGTCCTAAGAAATGGAGATAGAATGGACTCTGGCTGTGTCATTTAGGCTCTCTATCCAAACTTACCCAAACTTTTCATCTGTTTGTGCCAGTACATTTCTTTAATTATTTAAAGTTTGTTGTCTTGCAACCAAAACATATCAATAAGTACTTCATAAGACTGAATGCAGCTGCACATTTATAGACATGGAAGTGGAGATGTTGTTTTCAGTATAAGGAAATGTGACAAGTACAAACTGGAAAGTAAAGCATGGGAATAGCTTTCCTTGTTTGTTTTTATACATGTTGGCAAATGGGAAACTAATTTTTTATTAAATAATGACTAAGTGCCAGGCATAGCATCAGGTATTTGCATGTACGTTACCTTCTAACTTTATAAACCAAGCAGTACTATTTGTATTTCACAGATGATGCTCTGAGAGGGTAAGCAAATTGCCTAAGTCCATACAGCTAAAAAATGATGGAGCCATGAGTAAGACTAATGTATTCCTGACTCAAAAGCTCATGTGTTTTGCTCTATAATACAAATCCTTAGTATGACACTATCACCTAGGTAGCATGGATTATAACCAGACCAGTGTACACTAGTAAGGCAGAAGAACAATTCTAGAAATCCACACCATTGTAGCTTCTGCTTCTCTGAATATTTTAGAAAACTCCACCCCAATAGAGAAGTTATATTGAGGGATATCAATGTCCTTCTAAGCACAGAAATGGCAAGAGGTTATTGACAAAAGAGAGAAACATGTCTAGAGAGCTAAGGTGGATGAGGCTTTATAACTGGAGAACAATTCAGTGGCATATGGGAAAACTTTTGGTTTCCTGCATCATTCTATGAGATTTCCATCTAGCCATGTGAGGGACATCTATGTCTCCTTTGATAAAATTTAGTAGATGACTGATATTTCAGTGAAAATGAAACACATTCTATGAGGAAATTAATGTCTGGGGACTTAAATCTTTCAGATTCATGATTTGTAAGTCATAAGTCCCTCAAATATGTTATAGCCAGTATTAATACTAAATACAATTGCTTAAGTGATATGCACACTCATGTTCATGTATATGATTCATAAGGTCCTGTGAATGTGTTATCCCTCCCAAGGACACTGGCATTTTGATAAGGAGCAGAATTGTCACCGAGGGATCTCAAACTCAATTGCCCATAGTGCCTAGAAGGAAATATAAATGAGTGACACTAGGCCAGGTGGGGAGTGAGCCAAGCTAAAGGCAAGTCAGCTGAATGGGGCCACATGGGAACACAAACCCAAATCAAGAGGTTCTCATTTTTTCAAGGAAATCCATAAAAGTGCAGTTTTAGAAAAGACTCCTAACACTGAAATGCTCTCAACTGATGCATTGAGCAATCTATTGGCTCTTCTGATCACCAGTGTTTCGCTTCTAACTTAATCCAAAGAAACAGGTCTTTAACGAAGGTATTTTTATTGTCAGCTACCAACTTTTGGTTTTCTGCCCTGTAATAGATCTGGTCCTGCCAGAAGCCCCCAGTGTCTTTTTCACATCATAAACATGGATAGGGAATAAAATTTGGAAATGACACCTTTCTGGCATTGTCAGATAAGATGCAAACTGCAAGGGCAGCTTTGAGGTTCAAGCTCCTAGGCATCTATGATGACATGAACTAAAACTATGACACCAACAGTGCCTAAAATGTAAAGCCAGGCTTAAAGTCAGAGATATAAATTGAAGTGCAGTGATTGGTGTCACACTTCAAAGCAGTTCTTTAAAGCTGAATAGAAAAAAAAAAAAAAAAAAAAGAAGAAAAGCCTTTGTATTATGACACAACAAACTCTTTCAAACGGTAGATTGCTGACCTCATCTATTGTGGGTTGTTTTTACCTATTACCAGCTATATTTAATGTGCCATGGAAAATTATCCTATTGATCATGGAAATAGATGTCATTTCTTGAAATTTTCTTGGCTCTGATTGCTATCAAATAATTACAGGAAATTACTTCCCCTTGGTGCTGAAAGGCTTTTTGGGGGGTCTATTTTCCTATTTAAACAAGTTTTGCATGTTAGTGGATTCGTGTGAGGTAATGGATATCTTTTAATTACATTGGAATTGCAAGGTTTTGTATATAAAATGCACATTCTCGCACTGAAAGGAAAAGCTGTCAGCAATTTTTGATAAGGAAAATCTTTAGCTCTGACTTTGCTCTCTCCACATACCTTACCAAATGATTTGGGGATTCTGTAGTTGACACTTAGAATATGTGGTGTGCCAAGCAGTGGGTAAATACATTTCTCAATTTTTTTCATAGAAATGTGTACTCTGATTTAAGAAGGGATTTTGTGAAAGTGAGAATGAGGGGATGAAAATTTAATGGTGAGATCATGACAGCTGGCAACGGCACTTGAGTATGTTCATGTTTCAGCAGAATCCAGAAGAGAGTCTGTGCAGTCTAGAACTCCTTCAAAGAAAGGAAAGCTCTGTAAGAAATTATGAGTTCAGAGCTCCAGTGTGAGCCCATCAGTGTAAGAGCCTGCACAGATGTAACAGGCAGGTGATCTTGCCATGGGACCCCCCCCCCCAGCCTGTGCAAAAGGCATATGGAAAGTCTTGAGTAATCTGGAGAGTCTGTCAGGAAAAAATCATTAATTCAGTTGGATGAAGGAAACCAAGGTTCCTCTGGTTGGTAAGAACAGAAACATCTTCCTATTTGTCAAAGAGTTGATATGTGGTAGAGATACTCCTGTGTGTGGCTTCAGATGGCAGATTTGAGAAGACTATGTTAGCACCTAATAGATATTTACAGAACTGCAAGGAGAAAGGAGAGAAGCTGATTGATTAGTTTTCTACACCCTAGGATATAGAGTACATATTTACCTTTTTGCATTGTCTTTGTATACTGTTTCCAAGGACAATGTCATCTTTTTGCTTTAACTTCCCTACCTTTAGAGAAGTGCTGGCCTTGTCTAGGGAAGTGCTGGACAGTGGTCTGAATTTAGGATTCCCTTCCATTCATGGACTAGAATATAAGATCTATAAAAGCAGGGATATGTTGTTTTTTTTTTTCCCCCTTCTATATATCCTTAGTGCTTAGCATAATCCCTGCATGGAGCTGGCACTCAACACATAGTTGTTGAATGAAGGAATGAGTGTGTAAACCATTGGCCAGTGTTGGAAATAGAGACGGGCATCAGATTAACTGAGGTGTTCTGCAACAGCATGTGTCACACCCCTGTATGTTCATTGGGTATATTCACTTTTATGGTAAAGGTGCTTAATCAGCGTAATAGTATTCTGAATCTTACACATAATCATGCTCCACTTCCCACCCCCGAAAAACATTTGTGTAGGCAGCCATCTGAATGTATTTTCGTGAGGCATCTGCTTTTTGGTAGGCAGTTTTAGTGCCATCTCCAGAAGTTTCCCTCCTCACAGTAATTGACTTGGCAGTGCTTTCCCTGCATAGCTGCATTTAGAAGAGTGACAGGGTAGCCAGCAGTTGGCTGCAAAACAATAGCCTGCAAGATTCCTACTTTGCTGTTTTCAGAAAATAAAACATTTTAACTCAGAAAAGCAAGGACATGCAGAGGTTGAAGATCTGTAACAAATGGACAGTATTAGGTGGCAGCAAACAAGACCTTTGAAGTCCCAATGCTACGTGTCTTTTCCTGTTTGGGTCTTCATTAGCTTGTAAAATTGCATCTTGAACAGACCTGCATTTTCTTCAAATTATTTGCATCTTTTTTGTGCCTGTGCCCAGGAGACCATTTGGTGCAAACTGTCCATCTGCCTTTGTTTTCCCAGATTTTAACACCACTCACCTTGGATCTCTTATGATTGTATTTATGCCAGGGTGAAGATTATTTATAAGCCCAGTGCTTATGTGAACTGGGTCTTTGGGCTCTGTCTAACATTCAACTCAAGAACTGAGTTTTCCTACTGCAAACAGACATCTGCAAGAATGTGGAAAACTATACTGCAAGAGATATCCAGTGGGAATTTATAAGTGACATATTTATCACTGAAAGCTGACCTAATCTGAAATGCATGCCAATCAACTTGGCAGACTGAAAAAAACATAACTACTACTGAGAGCTCAGGTCAATATCTATGTATTGATTGTTTGCTACATGATCAGAGAGATACTTGGAGACACAAATGGAACGTAAGTAATCTCTTCACTATCCATCACTATTGGCAATAACCAAGAATTGTGGTATGAATCCTGCTGTCAAGAAGGTTACTGACCCTAATTTTTTAAATCTGCTATAGCTATTAAAAATGATGTTGGAGATATTTTAGGTAATAAGAAATGTGGAAATGAAGAGCTTTGCAACTATATTGCCAATGTTGGCACTTTGTCTCCACTCCCTGCTAGCTGTGTGACTTTATGTGTTTTACTTAGGTAAGGAAACATTTCATCATCCATAAATGAGATAATAATTTCACAGCTTTCATAGTATTTATTTCATAAGGATAGGAGGATATAATGATTTAATAAGTATAAAGCATTTAGAGAAGTACAAGTCACCCGGTAAGTTCTCAATTATTCTTAGCTATTATTCTTATTACAATTTCCTATTACAATGTGCCTGATACATTATTTCATTTAACTTTCACCTCAAACTTAGGTTCTGCATCTTTATCCATCTTTGGGCATGAAGAAATAGAGGCACAGAATAATTCAACAACTCTCCCAAGTCACAGAGCTAGGAAGTGGCAGAGCCAGAATTCAAACCTAGGACAGTCTGAAATAGAAAGTCACCTTTACGCTCTGCTTCTGTTATGATAACAAATGCATGGAGGTATAAATAATCACCAATTATTCTTTGAAGTTTTGAAAAGCGTGGTTCCCAGACTGTGGCCTGACACCCTTGCCGAGGAGGGTAATGGAATGGATAACAAATGACCAATCCACTAGGTGGAAGAAGGAAAAATCTTTCTTTCCTCCTCGGCACATTTCCAAGCAGGTAGGCCCAACTGTGACTCTCAGCCTGTAATTCTATACTCTATTCTAAACGAATGTATGTTGCACAAACAAGCATATATGGCTATTCTTAACAGAAGAGAATATGGATTCTATTTTTAATGATTATATTTTTCACAGCTTTTTCAATAGGTCTTCAGTTAGTAGAAGGGAAAATTAAGAACACTTTTCTCTTTCTCTTTTACTTTCTTTGGCAATTCAAGTTTTTGTGTCATCTCTTGATTTTTGTTAGTCTGACCCATATTGCACTTGACAGGGAAGCATTCTTCTCTGTGAGTGGTCTGAAACTTCCAAAGATTTAAATATATCTGTATTGACTCTGCTATTCATGTTGAACTGTTTCTTTTAGGGGTGGGAGTTTTAACCAACTATGTAGGCTAAAACTGAACACTCACTTCTCTTCTCATCCTTGTTATTTGATGTCTTTATACAGCTATTAAAATTTGAGAGTCCCACTGGTTTAGCTATATTCAGCAACTTCCCCTACTCACTGTCTGACCTTTGTTTTCAACCCCTTTAGGTCAGGTTGCTTAGCTAAAAATTGTTTTGCAGCCTCAGGGTTTTCTCATGGGGCTTGCTGGTAAATAAAGCTGAGCTGTCTTGCTTCATGGACAAAGATTGTATTTTTATAAGGACTGTAGTAGCCTATTCCCCCCACTTCTTCCTCATCCTTTTGTCTACTCAGAAGTGCCTTAGAACAGTTAATTAGGAGATCTAGGTCATAATAACATTGACAATTGTCAGAGGAATTATTATATATCAAAAAAGATCTGAAAATGTATTTTGCCCCTTTTTCTTAAAAAAAAAGGGCTATTTTTACCCCTTTAAAAATGATTACATTTGTATTTAATTACAAAAGTATCATACTTGTTTCAATAAATCATGTAATGCAAAGATCAATAAAATTATGTCACATCTCCACAACTCCAGACACCTTAGATTTTAAACAATTACTATTTCACATGTTTTTAACAAAATTTTTTGTGCTCATTCATAAGTATGTATGCATGTATATATACACACACATATATATTATTTTTAAACAAAGTGCAGGTTCCTTTTTTTAAGTTTCTAAAAATTTCCTTTTTATAATTGCATAATATTCCATAGTATGAGTATACCATATTTTATTCTCTTTTGATGAACAATGATCATTCAAGTTGTTTTACCAATCTAAAAACAATGTAACCAACATTTTGATACACATTTCTTTAGGAACTTAGAATAGATTCTCAAAATTGAATTGAGAATTGCTAAATCAAAGAGTATATGCATATTTAATTTTAATATATAGGACCAGATTTCCTTCTTAGCATTCCACAAAAATTCATACTTCCAATGACAATGTACATGTCCATTTCCATAAATCCTTAGCAGCAAAAGATTTAATGTTCTTCTAAACTTTTGCCAATCTGATGAATAAAAATTGTATCTGATTATTATAGTTTGCATTTCCCTGATTGCTAATGAGCATTTGTTTATACATTTATTAGCCAGTTAGATTTCCTCTGTCATGAAATATCTGTTTATGTCCTTTAACCGTTTAATTTTTCTATTGACTTCTTTACATTTTTTTTATCAATTTGCAGTAGCTCTTTTAGAGATATTAACCAACAGCTTGATTATATTAATCAATGGATCATTTTACAATTTAATCTTCAAAGTTCAACTTTTTCATGTTTACTATGCACAGATAATTTAATTTCTATGCAGTAAAATGAAGTCTATGACCTCCTCTTTATCTGTACATTCTCCCTTGGTGAGAAAGGCAGAATGAAATGGGCCAAGTGATCCAAGCTTTACCTATCATGTGGTTTTTCCTGATATAAAAGCAAGACACCAAGAAAAGATACCTATGGACAAGGTACAATTCAACTGCTACAAGCTTCATTTCCACAATCCAAAAGTTGCCAAATTATCCATGTAACTGTTTGACTCATAAGGAAGGAATGATAGGTATTGATTTGTTTGCTTGCTTCTTTTTATGATTATTCAAGCCAACTCCTCATGAGACCTACTTATTTAAACTATACAGTACTGCTTGGCCCCAAATACTCTACACTATCTCTTCCTAAGATCTGAAAAGTGTATTAAAGATAGGAAAAGAAATAAGTTCATTAAAAACTAATCAGAATTATTTGCTCTAAGAAATTCACCCCATTAGATTAGAAGTGCACATTTTGAAAGGATAAAATTGACCATGGGCCATGACTTTTCATGCAAGTATTTTCCAAGGAAAACATTTGTTCCTGGTGGGAAATGTTTGCCTTAGTAGCTTCTTAACATTTCACACATGTTATTTCCAAAGACAACATTTATGAAACTAAGAAATAACTTTAAATGGAGTTGTTTAGCTTGTGAGCATCACTGCACTCATGAGTGGCTGCCTTGATGGCTGCCTGCAGAATCACTGCAGAGACCATAAAATGAGGGCTAGTCACGTATGTATGGAATATACATTGGGTTTTATTAATGAAGGTATTTCCTCAATAAAGTCACTTTCTATTTAAAATATTCTGTAAGCATATTTGGCCAAGGAGACAGCCCTGAAATGACACTGACTGTGGAAGCCCAGAGTGAGTTCTCTCAAACTGGTTCCAGATCACTACTTCCTTTACATGGTCAGGACCCTTTAGAGACGCTCTCAGGTGACCTGAGTTACAAAGGAGGAAGTATTGTGGGCACGATTTTACAAGGAGCAGGGAAGACTGTTGAGAGTTTTGACAGTCTTGCCACCAAGGCTCACAGAGTCCAGAACAGATAAGAACTTCTTCGACTTTAGCTACTAATTCCCCAGAGATCACTGGAGAGTTCACTCCATAGAGTTTAACATTATAGTTACTCAGCTATTCTCTTTCTTCGGTACCAGCCACCACTTCCCTAGTGACGTCATATTTTACTCTCTCTTCCACATTATGCCATCTCCTTTCTCAAGGCTGAAGCTTTTTGCAGTCTCTCTATGTGCTCCTGCTTCTATGCTATTCAATTAAATTCAGAAACCTTGTTTGTTTCACATTTAAATTCCCCAGGAGGACAATTTCTGATTTGTTCAGCCAGCTACCATTCAGTATCGTGTCACCATTTAGCAAAGCTCTTGGTCTGAGCCATATGATATTCTGTTGGTCTGGTTTGGATCAGATTCCAATTCCTATCCCCTCCTAAGCCTGGGTAGTGGGAAATTATGGGATGGAGCACTGAGATCCATTTTTTTTTTTTTTGAGGTTGTGATAATTATTTTTATTTGAACCACCTTATGAGGGAAGGAAATCTAAGATGTCTTAAACACTTTGCTATCATCTTAAACAGAACATCATTTAACTTTTCCTTGATGCTCAGGGCTAACGATTCACAATTCAGCCATGTGGCATTTTTTCTGCCTCTCCCTACAGGCAGGCTGGTGGCCCTTGCCACTCCTGACAGTGCAGCATTTGCCCTGAGATCCA
This sequence comes from Choloepus didactylus, assembly GCF_015220235.1. NCBI lineage: Eukaryota > Metazoa > Chordata > Mammalia > Pilosa > Megalonychidae > Choloepus > Choloepus didactylus. The sequence continues at coordinate 58,262,731 of NC_051319.1, read as the reverse complement.
TTTTTAAAGGAAAATCCAGAAGAGGGCTGCAGGCAGGGAGTGCCTTCAGAGCATCCTCAAGGCCTTGCTAATACATTGATAAATGTATTCTGGTAAATTACTGAATGCCGGAGGTTTTGGGTACTGATTCAATTGCCTTCTCTCTAGTTAAAAAGAGAGCCAAAGACACAAAATTATTCTTTGAAAACTATTTCATGATTTCTTGGTTCAACTTCCCTTTCTCCATATCTCAATTTAGGTCCCTGTGAAAGTTTCCCTGTCTAAAATGCAGGAGACCAGAATGTGGGTACTTCATAATTTATGAAAGTCATAAATACTCAATGACGATGTATCTTAAACTAGAAGCTGAAGTGAAGAGATCCCTTGGTATGCCCAGGAGATAGCTGTTTCTAATTCTTTGGATCTGTTTGTGAGGGGACAGATCCTCCAGGGAAGCAGCACAAATTTGATATTCACTTTGCCTAAAATATGATGTTTTAATTTGGTTAGGTAGTTTTCTCTTTAAGCCTGAAAGATGATTATTTATCCAGCTTCATATTTCTCACCATAGCTTCAAAGGATGCTTCACACAGTAGGTACTCAGGAAACATTTTAAAAAGGGAAACGTGAATAGGAGTTATGTAAGCAGGAGCATAATGAAATCAAAAAGTTTATTGGGATTATAGAATCCTGTTTTAAAAGAATACAATAAAATATTTGTGAACCAAGCAAGATGCACCCAGAGTAGTATTACATGGAAACACACACTAGTTTTCACATTCCCTCATCTGTAAAATGTACGCCAAAGTCCAAAGCAGATTTCGTCTCTTAATGCATATTGAGACATAGGAGCATATTACCATACCTACTTTAAAGCTCTTCATTTACATTTCAAGGAAAGAGATTTTGCTTCATCAGTTCATATCATGATGATCAGCAGAATCATTGATAGGAAGAACTAAATCCTCCATCAATCTGTGGCGTCCAGAGCTTTGCAAAATTATAATTTATTTAAGCTCATTCTATTTTGTGTCCTTTCCCTTATCTTAAAAAAAAAAAGAAACAAAACATACAACTAGAGAGGATGATTTATGAAACACAATGATACAGTGTTCTGCAGAATATACTTCAAGACTGTGACTGGTGAGAGGCAAACAACATTAGATATAGAGTTATTTGGGGCTTTAGTTATTCTACCACTTTCATGCATTTTATTCAACTGGGTTTTAATAAAGCCAAGCATGGTTTTATTCATCCAATCAAACTTAGTATAAAGTCCCAGCTGTTTTTCACACCTTCACTTTCTTCCTGCTTGCCAAAGCCAGCTATAATGAAAAGAAAGGTTACAAAAATAAAATCTTCCTAGTTAAGATAACTTTGCAATATTTCATCAGATATTTATTCAGAAAAATTGAATGCCCAGACCCTGTGTCTCCATGTTATCTGACCACACTGTCTTTTTGCTTGCATCCTATTCATCTTCCCTCTACAATTTTACAATATTGATTTTTTAAAATTTCCCAGTAATACATAAATATAATCTCATTATATTAGATTCACATAATGTCTGCTTACTAAGAGCAATTTACCACATTTAGTTAAATATTTAAAAATCTATATTTTGAGATATTCATTACTATATCTTCTAACCTCATTTTTAAAACAAGGAAGGCAAGCAACCTCATACCCATTTCATTTTTAAATCACCCAGGATTTTTTTCTTCACTTTGTATTTTAGTAACATATATAAAATTCAAAATTCCCATTTTAACCACTTTCAAGTGTACAATCCAGTGCTATTAATTACATTCATGATATTGTGCTACCATTACCAACATCCATTACCCAAATTTTTCATCACCTCAAACTGATTTTACATTTTTTGTTTTTGTTTTTTACTTTATGCTTCAAAAATTATATGTGGCAAATAACAGTTTTACTTATTTAGCTTTCACTGCAGTTGCCTATAACATTTCTTTACACTGGATTTTTTCTTATTTATACTGAAATACATTCTCAAGTAATACTTTTCAGAGGAGGTTTATTGGAGATAAAACTGAACCCTTTCTTGTCTAAAATATCTTTTTTGTTTGTGTCTTTCCACATGAATGCTAATTTGGGTGAATGTTTCATCTAGTTCAAAACATCTTCCATCAGAACTTTTAAAATAATGCTCCATTGTTTTGAGAAACCAACAATACTATCAAGAAACCTGATGCTAATATGATGCTTATTTTCATTTTGGGAAATCTGATATTTATATTTCATTTTTTGTTGCTATTGTTGTTTTGCTTTCTTTGATTTGTTTGTTTTTACCTCTCCGGAGGTATTCAGGATTTTTCTTTTCATCTTCAGGTTTCTGAAATTTCATACAATATGCTGAAGTTTGGGTCTTTTTTTTCAATTTTGTGATTGGCTTTTTGTGAGCCTCTCAGTGTGGAGGCTTCTGCTTTTTTCAACTTTAGCTATTGTCTTCTATTAATTCTGTATTTTTTTTTTTTATTCATTCTCTATTTCATCCTAGATCTCCTATTATACTGATATGGGAAATTTTGTATATTTACTCTTGTGTCATAATTTATCTCATTTTCCCATCTCTTTGTCTTTTTGCACTACACCCTGAGAAAATTCCTCAGTTGTTTATTATGTATAAATTTCAGTTATCCAGAGAGAATATATTGAAAGAGGACTGAGACTCAAACATCTATTTTTATTGATGTAGGAATAGCCATTCATTTGTTCATCTATTCATTCTTTCATTCATTCATTCATCACTAAGTAAATACTATTTCTGTTTCTCCACTCTGTTTTGTACTATGGGAGATACAAACAGAAACTAGCCAAGGCCTCTTCCCTGCAGGAACTTGCTGGTGTATAAGAAATAAATGATGCATTTGTGACTGGTACATAGAACTGGCAGGGGAGAATTAAACAAAATGTGGTTAAAAATATAGGAAGAGTTTAGAACAAGAAGATCTTGAAAACCTTGGAAAGGAGTTTAGGTTTTATTTGATGTATAATGAGAAGCAAACATTGGGTTTTAATGTGGTATGATTTATTATTTTTGAGACTACTCTGACTGCCTTGTAAAAAATAGATTGGATAGAAGCAATAGTGGCATTAAGGAGACATTGTAATAGTGCACAAGTGACAAGGATGTAGTTTGGATTTATGTGTTGGCAATGCAGATGGAGAGAAAGGCCAGTGTGAGATATATTTAGGTTGCATAAATGCTATGACTTGCTAATCAACTGAAGATGGAACATCAAAGGTAATGCTTGAGGTTTTGGCTTGTACAACTGGAGCTCCAAGGAGAAGTTTGGGGTGAAAATATACTTTTAGGAGTCATTGCTACCATTGGGTGGGTTTTCAAATTTATTTTTTAGAACAGTTTTAGGTTTACAGAAAAATTGCACAGAAAGTACAATGAGTTCCCATATGCTCCCTCTCCCTACACACAGTTCCCCCTATTATTAACATCTTGTGTTGATGTACATTTGTTACAATTGGTGAACAATATCAATTCATTATTATTAGCAAAAGTCCATTGTTTACAACAGAGTTCACTTTTTGTGTTACGCAGTTCCATGAGTTTTGACAAATGCATGATGTCATATATCTGCCATTATAAGTATCATATACAATAGTTTCACTGGATACAGATTATTATGGAAACAAGGGGAGTTGCAGAGACACATGTGAGCATACAAGAGTCTTGTAAGGACCTGAGAACTATTGGTTAATTTCTTGACTATTTCTTTTTTTTTTTTCTTTTTCTGTACTTCTTTTGCTGTACCTCTTCTATCTATCTTTCTCAGACTCTCAAAATAATATCCTGCTTTTCTAAAGAACAACCTCATAGCCTCCTCAAAACCTTAAGCCTCATAAGTTCTCATTCTGGAAAAAGTAGTCTAGGTAGTTAATCTATTCTTCCACAAGCCAACAATGCGCTTTCTAATGGCATGTTTACCAACTGGGCTGTTACATTAGATATTTGCCCTCATGGTGAATAAATTCAAATAAAATGGAGCATCTGGCTAACTCATTTTTGAAAGCAATTGAGTATAGTCATTGTCCATGAAATTGTTTTAATCCTTTCAGTGATTATTAAGTACCTAAAATATGCAAGATAATGCATTAAGTACTAGGGAGAATATAGTACCCCAAATACCTATGACAATGTTTGCCACATAATTAATGTGTTCAGTAAATATTTAGAGACTAAAAAATGAACAAATGAATAAATGCACTGCCCCCTTTCTCATCTGAAAAGAAGTGAAAGTTCTGTTAGCAGTAGAAGAAAAATTTTTCATTTGAATAAATGAAAAACTGTGTTCTTATCCTGGCATGATTTCTGTATTTAACATATTTCAATTTAGTTTTGGAAGTAAAAAAATGTTCACCCAAAAAGAGTTAGTAATAGTATAGAGGTTGAATAAGCTTTGAAGGCAATTAGATTGTAGTAGCAATGGTGCTGGCTGAGGTTTATCATAGAACAGCTCTTAGATGATAGTGAACAGTAGGGTTATGATAGACAAGATAGAGAGAAGGAGACCATCTATCCAAAGAAATAGCAAACATACTGATAGGGAACTACAAACAACATTTGTAGATCCTCCCCTACTGCCCAATTCAATTTAAAATGCAATATTCATTGAACTTCTGATGTATGATTTTGTACATTTCATTCAACAACCAAAATGTGTTTTTCCTAAATCTTAAACAATAAGCATTTTGCTTTCCATTATTGATTACTGATTATAATAGAGTATAAACCTCTGGTTCTCAACCAGATAAAATCACACTGGTCTTTCTAGGTTTTCTAGGTAACATCAGTGCATTTCTCCTTGCTTACACATCTGCAAGAAAGATAGCAAGTAATTCATTAGCAACTACTTATGTTACAAATTGGGTAAAAGAGTTAAATTATATTTTGGTATGTCTTGAAATGTAAAACATCACTGTATGTTTTTAAGCACTTTATAGATTTCTGCACTGTTAATTAAGTATGCAGGACATGATATTAATGCTAAAATTCTATTAAATTCCAATTCTAGCTTGAAACTGGAAGCCTTGTGGCCCATTTTGTATAATTCATTACTCTGAAATGTTAAGAATTTCCCACTGTTAAACCAGATCATACAAAATACACTACCATTTCTGATTCTGATATTGTCCACTGTAAGCTGGAAATAAGTTTTCAAATTCTTGCCTCAAAATTATTTATCTACAAAAGCCAAGTCAATACTTAGCTGTTCGATGTGGACACTTTTTGATACATTTATGACAACAATCAGCCTCTTGTATTTTGAAAAAGAAATTTTGTAAATTCAGCAGGGTAAAATTCTGAAATATCTTTTGAGACCTTTGAGATTGATACTTGCTATTTTGAAAAAAAAAAAAAAAACAAAAAACCACGTTCTCCGAAATTACTCAGTAACATTGCAGATACGCTTTTCCCAGTTAATCCCCTTCACATCAAAGGCTGGATTTGACAAATGTTTTCCCAATTCATGCTTCCATCATAAGGACTACAAAATTCCCATCTGCCACTTTACTATTTTTGCAGCAGTTTGAATATTACAAAAAAATGTGGATACTGGCTTTGTCCATACAGCTAGAATGTGTAGTCTGTTTTCTAATAAAAACTAAATGTCCTATTGATAGTGAAAAAATTTAGTGACAAAAACATATGCATCACAGCTTGAATTGCTAAACACAAATGCTCTCTACTTAAAATAACCAGGACAACAGTGATGAATTTTATGGACAACAGCTGGTGAGGTGGAAATATTACAGAGAGCACAATCTTTGTAGTCTATCAGAGCTGGGTTTTGACAAGATACTTAAACCCCATTTTCCTTACTAATCGGCTAAGGTGACAACTCTTTTTTCAGTTCACAGTAGCATGAAGAGGAGAGAATAGCTAATGTCAAAGGCCCCCACATTCTGCCAGGCCTCAGAGCCACACTATAGTCATGATCTCAAGTAGGGGTCTCAAACTCTAATATATGGGCAAAAGGTGTAAGACAGGACTGTAAGGGTTTGTGTAAAAGTGAAGACTACAAGATACTTTTAAGTTATTCACACTCTAAGTTTTATTCACTAAAGTAACCTAACAAAATTGGTCTGTTGATTAAATATTTAGAGAACCTTACCGTAAACCCCAGGGGGTACTTCTCTGCTTCCAAGTACCCCCAAATAAAACTCTCATGTATTTTTCTCAGTATTTAATTTAAAACTTCATCATACCTCAAACTATCTGCTCTTATCTTTCTCAGAACAAGACCAAAGCTTTTAATTCAAAGAAAATATGGGCATATGATTTAAATTCTCTCAATTTGTCTACTCCTGCAACCAACAACTTATGTACCTTCTCTAACATTGAATTCTTCTCAGTTATCTTTCACTTGTCGAAGGTTAATCCTTCTAATCATGTTCTGGATCTGAATTCTGAATTCACCTTCCTCCCTAGGGAAATCATGTAACTGTAATTTCCTCTGGTTCCCAGACCACAGATTTTCCCCATTGATATCTCTAAGCATATTAGCTTATTTAAATCCTCCAGTGGAAAACAAACAGAATACGATCCATAAAAGGAAAATTCAATAAACTCAAACACAGACTTTTGCTCTATGAAAGATTCTGTTAAAAGATAAAAAGACAAGCTACATACTGGGAGAAAATATTTTCCAAACCACATATCTGTCAAAGACTAGTATCTAGAATATATAAATAACTTTCAAAACTCAACAGTAAAAAACAAATAATCCAATTAAAAATGGGCAAAAGACATGCACAGACATTTCAACTGAGAACATAAAGATGGCACGTAAACCATGAAAAGACATTCAACATCATTGGCCATTAGGAAAATGCAAGTTAAAATCACAATGTGATATGTCCACACACCTATAAGAATAGTTAAAATTTAAAAGTAGTGAAAGTTCTTGATGCTGGAAAGAATGCAACAAAACTAGATCACTCATAATTGGCAGTTTCTTAGAAAACTAAACATGCATTTACCGTATGACCCAGCAATTGCACACTTGAGAATTTATCCCAGAGAAATTAAAAAAAAAAAACAAAAAACTTATATTCATAAAAAATCTGTACACAAATATTCATAGCAACTATACTCATAATACTCAACTGGAAACAACCCAAATGTCCTTCACCAGGTAAATAAACAAACTTTCAGAGTCCATATCATGAAATACAAATTACTCAGCAATAAAAAGGAAAAAATTATTGATACATGCACCAACTTGGATCTCTAGGGAATTATGCTCAAAGGAAAAAAAATGATTCCTTTTTATAGCATCCTTGAAATGGCAAAATCATACAGAGAACAGATTAATGTTCTGTTCAAAATCTGTTCAAAATCATACAGAGAACAGATTAATGTTAAGGAGGGAGATGGAAAGTGTCGGTGGTTCTGAAAGTATAGCACCACAGGTTCTTGTAAAGAAACTCTTCTTTTGTAGATTATAGTCATGGTCATGCAAATCTACACATGAAAAACATTGCCTAGAATGTAATACTCACATACACACATAAATGAGTATACATAAATTGGTAAAATCTGGATAAATAGATGGATTGCATCAATGTCAATTTCCTTGTTGTGATATTGCACTATAGTTATGCAAGATGTGATCATCAAGGGAAATGGGTGTACTGTGATTTCTCCATTCTTACAACCAACACATGTGAATTCATAATTGCTAATAAATAAATGTTTTTTTAAAGTATATTAAAATCGCCACAGTAAAAATAAACAGCAAAAATGAATTATTTTATTTTCTTCCAAAATTTGTGTCTGTAACTCTTTTTATTTCTTAACTGCTTAGGGGGTTAAGGATCTCCAGCACAACAATAGTTAGGACTGGTAAACATTGGCATCTTTGTCAAATTCCTAAAATTTGGATATTTTTCAATATTTAACTATGATATTTTCAGAGGATTTTTTTGTAGATTTATTTTATAAGATTGAGGATTTCTGCTCTATTTCTAGTTTTCTTTGAGTTTATATCATGAATAGATACTAAATGGCAAAACAAAACTGTTTTCTGAATCTATTGAGATTTTTTTTTTTCCTTTTTTCCTTTAATGGACTTTCCAATGTTAAACAAAACTTGCATTCCTGGTGTCAGTGCATCTCATTTGTAATGTACTATTCTTTTTACATATTCCTGGAATTATATTTGTTTAGGAATGTTTAATCTAGTTTCATTAGAGATGTTGGCCTGTAATTTTGCCTTCTCATGTTGTCTTGGTGTCTTAGTTTCCAGGGCTGCTATAACACGGTACCACAGGCAAATTGGCTTAACAGCAATAATTTATTGTTTTATGCTTCTGGAGACTAGAAGTCCAAAATCAAGTTGTTGGCAGGGCCATGCCTTCTTTGAAGTCTGTAAGGTTCTGGGGGTGGTTGCGCTCTCTCTCTCTCTCTCTTTCTCTCTCTCTCTCTCTCTCTCTCTCTCTCTTGCTCTTTCTCTCTCTCTCTCTCGCTCTCTCTCTCTCTGCATCTGTCCTCTGTCTCAATTTCATCTCCTTGAAAGGGCTCTAGTCAAATTGAATTGGTACCCATAATAATCCAAATCCATTTTGGCCTTATCTTAACTTGTAACATCTTCAAAGATCCTACTTACAAATGAGTTCACATACATAGGGGCTCACATCATGGGACTGAGTTCTTGAACATGTCTTTTTGGGGACATGACTCAATCCACAGCACTTAGTCAAGTTTTGGAAGTAAAATTTTGCTGTAACAACTTCAGATGTCTTACCTCTTTCTATTCTCTTGAAGATTTTCTGTAAGATTAGCATTGTTCTTAAACAATGAGAAGAATTCACTAGTGAAGACATATGGGTCTGGCTTTTCTCTATGAGATGGTTTGTAATGGATTACATTCCTTTAAAAGATATAGAACTAGTCAGTATTTATATTTCTCCTTGTTTTCATTTTATAAGCTTTTTGCAAAGTAGTGGGTCCATTTTTATGAAAATGTTCAAATTTATTGACCTAATGTTATCACAAAACGATCTCATTATATTTAAAATATCTACAAGTCCTGTAATAATGCCACTTTTCTTTCTTAACAGAAGAAAACTTATCTGTCTTTTGTCTTGATTAGTTGTTCCAAGAGTATATATACATTTTTAAATAAATAACTTTTGGTTTTATAGACATTATCAAATGACTGCTTTCTGTTTTATTAATTTCTGCCTCTATTTTTATAATGCTGGTCTTTCTACTCTCTTTGAGCTTAATTATGCTTTCCTATTTCTCAAAAATCAGCATGGGTATTTGTTGTCATTGTTTAGCCTGTCTTCTATTTTAATATATAAATTTTAAGTTATGGATGTCCCTGTAAACATGGCATTAGTGGAGTGATTTCATCAGCATATTGATGTAAGACATCCCATGAAAAAATCTCCCCTCAAAATCAGCTAATAAAAGGGCAAATACCATTAATGTAGAACTCTGGAGGACACTAGAGATTGGAGAAAGATGCCACAAGCACTGAATTGAAGGAAAAGAAAACTAATCTCCAAAATCAGGCAGAAAATTTCCATCCCAGACCCAGCAGTCTGGATCTGCCCCCCACCTCCACCCCCTGCCTCACTCAGTCCCACACATCTTGGGAGTCATGCAGAGGCAGCACAGCCTGGGTCCCTCCTGCTAAGGATGCATACTATACAACCACTCTCAGCAGCAATTTAGAACCCCATGCATGTATAGGAACAGACATCCAAGTCTGCAGACACCCAGGACAGAACAGCACACAAGCTACTGAGTCATGCTGCATACTACATACAAAAGGGCCCTCAAGAGGAAAAAAAAAGAGACAGAGACCATGGTAGAAGTGTTGGCAAGAGGTGCACATACTCAATCCAATTCCAGTTGGCTGGACCACCAAAATGCAGAACGGACTTTTCTGGAGTGACCCACCTTTTCTGGATAGATCCCAGTTGGCTCCCTGGGGAGGGATACTATAAAAGGGAACAACCCAAAAGTAGAAAAGCCTCAGAGAAAAAAGGGGAATAAACTGAACTGCTTTAAGATAGAAGGATCACAGAACTGAAAAGTGCAAGGAAATAGGTGCACTGAATGAAGAGGAGAATTTAAACATTTAAACATATCGAAGTTGCTGGAGAGAAAATTCAGCAAAAAATAAATAAGTAAATAAATAAATAAATACATAAAACAAAATATCAAGATTCCCAGAGAAGAAACAGAGGAAAGAAAGTTTACTCCAGGAGGTGAAACCACTGCACAGAAAGTGAAATCTTAAAAATGGTACCACATATCCAGGGCAAGAATCAGATGATGGAGATACAATCTGAACTGTTAAACATGGGCTACTCTAAAGGTCTAGAATAGGTGGAACCAAGTGTCAAAGAAGAGCCTTAACGCAGTTAACTACCAATAAAACTCTAGACAGGAGGAGAATATGACCTTTAGACCTAACTCATCAAGATAATCAGATGCACAGACATCAGTAAAAAATTACAAGCCATACTGAGAACCAGGAAGCTATGGCCCAGTCAAAGGAATCAATCAAAACTTCAGAGGAGACACAGATTTGGAACAACTAATCAAAGAATTTCAAGGAAATCTCTTGAACCAACTCAAGGAGATGAAGGAAAATAAAAAGAGGTAAAGTATATTAAGAAGACAGGAGAATGGAGTGACAGAGAAACATTGGAGGCGGGGGGGGGGGGACTTCTGAGGTGGAGGAGGGGGGACACAAAGGAAGGAAGAAGCCCCAGCCGAGGCCTCTTTTTGTAGAAGGGGAAAACTCCAAGGGATAAAAGCAGGAATAATGCGGTAGGCACAGTGGGCTGCTGGCTCCTGGCTGTGGCAGCAGTGGAGGTGGCCTGAGCAGCAGCAGCAACGGCAGCACCCGCAGGCACTGACAGCCCTGCTGGCTGGCTCCTTCATTGACTGCCAACTGTTGATAGAGCTGGAAAACATTGTGACCAATATGGTCTTGCTGAAAGTCAGGGAAGGGCATGGAGGAAAGCGCAAAGGGAAAAGCAAGAAGTGGAAGGAAACCCTGAAGTGTCCTCACATTAGCCTGTGTGAAGACGTCCAAAGGACCATAGACCAAGATTACTGCAGTTTAGGTGACAAGCAGCTAATTGGGAGGCTGCCTTTCCAGCGGTTCTGCAAGACCAGACTTCGGCTGCTGTGTTACACTCAGTTTCTGGACTCCGTGGCAGAATATGAAGTTACTCTGGATAAGAAACTGGGAGAGAAAAGGAAGGAAATTATGACCAAGTAACTCTCCTCAAAGTCTCCAGTGTTCACTGCCCAGGCTTGCCAAGACCTGGTCTCCCAGAGGAGAAGCTCCTTCAGAGGCTCGGCAAAGAACTCTTTTCTGCCTGTGCACAATCTGTCCATGACTACCTGAGGGGAGAATCATTCCTTGAATACCTAGACAACATGCATTTAGACTGCTTTCTCCAGTGGAAATGGTTAGAAAGGTAACTGGTGACCAAAAACACTTCCAGGCAGTATCAAGTGCTAGGAAAGGGGGGCTTCAGGGAGGCCTGTACCTTCCAGGTTTGGGTCATGGGGAAAATGTATGCCTGCAAGTGCTTGGAGAAAAAGAGGATCAAAAAGAGGAAAGGGGAGTCAATGGCACTTAGTGAGAAGCAGATCCTGGAGAAGGTCGTCAGTTTGTGGTCAACCTGGCCTATGTCTATCATATCAAGGATGCGTTGTGCTGCATACTGACCATAATGAATGGGGGTGATTTGAAATTCCACATCTACAACATGGGCAACCCCAGCTTTGAGGAGGAGCAGGCCCTGTTTTATACGGCAGAGATTCTGTGCAACTTGGAAGACCTCCACCGAGAGAACATCTCCTCCGAGAAAATACCATCTACAGAGATCTGAAGCCTGAAAACAACCTGTTAGATGATTATAGACACATTCAGATCTTGGACGTGGGCCTGGCCGTGAAGATCCCCAAGGGGACTTGATCCGTGGCCAGGTGGTCACTGTCAGCTACATTGCTCCAGAGATCCTGAACAACCAGACATATGGCCTGAGCCCCAACTACTGGGGTCTGGGCTGCCTCATCTATGAGATGATCAAGGGCCAGTCACCCTTATGTGGGGTAAAGGAGAAGATGCAGCTGAAGGAGGTGGACCTCCAGGTACTGCAGACCAAGGAGGTGTACTCCTACAAGTTCTCAGAGGAGGTCAAGTCCATCTGCAAAATGCTACTCACCAAAGATGCAAAGCAGTGGCTGGGCTGCCAGGAGGAGAAGGCTGCAGAAGTCAAGCGACACCCCTTTTTCCCAGACATGAATTTCAAGCATTTAGAAGCCAGGATGCTGGAACCTCCCTTCATTCCAGACCCCTTGGCTATGTACTGTAAGGCTATGCTGGACATCAGGCAGTTCTCCACTGTGAAAGGGGTCAATTTGGACCACAAAGACAATGATGACTTCTACTCCAACTTCTCCACAGGCTCTGTGACCATCTCATGGAAAAATGAGATAATAGAGACAGAATGCTTTAAGGAGCTTTAAGGAGCTGAACGTATTCAGACCTCATGGTTCCCTCCTGCCAAACCGGAGCAGAAGTCAGCCTCTGAAGCCACTGAAGAAAGGGCTGATCCAGAGAATCTTCAAACATCAGCATCAGAACAATTCCGAGAGTTTGCCCAATTCCAAGACCAGTTATAATCACCACATAAATTCAGACCATGTCAGTTCAAACTCCACCAGAAGCAGCTAGTTTCAGCTTTGGCTTTGCAGCCCACAATGGAACCAGTTCAAACACTTCTGTTTGGAAGCAGAGCTGGTGACCAGGGGAGCTTCTGCTCTGGCAGGACAGTCGGGATGCCCCATCAGGAGCCAGGGAGGGAGGCCTCCAAACTCCTTTGAAGTAGGGCCTAGAGGTTTCTCAAAGAAATTTCCACTCAAGTCTGTTTACAGAGGTGGCCCTCAAGTTCGTGTGGATCAGATTTGTGTTTGTCAAACATTGCAATAGAAATCCACTTGGATATGACAACTTGCATGTACTCTACTCCATTTCCATAATCTTTTCCTCACATTGATAACCACCATTCTTTTGGTTTGTAATAAGCTGAATTAAATGCTCAAAGACACATTTGGGACTTCACCCCCAGCCACAGCATCCTCTGTGGGGGTTGTGGAGTCACCTGGGTCAGCTCTGTGAAGTTGTCCACTTTCCTTGAGTGACCCACCACACTTTTGTCACTTCTACCTCTGCCTCCTCTTCCTCTGGAAAGGTGACTGTTGTGAAGAGCTGGGTGCCTCCAGCCCAGTGGTCTCTGGTCCTTTTTCCTTCTAAGGAGGCCCTGCCTTCTAAAGCCAGTATGCTTTCAAAAGGCTTAAATTTAGGGATTTTTTGTTTTGTTTTGTTTCTGAGGGGAGCATAGCAATGATAAGGATAAGTCATGAAACCTCAAGTGTCCCTAATCTTTATAGCCAATGGAAGTGTCAGGAAGCTGGGATCAGTGGGGTCACCCTGAAAGACTACTTATGTACACATCCCACAGGGTCTTCAGGAAAGAAGACAACATGGCTGTAGCAGAGGTGCCCCTGAGGAGACTCTAGGGAAGTCCTTAAGTGTTCACAGGGTCTCGAGAGCTTCAAAGAACCCCACGATCAGTGGCCAAGGCAGCATGGATGGGGTGGTTTCTCCAGGCAAGGAGAGGCTTGGACACCAAAGATGTTCAAGACAAACTCACTGCCACTTCCCAGGGAGAGGTGGGACACATAAAAGTTCCATACACAAGCAGCCCCCAGAGGATGGGGTGAGTTTGCCTGGCCAGGGTCCTCTGAAGACTGTCCCTGAGCCCTTAGAGCCTGGCTGTCCAGCCCCAGGGAGCCAGTGGTGCCCCCTTGCTGCCTCCATCTGGTGACAAGGAGCAAGTGGCCCTCTCCTTCATCCAGGCCAGGGAGAACCGTCAGCCTTGCCCACTTACCTGCCTGGCTGTCTCTCCAGGGACTGACTCTGCCTCAGATCTGAGCTCAGCCACCCCGCAGCTGCCAGGGCTTCTCCTAGGGTGAGCCCTGCACTGCTGCATCAGCACCTCTCATGAAAATGCAGATTCCTGGGCTCTACCCCAAACCTACACAGGGGAAGCTCTGGGGGTAGGGCCCAGGAATCTGCATCTTTTGAAAGCTCACCAGGTCAGGCTGATGCACCTTAAAGTGTAAGAACTGCTGCCATCAGTGGGGTTCAGTTGTGATCACCCCAAACATAATTCTCTGGATGAGTCAGGTGGCTTTGGAATGTGAACTTCTGGGAGGAAAGAGCAAGCACATCAGTCCCATAGGCATCCTCATGCTCTTTCCCTAAACTTTAGCATTGCTAGAGTTTGAAGTAATTTTACAAACAAATGGGAAAGAAGAAATAGTTGGGCATCCCTCAAATCCCTTTAATCCACAGTATTATTTTCTTCAAGACCAACTCTTGGTCTCATGAGGCTGCCTCTTGGGCTAAATGCAGGATGAATACACAAAGCCATATTCAATTTTTTGCCAAGGAAATGGACACTCTTTGGATGGTATTTTAAGATCTTCAAGCTCTTGCTGACCCTACTTTCATAAGGAAAAGAAGGATGGTCCCCTGCCCAGGATAATCACTGGCCCAAGCTCTTTCCGACCCTAATGCACAGAAGAGTTATTCTTTTTGCCCAATTCACAGCCACTCAACCTTTGCAAACTGAATTGGTGTTGAGAAGCACGCCCTCTTCATGCCTGAAAGCCAATTTTCAGTAGAAAGAAAGAAAGAAAACATAAATCTTATTGCTCTGTTTCTGAGTCATAAGGGCTCAAATGATGCTAAAGCACAGGTCTTTGCATTCATAATCATCTGAATCTTCCTTCTCGCTCACACCTGTACTCCTGTGAGTGTCCACACAACATGGGGTCAGCATCACTTTTTTGTATGTTTTGAAGCAATAGAACTGCATGAGCTCATGAATGGCAGAGAACTTTCTTCTTTCTAATCACAGCAGATCACAAAAGTGAAGCCTCATCCCCAAAGCACCTTCTGCACTTGCTTTAACATCCAACCAACCAACCAGCTTTTGAAGCTCAGACCTGCACAGGTAAGGCACCTGCACAGTCATGGGTGTCTTACCTGGTCTGACTTTAAAGTGTCCTTCTGGGGACAATAATTTAAAGCATTTGAAAATCTAGCTCTCCCTAGGAAGGAAAGACACTTCCTCAAAAGAGAAATCTAGATGTCTTTCTCGTGTCCCTCAATAAGTCACTTTCGTAATAGATCAAAAGCAAATGTCAATTAGAAGAGCTTAGTGGCTATTGATATTGTTAAATAGTAATCATCCTAGTATCCAAAGGTTCCTCTTTTTATCAGGGAGATTTTAACATTGGTGAATGAAAATAGATCCATTTGTGCAGTCATTCCTGAAGATAACGGCTTTTGTTCTCCTGCTGTCCTGAATCATTGTATGTTCCAACTAATGTGTCACAGCACTGCTGTATCTAAATGAAACCATTGTTTTTGTTGTCATTTTTTAAGAGAAATAAAGTCCCTAATGAAAACTTAAAAAGAGAAGACAATGTGTGGGCATAAAGAAGAATTTGAAACTATAAAAAGAAATATAACAGAAATTATGGGGATGAAAGGCAAAATAATAGGGGTTAAAAATACACTAGAAACATATGACAGTTGATTTGAATAGACAGAAGAAAGTATCAGTGAACTAGCAGAAAGGACAATCAAAATCATACAAACAGAAGAACAGAAAGAGAAAAGAATAGAAAAAACTGAGCAGTGTCTCAAGGATTTGAGTGACAATACATAGCACACAAACATATACATTATGGGTGTCCAAATAGGAGAAGAAAAAGGAAAAGAGGCAGAAAAAATATTTGAGGAAGTAATGGCCAGAAATTTCCCAACTCTTATGAAAGACTTAAATATACATATCCAAGAAGCACAACGTACTCCAGACAGAATAAATCCTAGTAGGTCTATTCCAAGACACATACTAATCAGAATGTCAAATGTCAAATATAAAGATAGAATCCTGGAAGGAGCAAGAGAAAAGCAATTTGTCACATACAAGAGATCCTAAATAAGACTAATTTCTAATTTCTCATCATAAACCATGGAGGGGAGAAGCAGTGGTATGATATATTTAAGGTACTGAGAGAGAAATCCTGCCAGTCTAAAATTCTTCTCCAGCAAAACTGTCCTTCAAAAATGGGGGTTAGTTTAAAAATACTGAACTATAAATAGAAACTGAGAGAGGTCATCAATAAAAGATGTACCCTACAAGAATTACTAATGGGAGTTATGGAGGTTGAAAGGAAAAACAGAAGAAAGTGGCTTGGAGTAGTGCAAAGAACTGAAGATCTTAAGGGTAACTAAAAGGGTAAATGCAAAATCCCATAGTACATTATCCTCAATATACAACTCAGTTCTTAAATTCCTATAAGATTCAGAATAGAATTAAACAAGAAAAAGTCATTTTCCTCATAATGGAAATGCAAATGTAAACTGGTGAAGGGGGACAAAAACAGCATACAGTGGGGAAATGGAAAGATATGGTAGCAGAGAATATGGATGCTACTGAAGCTAGATTGCTCTATTTTCAAATTATTAGGTTATAGATATAGACCTCAGAGTAAACCACAAATAAATTATTTTTAAAATATGAAGAAACAGAAATGAGAGGGAAGGGAATGTCAGATACATCAAAAAAATCAACCATACAAAAAAAAAAGGAGGCTGCAATAAAAGAGAGTAAAAAAATATATACGACATATAAAAACCAAAGGATAAAATGGCTAAATTAAGTACTGCCATACAGTAATAACACTGAATGTTAATGGGATAAACTCCCCAATCAAAAAATACTGATTGGCAGAATGGACAAAAAAGCATGACCCAACTATATGTTGTTTAGAGAGTCACCTTAGACCCAAAGACACGAATAGGTTGAAAGTGAAAAGATGAAAAAAGATATTCCATGCAAATATTAACCACAAAAGTGCTGGGGTAGCTATAATATAATGAACAAAATGGACTTTAAATGCAAAACTGTTATGAGACAAAGAAGGCCACTATATATTAATCAAAGGGGCAATCCACCAAGAAGAAATAACAATCATAAATATTTGTACACCTAATCACAGTGCCCCAAATTACATGAGGCAAATACTGGCACAACTGAAGATAGAAATAGACACCTCTACAATAATAGTTGGAGATTTCATTACACCTCTGTTATCAATATATAAAACATCTAGATGGAAAATCAATAAGTAAAAAGAGAACTTGATAATATGAAAATAAACTAGGCCTGATAAACATATACAAACACTACATCCAAAAACAGCAGAATATACATTCTTCTCAAGTGCACATGAACCATTCTTCAGGATAGACAAAATCTTGGGTCACAAAACAAATCTCAATAAATTTTAAAAGACTGAAATTACAAAGCATCTTCTCTGTCCATAACAGAATGAAGCCGAAAATCAACAACAGGTGGAAAACTGGAAAATCCACAAATATGTGAAAGTTAAATAACACACTCAAATAATTAGGGGGTCAAAGAAGAAATTACAAGAGCAATCAGTAAATATCTTGAAAGGAATTAAAATGGCAATACAATATATTAAAATGTATGAGATGCAGCAAAGGCAGGACTGAGAAGGAAATTTATAATCATTAATATTTCTACATTAAAAACAAAGAAGGTGCTAAAATCAAAGACCTAACTGCACATCTGGAGGAACTAGAAAAAGAACATCAAACTACAGTCTAGATAAGCAGAAGGAAAGAAATAACAAAGATTATAGCAGAAATAAATGAAACTGAGAATAAAAATCAGTAGAGAGCATTAACAAAACCAAAACTTGCCTTTTGAAAAGATAATTAAAATTGACAAAGCCTTACCTAGACTGAAGAGAGAGGAGAGAGAGAGAGACAGAAAGAGAGACAGAGAGAGGGAGAGAGAGAGAGAGAGAAAACATGCAAATAAGTACAATCAAAAATGAGATGGGGGACATTACTACTGACCCCACAGTAATAACAAAAAGACCATAATAGGATACTATGAACAACTGTATGCCAAAAAATTAGACAACCTCGATGAAATGGACAAATTCCTAGAAACACACATAAAACCTCACTGACTCTAGAAGAAATAGAAGATCTAACAAGACCGATTACAAGAGATTGAATCAATAATCAAAAACCTTTCAACAAAGAAATGCCCCAGAACAGATGGCTTCACAGGTGAATTCTACCAATCATTCCAAGAAAAAAATAATACCAATCCTGCTCAAACTATTTCAAAAAAAAATTGAAGAGGAGGGAGCATTACCTAACTCATTCTATGAGGCTAACATCACTCTAATAACACAGCCAGATAAAGATACTAGAAGAAAAGAAAATTACAAATCAATTTCTCTAATGAATATTACCTGCAAAAATCCTCAAAAAAAAAAAAAATACTTGAAAATCAAATCCAATAGGCTATTAAAAGAATTATATACCACGATCAAGTGGAGTTTATCTCAGGTATTCAAGGTTGATTCAACATAAGAAAATCAATTAACATAATACATCACATTAAGAAAATTAAGGGAAGAAACCACATTATCATCTCAACTGATGCAGATAAGGCATTTGACAAAATCCAGTATTCTTCTTTGATAAAACTCCTTAGAAAGATAGGAAACAGCAGGAAACTTCCTCAACATAATAGAGGGCTTATAGGAAAAACCCACAGCAAACATCATACTCAATAGTGAAAGACTGAAAGCTTTTCCTCTCAGATCTGGAACAAGAAAATGATGCCCACTGGCACCACTGTAATTCAGTATTGTTCTAGAAGTTCTAGCTAGAGCAGCTGGCAAGAAAAATAAATAGAAGGCATCCTAATAGGAAAGGAAAAAATGACACTTTCACCATCTACAGATGACATGGTCCTATATATAAAAAGTCCTGAAAAATCTATAATAAAGATACTTGAGCAAATTGGTATGGTATAATATAACAGGCAAATATCAGTAGTGTTTCTATACACTAGTAATGAGCAATCTGAGGAGGAAATAAATTAAAATTCCATTAAAAATAGCAACTAAAAGAATCAAATATCTAAGAATGACTTTAAATAAGAGCATAAAGGACTTGTACACAGAAAACTGCAAAATATTGCTAAAATAAATCAAAGAAGTCCTAAATAATAGGAAGGATATTCCATGTTTATAGATTGGAAGATTAAATATGGCTAAGATATCAATTCTACCAAAAATTATTTACAGACTCAATGCAATCCCAATCAAACTTCCAATACCTACTTTGCAGAAATGTAAAAGCCAATTATCACATTTATTTGAAAGGGTTAGGGGTCCCAAATAGCCAAAAACATTTTGAAAAAGAAGAATGAAGTTGGAGTATTCATACTTCCTGGCTTTAAAGCTTATCACAAAGCTATAGTTGTCAAACTGCCTGGTACAGGCAAAAGGATACGTATATAGATCGATGGAATTGAATTGAGAGCTCAGAAACAGAAACCCACATCTGTAGCCAATTAAGGGCCCAAGTCCACTCATAGGGAAGAATAGTCTTTCAACAAATTATACTAGGAGAATTGGCAGTATATATATTGCCCCTTATCCTCATCCTCTACTAAAGATGATCTGCTTCTTGTCACTGTATTTTTGCTACTTGTGGAATTTCATATAACTGAAATCATACAGTAAGTAGTCTTTTGTTTCTGGTATATTTTACTTAGCATAAGCTTTTGCGATTCATTTATTTTTTGTGTGTATCAGTAGTTAATTCCATTGTATTTATTTATCCATTCAAGGATTGCTGGGCTTTTGGGTTGTTTACAGTTTGAACTATTAAGAATAAAATTGCTATGAACATTTTAGCCAAAGTTTTAGTTTGAACGCATATATTCATTTATTTTGGGTAATTTCCTATGAATAAGATGGCTGGGGTTTAGGGTAAGTGTATATTTTACTTTATAAGAAACTACCAAACTGTTTTCCAAAAAGGTTTTATTGGTTTGCATTTCCACTACCCGTGTATTTGAGATCTGATTGCTTCACATCCTCATCAACAGTTGGTGAGGTCAGTCTTTTTAATTTTTACCATTCTAGTTGGTGCAGAGGCCACTGTGGTTTTATTTCCTTACTGGATAATGTTGAGGATCTTTTCAGGTGCATGTTTGTCAATTGTATGTGTGCGTGTGTTTGGCTGTGTCTCTTCAAGTCTTTTTGTTTATTATTTTTATTATGTTGTTTGTTTTTTTATTACTTTGTTTTATAAATTCTTTGTATATTTTGGACACAAGTCATTTATTAGATAAATGCTTTGAAAAGATGCTCACCTTTTCTGTTTCTTAAATGTCTTTTGAAAGGTGAAAGTTTCACATTTTGATGAAGTATAGTTTATCAATTTTTAAATTTATGATTCATGTTCTTCATGCCCTAAGAAATCTTTGGATGAACGAAAGTCACAATTTTTTTTCCTATGTTTCTTCTATAAGTTTTGGAATTCTAGTTCTTACATTTAATTCTATGTATGGTTTGAAGAAATGCTGGCAAAATGGTAACAAAACCCTGCTCTAGCTAAGTCTAGAAATAAATAAGGATATGGAAGAAAAACAGCCAAAGAGAAAATCAGTAAAATAAGTTCCTCCATGGAAAAAGGGAAGAATCAGAAGGAAATCCTCCTATGAAATCCCCTTGTTTCCTTTGCTCATCCCACTCTCACCTCCTACTATGCTCACACATCCCTCTATAGGCTTCTCTCCCCAAACCACTTGGTAGAGGTGGCTAGATCCCACCAAAGTTTATTATCCCATTCCACTATACAATTGAGGTTGACCTACAGATACCCAGCCGAGAATTGTATTTCTCAGCTAGTATAGCCATGTGACTAGTGTTTGCCCATGGAATATGAGCAAAGTGATGTGTATGTTTTTGTGATAAAGCAGCCTGTTTTTTGGATAGTATGAAAACAAATGACATGGAAACTAGGACTACTTATGCGTTAATGAAGAAAACATAACCTGTGGTGAACAAGAAAGCAACGCAAGAAACACAAAAGAAAATTCCCCTCTGCCTGACTTATTGAAAACCTCAGTAGGCCACAAATTCAACAAAGCAGAGCTTAATATAATATAAATGAAGCAAAAAAGGCAACAAAAGAGAACATTTCTAAGCCAGCTATAAGAATAAACAAAAGGAAAGCATAGGAATGGCTATAAACAAAAAAGTGGCATAGAGGAAAGGTTTTAGATAATTACTGTGAATGCATATGATCCCATGAGATTAAAGCAATTTGAGAGTAGGCAGTAAATTAAAAAGACAGAAAATAATTTAATTTAATGGTGATTTGTTTGTTAGCATGGAGAGCACATCAAAACCATAAAAACTATTTAAATTTAGTTTAAAAATTGAAATGAAGGAAGAATATGAATTGCAAACAAAAAGTGCCCATTGTCTTCAAGGAAATTAACGAAATTCAAAATTTGAAGATAAAGACAGACTTCTTCAATCATCTAGATACATAAAATGAGTTGCATAGAGGTTGGAAACATCAAGCTGCACTCCTCTTTCTTAACAATAATCTACAATACCAGAAGAAAATAGAACAACATCAATGAAGTTCTGAAACAGAGAAAGAATGTTATTCCCAGCTTCACCTTTGCATCTCATCTCAGGCATGATTTGCACTAGTTTCACTTCCTTTAACAGGGCTTTTCTGACTCCATGGTGTGGAATACCTATAGGTACGTGCTTGGCACTGATAGCATAGGAAGCCCCATGGCTTGTGAGGACAGTAAGAACAAAGGCTGTACATAGGGAACATGACTGGTATATTTGAGGCATCAAGGTCAGGGTGGGCTTATGTCAGAGAACCATATGGAGAAGGGTTTGGAAATGGGGTTATGGGAGTAGTAAGAATTCAGATCCTTTGGATAAATGTTGACGATGAAATTATATATTTGTAATATTTTTGGAATACAGCAGTGCCCAGGTCAAAGGGTGAACTTTAATTTTTATTCATCAGAAACAAGCATATATGGGAATTTTGAAGAACCAACATTTTAGTTCAAAAAAGTATAAATTGTTTAATTCTGTAACATACAGGCACAGCATGACTTAGAGAAACTATTAATCTCAGATGTAATGAGTTGGATATGTGTCACAATAATCATTCTTCTATGTAAACCTAGTAAAGAGACTAATAAAGGATTTTATAGATCTGGCCAACATAATGAACACTCTCTTCATTTGAGTAAAGGAATTTTTTAATATAACCCCTGGTGTTTCCAATCAGAGGGGCTTTAATTGCAAAGGAAGCCCAAGTCAGCAGGATTACCTGAACAAGCAGGGACTGGGGATAAAGAAGTTGCTGGAGTCACTGAAGGTCACTTCAGATTCAAAAACCTTTGCTTGAGGGAAGAATAATCATGGTATATATTAAAAATAATCAGTACCCAGGAAGTGCTCAAGTTCAGGGGACTGGGCCTGGTAAGCTGAATAATGATCCCCCCAAATGTTGGCATTCTTTATCCTCAGACCCTGGGAGTATGTTACCTTCTACAGCAAAATGAGTCTGCAGATGTGATTAAATTAAGAATTTTAAGGTGGGGATGTTATCTTGGATTATCCAGGTGGGTCTGGTATAATCACACAAGTTTTCAAGAACAGGGTCAGAGTCAGAGAGAGAGAGAGTGGAAGATGCTGCACTGCAAAGAATTCCAGCAAAATTTCAGGAAAAGCAAAGTAACAGATTCTCCCCTCGGGCCTCTAGAAGGGACGCCACCCTGCTGACATCTTGATGTTAGCCCAGTGAGACCCAAGTCAGACTTCTCACCTTCAGGACTATGATGCATTACATTTGTGCTGTTTTAGGACATTAAATGTGTGGCAATTTGTTACAGCAGCAATAGGAAACAAATGTATTGGGGAATAGAAGTCAACAGTAAGTTTGAGAGAACAACATCAAAAAGAGATGTTATAAAAGTCCAAATTAAGACTTTTGAGGAAGATGCTACAGGGACTTTATAGTGAGTTAGGAGTTGCTAAATCTCCCAAGATAACTTTAAGTGGAAAATTACAACAATCATCCAATTTCATTTCTAAGTATGATTATGTTGGAATATGTGGGCATGTACATAGAATATGGCATACAATAGCTGACTGCATGGTTACATAGCTTTTTTCCTAAAGCTTCCCTACTAGAGACGAACATGATGTCAAGAAGCCCGACAGCCTGTATTTCAGTCCTGGCCTTGCTACGTACTAGATCTGTGACTGAGGGCAAGTCACCTAAACTCTCTGTGCCTCATTTTTCTCATCTGCAATATCTCAACAAGTGTTAACTATCTCATAGGGTTCTATGAGGATTAGCTGAGTTAATATGTAAAAGCACCAAGAACAGAGTTTGGCACATCATAAACACATGCAAATGTTTGGTCTTATTATCCCTTGGTTCTCACATTACCAAAATTAGAATTGCCTTTTATTATATTTGATTTCAGCACAGTTTTAAGACAAAGAGAAAAACATTTTGTGTCACATTCTAGCTAGCATTTTACAATGTTTTTCCTATTTTCTAACAATAATTTCTTCAAATGTCGCAATACTTAGACTTTGTCAACAAGATTGCAAAATTATATTTAGGTAACAAATAAATCCAAACATTTAAGTTATGGGTGGCAATAATTTAATAGTAAAACCAGATTAACTAGAGGAAATGTTTCACAAAGACATTTGCTTTGAATTTCTTGACATATTTTGAGGGAGATGTTTCTGAAACATTTTCACATGGTTGTCATATAGACTATCAACACTGAGTGCTAAGGGAGGAAAAAGAAATGTGGAAGAACTGGGTAAAGGGAACTAGGATGTAAGCTTCAAGAGATAGCAGTGACCATATATGTTTTGTTCATCATACTAACCCTACCCCTGGTTCAGGGCTTGGAAAAGAGTAGTTGTTTGATATACATTATTGAATGGACAAATATGAACTAACAATTTTGGGTGCCTCTCTATGTCATATTATCACTTAATCCTCACAACAACCTTGTAAGACAGTTATTAGTACTCCCGTTTTATTGATGAGAGAACTGAGGCCCAGGATCTCATGAATTTGCTCAAGATAGTACATTATGATACTTGGATTCAGAAGCAAGTCTAAATAACTCTGTTGCCTGAAATCTTTACATACCACATTAAAAAGACAAACCTCTGGATAACATTTGTGGTCACCCATGGTCAGGACACACTTGTATAATCAGCTCACATAATGGGGTGTGGGAGACTGAAGTCAATACCACTTCTTAAACTGTCTGAATGGGCACTCCTCCACCTGTTAAACAGATCTCATTATCTTAGTATAACCAGAGGGTTTCTACAACTTAATTTATGATTTAGTTAGGATTTTCAAACTAAAATTAGAAGCATACTTTATTACACAACTGCCCCCTATCAGAGTGTGGATGGACACGAGCATATCAGGATAGCAGGTTAGTCTTTAGAACAGGCCAGTTCGGGTCAAGTGGATTCAACTAGAGAGGAACAAATCTTTTTCTCAAATGTGAGCTGCTGTTCACAAGAGAGCCCAGGTGAATCAGCCCGGATCCATCATCTCTTTCAGCCCCAACAGCCACAAGTGCATGCTCCACTGATGTCAGATCAATAACATCATCATTCACAAAGGCTGCTCAAATGCATGTTTAGCACTTGACATGTTGATGGTGGCCACTTCTGCTCACTACAATATTTCTTCCACTGCAGAATTTATAACCTGAATTCCTAGAAAGTGCCCATGCAACATTTTTCAACACTGCCATTTATTTGGCTGACATCCATGTATCTTTCTGTATTCTTTTCTTAACATATCAGCAAGTTTCTGCCAACACCCCAACCTCAAATATGATAGAAAAGTTCTAGCTTCCCTGCAGTAGATGCATTCTAATCCTGAACACAGTAAAGATATTTAGTGGAGAAAGATGTGTAAACTTCTTTTAGGAGTTCATTATACCTGGGATAATTCTTCAGATTGTATTAGATAACCAACTGTGAGTCATTTTTGCAGCAACCATAAACTTAGGATTCTTGATTACATTTCTCTAGATTTAGGTCTGTTATGTCTTTATTATCATGTTTTGTTTTGTTTTGTTTTTAAATCATGATTCAAAACAGAAGAGGAAAATATTAAGGGCCAACTAGTGAATAATCACTCATATCAAAATATCAATAAGTGCCTCCAAGTTAGGGACAATTTCACATGCATCTGTATATCACCATTTATCAAATTGTATGAGTTTATTTTCATATTTTTAAACTTCTGCTAGAGTCCACAATATTAACATTGTTATATATTGGGACCCTGAAGATCAATTAGCACAAACTTCACAAGGTTAAATATCCTCTTACAGGCATCACCATAAAAAGTATTTTAAATCCATTTGTGCATTTGGAAACTACAAATTTTGAGACTCCATATTCAATTCTTACTGTCAGTAAATCTTAAAGAGTAGTTTTGACCCACACATCAGCCCTGCATCATATAACCATGTGGATCATTAAATATCTGATATAAAAAAACAGTTGATAATGAGTTATGATTATGGTAAATAATAACTAGAATAGCTACTGATTTTTCAATAGCCTTGACCAGTCTTTTTAAATAGTGATGAAAGTCACACAGCATGTTAAAATATGTTAAATCCATTCCAGACAAAATATGTCTTTTCTATTAAAAAGCATTCCTATTGGGGCAAATGCATTTCTCAAAGTTTTATATGGCACTGATTGTCAGGATATTATCTATGATCTCCAAAGGAATTGCTTTATTTAAAAATATCTTGAACCCCTGCATTGAATTTATAAACTAACTTATTAGAATAAGGTTCATATAAAAGAATTAACTAAGGATGATTTAATTCTTAGTAAGTATATGTGAATTAGCCATCATTCTGAAATATGTGGACATATGCCTATTAAATCAAAGTGTAGCAAATGGATGTCAGAAGTAAATATCTAGGGTTTCTATATGCAGAGAAAGTATCTACACAATTTTTTTCCACCTTGCCTAAATGTTATAACTCAGGAAAAGAACTAAGAAAGCTAACCCACAGTTAAAGCATATATTTAGCTTCCCTGTTTTTCTATCAAAAATACCATTATCAGTAAAGGACAAACTTGTTGCCCTCTATTTCTTGTTATGTGTGAAAGTCATTGGTCTGATATCTATCAACTGTTTATAAATTAAACCAATATTGGCTAATATGGATTAGCTGCAGAACTAGGTAACAGAGAATTGATACAAAACTACTGTGACAAGCTCCCTGTGGAAAATGTAAGGACTCATCCATAATGTATCCATTGATTTGAGGAAGTATTGAACCTAGCTGTTTCACCAGTAACTTATAGCACATTGTAAAGTGCCTTGAACTCAACTTCTTGTGTTTATATTTAGGTATAGTCAGTGGGCTTACATTTCCCAAAATTTGTAGCTCTTACATCAAACAAGTAAAAAATCACCCTTTTTTTTTTCTATTATTTTTTACTTCTTTAATCTAATAGCTATTGTGCTTCTACCATGTACCTAGCATTCTGTTAAATTAGTTACCTGCATAATAGAATTCATGGTTCCTGATGATGAATCACAATATAATTTTGTAATTTATTTAACAAGCATATGCAAAACTAGAGCCCTAAATTCATTTCCTTCCATCCTTCCTCCTTCATTCAGTTTTCTTTTACTTTTTATTAATATTCTTCACATTTCTGTCTCTTCTTTCTCTTTCACCTGACTCCATTCCTCTTTACAATTATTTATGAAGCACGTAGTATATGTAACAGATACCAGCTTGCTTCAGAAATGGATCTGGCACTGAAGGATTTTATCACTAGTGAGAGAATTAGACAAGTATATAAATAACTGAAATAAAAGTTAAAAAGAAATAAAAAGTGTCATGAGAGAGAGACACAGATAAGTCAGTCATAATTCTACCAATTCCTTTGGTTTCCCCTCTTCCCTTGACCCCATTTCGTCTCCTCTTCCTCCCAAAGTAAAGCATTATATTCAAAGTGATCTGAGAGGAATATAAAATATAACTGCAATAGTTCCTTTTATGCTCTCTACTTTACTGCTCATGATATACCTAGTCCCACAAATTCTGTTACTTTTCTAAGAGAAGTCAGGGTAGTCTGATGTGTTAGTCAGATTTCCCAGGTGGTATGTGGTGGACCCCTTGGCATGCGGGCAGTAGGTTACATGTTTGCCAAGATATTGATCCCCCCAACTCTTAGGGAGCTAGTAGATTTTTTGCCATGTATAGCTTTGTAAATTACCTCTAGATTGCCATATAAAAATATCATTTTCTGTTTCTGTCATGATGTGAAAACTTTCAGGTGACACTAGGAGTGAAAATATTTGTGCAGTCAACATATCTAGCAAGGATTCTTATTTTAGAACTTGCAATTAGTAAACAATCTTGGAATTTTTCCCTCTTTTCCTTCTCTCCACCCTCTTCCTTTATGGGAACCTAGGCAAAATCGATATTTCATAGTCTAATTGGAATTTTACTTTGAAATACACTAAATCCTTAAATAAATGTAGGAAGAATTATAATGTTATTTATTCTTCCTACCAAACAGAAATATATTAGTTGTCTCCCTTTATTCAGGTTTGTTTCATAGCTCTCTATAATTTTTTGGTGTCATTAGGTGGACCAAAATATTCTAATTGATATTATTATTAATATTAAACTTTAATACCGTTCATATATAAACAATAAAATCATATATTTATAATTTCTCATTTTAAAGTAAACTGTTTCAATTTTACAAATGATCATTATTAGTATAAATAAACATTGTTGACTATATTTCAGTTGTTTCCTTTGCATTTTCCCTTGTCCAAGGACAGTAGACTATTTGCAAATTAAATTCTAAAGGGTTGGGAAACCAGTGGTCAGACAGTGCCTTGTGCCTTATTGAGAAAAACAACAAAGAGCTTCATTAGAACAGGAGCGAGAAAAAAATTTTAGAGTTCAGGCATCTCCATTCAACCTTTCTTCTCTGCAGCAGATTATCTGGATGTGATTTAATATTTAGCAGGATTTTGGATTTATACCATATGTACTCATTAAATTAGTGACAGGGATTAATTGCTATCATCTAAAATCCAAATTGAGAGTTGAAGATAAAGTGCATTTAGCCCAGGGCCAATGCCAGGCTTATTTATGAAGAAAGTGAGTTTGTTTTCATGATCCCTTGTCTCTCCACTCTTAAAGTTTCCCTTTGAAGGTTCTCATTTCCTCACTCAGGTGCCTATTGATTCACAACAGTTTGCTGGAAGTCCAGGACCTGGGCATCTGCCCGAAGTTTTCCCATAGGCTCGATGCTTGGTCTCCATGCTCTGGGACCTAGTGATCATTCCTCCACTGTTGTTTCCTGAAGGCCCAAACCCCCAGCCAGGTAAGGGCAACAGCGAACCTGTGCCCACATGATAGTGCGTTACAGTAGATTGTCCTGCTACTCCTCCAGGTAAACTACTAACTTTAACTTGTATAGATTTCCTGGAGTTCATGGCTTAACGCTACCGAATTTCTAATAGCTGCTGGTATATGTCAGGACAGGATATAATTTTAACCATCTAGGAGTCTTTCAATTTATACAAACCAGGATACTTCACCTTCTCCTATATACGCAAAGAAGTTGCCCTTCTCTAGAAAGCCTCTTATCTTAATCCTACAATGTGTAGGAAATATTTATTAGGATAATATTTACCTAGCATTTTAACATTCTGGAGTGCTTCTAATTTGCTAACAACTTTTAAAGAGAACCAAAGAATGACTCATCTTTTGATTGAACCCTGATGCATCTAGGAAAGCACAGTAACTTCTTTAATTACTGGCCACTCGTATCATTTCAAATCTTGCCTCCTCTCGTTTCCTTTCTTCATTTTGAAATGGTCTTTTGCAATATCGTCTACATGGAGTCACCAGTAAAGACTGGTTTTATTCAGGGGTCTATTTAAGTCATCTGATTGTCTATCGATTGTCTTCCTAGACAGTTTCATTCACTTTTTTTTTATTTTATTTTGAAATAAATTCAAAGTTACATGAATAGTTGCGAAAACAATACTAGCCCCATACACAGAATTTTATCATACCCTGACCCCCCTCCCCCTCAATCCACCAACTTTAACATGCTGTCACATCACTATTTCTTTCCCTCCCTCCCTATCTATCATCCATCCTGTATTTCTGTCTTCTGAACATATGAGAGTTAGCTGCACACATCTTTGAACATACACTATAATTCACGTATGTACTTCCCATGAACAAGAACATTCTTTTACGTAATTCCATTAAGCACAGCTAAGAAGTATAAGAGATTCAACAATGATACAAAGCTTACATTCTATATTTCCTTTTCCTTATGTCTCAACTGTGTCCCTTCGAGCCACCTGTCCTCCACCCTCCAATCCCATCCAAGTTCATCCTTAGCATTCAATTGTCGTCTAGTTAGACTGTCTTTTTTTTTTTTTTCCTTTTTTCAATTGTGGAAATATATATACAGCCTAAATCTTCCCATTCCACCCCCTCCCTAGCCTTCCATTAGTGGGATTAATCACATTTAGAATGACGTTACTCTCTTTCCCACCATCCATTGCTAGAAATTTCCCTTCACCTCAAACAGCAACCCTACACTCCTTTCTTAACTTCCCATTGCCCCTTCCCCCATTTCTCTTAACCCAAACTCTAATTTCATCTCCATGGTTATATTCTCTGATAATTTCTTTGTGTTTACTATGGGGCTTAAAATTAACCTCTTAAATCCCTATCAATCTTGTTTTTCTTTGATACCTCCTTCACTTCAATAGGGCACATAAACTATGTTCCTATACTCCTTCATTCCCCCACCTTTATATAGTTGTCTAAAATTACATATTTTACATTGAGTTCAAAACCACTGATTTGTCCTTAGAGTTTGTGTATTTTTTTATCATGTAGGAAGTAAATAGTGGAGTTATAGTTCAAAAATTATTGACTTCTATTTGTATTCCATTGTGTTTGGAGAATGTTCTTTGAGTATATTCATTTTTTTTTTTTTTTTTTAATTTCTTGAGGCTTGTTTTATGTCCCAGCTTATGGTCCCTTCTGGAGAAAGATCTGTAATCACTAGAGAAAAATGAGTGTCCTGGTGATTTGGGAAGTAAGGTACTATATATGTCTGTTAAAATTCTCTATATCTCTTTCTCCTTTCTTTGTCTCTCTGTTGGTAGGGCTTCCTTTAGAATCTGAAGTAGGGCAGGTCTTTTATTGGCGAAATCTCTCAGCATTTGTTTGTCTGTGAAAAATTTAAGCTCTCCCTCAAATTTGAAGGAGAGTTTTGCTGGATAAAGTATTCTTGGCTGGAAATTTTTCTCTCTCAGAATTTTAAATATGTCATGTCACTGCCTTCTCGCCTCCATAGTGGCCACTGAGTAGTCACAACTTAGTCTTATATTGTTTCCTTTGCATGTGGTGAATTGCTTTTCTCTTGCTGCTTTCAGAACTTGCTCCTTCTCTTCAGTATTTGAGACTCTGATCAGAATATGTCTTGGGGTGGGTTTATTTGGATTTATTCTATTTGGAGTTTGCTGGGCATTTATGCTTTGTGTGTTTATATTGTGTAGAAGGTTGGGGAAGTTTTCCCCAACAATTTCTTTGAATACTCTTTCTAGACCTTTACCCTTCTCTTCCCCTTCTGGGACACCAATGA